>NC_138531.1:10290045-10797545 GCF_964234715.1 Podarcis melisellensis
TGTGGCTAATCAAAACATTGAGGTGCTTTTTAAGCTAACTTCAAACTATGGATTATGAAGCTCTCTCGTTTCAAGAAAATATAGTTAAGATTAACCCACAGTTTAGCGTTCAGACATAGCGCTCAAGTGCAGTTGAGCAAAGGTTTCCGCTCTCCTTAAACCTGTGCTGGAGTAGGAGAGTGAAGAAAAGGCCTGAGGCTTCTTGTAGCTTTTCCCCATTGTGACAAGCCATGGCTCATCTCAGTATCATACTCCATTTCTGCCCCACCCAGAAAGCTGAATTAGAAAATGAAATGCAAGGCAGGGGAAATGTGGAGTAATACAAACAGGAGGTAATGTGCACATTCCTAGAAGTTAGCGTTCAGTGGATAAATCAACCATCAACATGACAGATCCAGTAGAATTTGGTATAAATGTGATCCTAGGAAAGCAGGCTATAAACACTGATTGAATACTAAAATCAATATACAGTGGTACCTCGGGTTACAGACGCTTCAGGTTACAGACACTTCAAGGTTACGGACTCCGCTAACCCAGAATAGTACCTCAGGTTAAGAACTTTGCTTCAGGATGAGAACAGAAATCGTGCGGCAGCCATGCGGTGACAGCAGGAAGCCCCATTAGCTAAAATGGTACCTCAGGTAAGAACAGTTTCAGAACAGACCTCCAGAATGAATTAAGTTTCTTAACCCGAGGTACCACTGTATTAAGAACACTTAAATGTTGGTACATAGCTTATCTATGCAGCTGAAAGTCACAGAATATCTTTCACCCTCATAGTAAAAGGTACCCCTGCCCATACGGGCCAGTCATGTCCAACTCTAGGGTTGTGCGCCCATCTCACTTAAGAGGCTGGGGGCCAGCACTGTCCGGAGACACTTCCGGGTCACGTGGCCAGCGTGACGAAGCTGCTCTGGCGAGCCAACACCAGCACAGCACACGGAAACGCCGTTACCTTCCCGCTATAAAGCGGTACCTATTTATCTACTTGCACTTAGGGGTGCTTTCGAACTGCTAGGTGGCAGGAGCTGGGACCGAAAGACAGGAGCTCACCCCGCCGCGGGGATTCGAACCGCCGACCATGCGATCGGCAAGCCCTAGGCACTGAGATTTTACCCACAGCGCCACCCGCGTCCCTTCACCCTCATACTTTTCTCCAATTATAATGCAAAATCTGCATTGCTGAATTCTCTGATTTCTCTCAGACACCAGCCTATCCCACCCGCTCCCCTTACACCAAACCACTTTCTGTTCTGGAAGGTTCCACAGAACTTCAGGGGCCGCAAAGCTGGTAGTGGGAAGGGGGCAGAAGAAAAGTCCCACGGCACAAGCACAACACAAGCCATGCATCTTTGGCATTAACATTATAAACATAAGGAAACTGAACTGTTAGGTGGCAAAGGCACTGAATACTGACAGAGACATTGCAGGAACAAATCTTTGCATCAGCTGTCACGGCAAAAGATGGAGAGGTGCCTACAGCTGGAAATCTGTGTCAAACAAAGCGTTAGCACTAACCAATGAATTCAGAAGGAACATGTCACCAAGAAAGTCATCCAAGAGCCTTCAAGAATTAAGGCGAGGAACTGCTTATGCTCAATGAAAACAATGGCACTCTTCTCCTAAATCAGACCGGAAGGTAACCATTTTAATATTATTGCCAATAGAACTTTGACCTCTAGGTTCTACCATTTCATCCTGGTACTTCTAGCTAAACGAAAACTAACAAAGAGTTTAGTAATGAGAAGGGGCGAAGTCTACTCGGGCAAAAAATTCTTAGGTGAAAAGGACAACAAGTGAATGAAGCAATTGTGATCAAATTCAGAAAAGAAGGATATGAAAGAAGAGCCTTTGGCTGTAGATTTATTCATTACGGGAAATCAAAGTTTTAAAGCAGCTATATTTTTAAAAGTAAAAAGTGCTTGAAAGAAGTATGTCAAGCGACTTACGAGTAAGAGCAAATATCCCCAAGTGTATTAAGATTTCTCAGTGCAAGCGCCTTTGATAAACTCAAGAGGCACCATTAATTAATTGCTCCCTGTTGCGATTCTAAGCCCTCATTAGTGTGTTTTAGCACAGAATAACTGGTCATGCAGCATGGAGATCTGGCAATGCACCGCGAAGTATTCCCTTCTCACATGCATGACAACTTTGCCTCTGCCCAAGCCTTCAATGTCACCGACAGATGAGCACACTTAACACTTAACCGCGCTGCTCACTTCTACATAGCAGGTTAAGGTTAGGGGTGGGAAATATCTGGTTTTCAACTTTGAAGCATATCACCAGTTAAACGATATACCAATATATCACGATGTCCGAAATAAGGATGGAGCTGTGTAGAAGCATAGAATGGCTTCACAGTTTTCCCCACAGTGTGATTTTTGCACAGCACACACACACACACACACACACACACACACACACACACATCATGATATGCAATATATTGCCAGGTCAAACCAGTTTTGGACAATACATCGCCCAGCCCTGCTTAAGGTGGGAAACAAAAGCAACATTGGACTCAGTGGTAAGACACTTCGGCTGAAAAGGAAAAACTTGGAAGTGCTCACCATCACTTTTAGACAATCACAGTTTCCTACAGCATCTAATCTGGGATCCAGGGTTAACAGTACAGTCCAATCTGGGATGTTTAGTGTCAACAGTACACCTTCATAACCTATGGGATAAAGGTTTTAAAAGTGGTTTCGATGGAAACTGTTTCCCTCTTCTCCCAGAGCAAGGTGCACTTTCAACACCCATCAGCTGACAGACATCGGGAGTGCGCATTGCTTGAGCAAAGGAATAACTGAGAACTCTCTTTATTATTGTCAATATTTACTAAATTAGTGCACTGCCCTTCATCTGTAGATCTCAGCGCAGTTCACTACATAAGAATGCAAGATTTTTTAAAAAACACAAAATACATAATAAAAACAAGAGCAACACGAAACAATAATCCTGTCCCTTCCCCCAGTTTAAAAGGCTGTAGAATATTAATCAGCCAGAGGCCTGGTTGAAGAGGAACATTTTTGCCTGGCACCTAAAGATGGTGGCAGGCAAGCCTCTCAGGAGAGGGCATTCGACAGACGGGGAGCCACTGCAGAAAAGGCCCATGCTTGTGTTGCCACCCTCTGGACCTCACATGGAGGAGGCACACAAAGAAGGGCTTCAGAGGATGATCTCAGGGTCTAGGTAGGTTCATATGGAGAGAGGTGGTCCATGAAGCATTACTGCGGTTCTGAACCGGGCCCTGAAACAAACTGGCAGCCAGTACAGTCAGGCCAGGATCGGTGCAATATGCTCAAAGCATCTTGTCTCGGTGAGCAACCTGGCTGCCAAATTCTGCACCAGCTGAAGTTTCCATCCTCAGAGCCAGTCTTGCGTATAACTCCTGATTGCTCCAGATGTAGGGTGGGTGATGTGCCCTGCTCCAAATAGCCTGATGGGTCAAAGGGAGAAGCTTGCCAGGCCAAGTTTGGCACACACGCTGAAGGTCTCCCACCCTGACCTAGTGGAATATTGCCTGAGTTTCACAGGTCTCAGAAACAGAGGCAGGGGAGGGAGGGACAGCGACAGAGAGAGCTACAGTGGTACCTCGGTTTAAGAACAGTCCGGTTTAAGAATGATTTGGTTTACAAACTCCGAAAAACCTGAAATAGTGTCCCAGTTTGAGAACTTTACCTCAGTCTGAGAACATAATCCGAACGGTGGAAGGGCACCGGCAGTGGGAGGTCTCATTAGGGAAAGCGTGCCTTGGTTTAAGAATGGTTTTGGTTTAAGAACGGACTTCCAGAACAGTTTAAGTTCATAAACTGAGGTACCACTGTATTTCCCAGCTGAGAATCCTGCTAAGTGGAGATGCTGGCAACAGAACATGGGACACACACATACCTTGATATACTCTATCGTAGAACTACAATCCCTTTTCCTATTTAGTGGTTGATAATCTCCTTTACTTTCCCCCAACCTTGCTATAATGACTGCATAGGTATTTTAGGTTTCTCTTTCATATGTCCTGTGTGAGCGGGTGTTGAATACACATGCGGTATCCCCGCAGACTGGAAATATTTCCTGCTCCCATTACCCATGTGTGCATTGACCAGTGATGTCCTTCTCGTTGGGAGACTTTACAGCACTGCGAGGAATAGAACTCAAGGCTTTTAAGGCCCTTAAACCATTTCTCCTGATTCCCATTACTTTGCTCCAAGTAATCATGGGGCACGCTAGATTCCCATAAAGCACCAGGAGAGACACAGTTCAAATATTGCATGAACACTTCAATAAATCCAGGACCATTTAGAATTATATCAAAGAACAGCCATTCTACCCGCTGTTCCATGACAGGAAGAATAAATCACTAGCTATTAAGAAAAGATTTTGCAACTTTGACTTCCATCATTTATCTTTCCAGCTGTTCATTTAAAAACGTGGAATAAATTCAGTACGGTGAGTGGATCCCTATTTTACAACAACACATGTCTTACTTTCAATGCAAGCCAATTACTTGGGGTCAGAGCATCTCTACGTCTCCTGATCCTGTACAATGGGATTAGTGTTGGGCCACAGGGTTTGTGTAGGCTCTTCTGCTAGACTATGTCTTCTCCAGCATGAATTCCCGAGACCACCAGCTGCCATTGTCCTTTACCAAGTTGCACTGGCACCATTTTTAACCAGGGGTCAGATCCTGGGGATGTTTTGGTGCAATCTGAAGCTGCCAGGGGCAGAGTCGGAAGAAAGAACCACATTAAAGGCATGTGTCCATAAATCACCTCCATGTGCCCAAGCGACTTCTGAGTGTTTCTAACCTTAATAATGAAGGAGTAACCCCACCTTCTGTGGGATAATTTGCTGGATCAGACTCATCTATTCCAGCATTTTGTCTCCAGCCAGCCAGATGCCTCTACGTACCCACAAGCAAAACACAAAGAATGATACTTGTTTACCCCTGACAGCTGGTCTTCAGCAGTTGTGCTGCCATTTAACAATTACGACCAATAGGCATTGATAAGCCTGTCCTCCGGAACTTCATCTAATCCATTTTTTAAACCCATCTGAGCTGGCAGCCATCACTTCATCCTTCCCTTAATGAATTCCAAAAATTAATTATGCATTATGTGAAGAAACACTTGCTATGACTAGAACATAGGAACCATAACTCAATTTCTAAGGCTGTAGCCGTTCCAAGTGATGGCACTGATCCGCCAGTCACTTTTCATCCCTCCGAAAGTTTTGTATGCATTAAGGAATTAAACCAAAGTGACGATCTCTTTTACAAAAAAGGCAGCTCATGACATCTCATGGTCTGATTCCCAACACTGTATGAGCATTGCTCTGATATCTCTGCTATTTGTAGCAATCATGTTAATAAAACAGCACACTGGTCATGCATACTGAACTGGAATAAACTCTTGCTGTTGTGCAGACTGGAACATCTATATCTCATCCATTATGCAAATCTCCAAAGAGCAGCTAAGCAGCAGTTAAATTAATGCAGTCAATAAGATTAGCCACCCATCTAAGTTAATTTTCACTTCAGCAAAACAAAAGCAGTCGTTCTGTTTTCTCATTTGAAAGAAATGTTGCTTGTTGCACTTACTTTGAAGCACTCTGCTTCTGCTGTGCTAGATGACCAGGGGGCAGGGGGAATGTTTATACCAGCTCAAGCCAGCAACACTTGCAATGCATGACCAAAAAAAATATGACACCCAAAGCTCAAACACTGGCTGGGATCCTAAGATAATTTCAGCCAGGCTGCAATCCTGCACACATTTATTTGAGAACAAGTCCTACTTAACTCAGTGCACCTTACGCCTGAGTAAACATGTACAGTGGTGCCCCGCAAGACGAACGCCTCGCAAGACGGAAAACCCGCTAGACGAAAGGGTTTTCCGTTTTGGAGGCGCTTCGCAAAACGAATTTCCCTATGGGCTTGCTTCGCAAGACGAAAATGTCTTGCGAGTTCCTGCGGTTTCCCCCCCTTCCCCCCTTTTTCTAAGCAGCTAAGACGCTAAGCTGATAAGCCGCTAAAAGCCGCTAAACCACTAATAGCGCTAATCCGCTAAGCTGTCAATGGGCATGCTTCGCAAGATGAAAAAACCGCTATACGAAGAGCCTCACGGAACGGATTAATTTCGTCTTGCGAGGCACCACTGTACAGGATTGAACTGAAAGACGTTACTGGCCAGATGTATTCCAGGACACACGGTAAAAACACACACAGAGAAACTAAACAGCACTAGGCCAATACAGCAGAACCTTGGTTCCCAAAGTTAATCTGTTCCGGAAGTCTGTTCCAAAACCAAAACATTCCAAACCCAAGGTATGCTTTCCCATACAAAGTAATGCAAAACGGATTAATTCGTTCCAGACTTTTAAAAACAACCCCTAAACCAGCAATTTAACATCAATTTTACTATCTAATGAGACCATTGATCCATAAAATGAAAGCAATAATCAATGTACTGTACTATAAAATAAATAAGACAGTATTGTAGACGATATAAATTATATATTTTAAAAATCTTATGTGCACTGATGATAGTCATTGTTTGGATGGAGGCTTTTATCCATTTCCGCAGTCACACAATCAAGCAATCAGTAGCTGAACTGGGTTCCACACAGTCACAAAAACGGAGCCACAAGTCACAAGTCAGTCCCATAAAACAAAGAACAAGTCACAGTAAAACAACAACAACAACAAAGCCACACAAACAAAAATGCAAAAAATTAGCAAAAACAAAAGCTCCAAAAATCACCTCTGTGCTGCGTGGGTGTTCGGAACTCAACAACCGACACACTCAACAGGAAGCCTCCGATTAGCTGTGGGGGACTCAATTTACGAACGGAACACACTCAACAGGAAGCGGAACATGTTCCACTTTTAAGTCAAAGTTCACAAACCGGAACACCTACTTCCGGTTTTGCAGCCTTCTATTTCCAAGTTGTTTATAAACTAGGCTGTTCTAAAACCAAGGTACCACTGTAATGAGATTACAATGAACCATTTAACGTTAAAAGTATTAGAAACAACATTATAAAGGCAAACTCATTTCAGCACAGGTTTGTCTGAGGTTACCAATATCTATTTCAAAAATCAATAAACTCATGCCAGTTGTGGTACAGTATATCCAACTTCTGATATTATTGCTTATAGCCCCATGGACTGCAAGAAGATCAAACCTATCCATTCTGAAGGGAATCAGCTCTGAGTGCTCAGTGGAAGGACAGATCATGAAGCTGAGGCTCCAATACTTTGGCCAGCTCATGAGAAGAGAAGACTCCCTGGAAAAGACCCTGATGTTGGGAAAGACGGAGGGCACAAGGAGAAGGGGACGACAGAGGAAGAGATGGTTGGACAGTGTTTGACCAAACTGCGGGAGGCAGTGGAAGACAGGAGTGCCTGGCGTGCTCTGGTCCATGAGGTCACGAAGAGTTGGACACGACTAAGCGACTAAACAACAAATGTTAATATTCCAATGCTAGTATACACAGAAGTCCCTATCTCACCGAGGGTTTGAGACCCATTGGCTACCCTCACCTGGTTTAGCCGGCCAGGGAAGGGCTTCCAGGCCCACGTTAATTAGACATCAGCTGGCCTCCTTATTCCACCAGTGCAGAGCATCCATCATCTTAATGCTGCACTTTCTTCTTGCTGCTGTTCCTGGGTATCTGTATTCATAACGAAGTGTGACAAGGCATCCTACAAACCTCTCTCTTTGCCTCAGCCTGATGTAAACTGTAAAGAATCTGACAAAGAAGGGAGCGTGGATTGATGCTCAGCACCAGATCGCACCCTTGGGATTCATATACTTTATCCTTTTTATGTTTCTGCTCACATTTGTGCTCTTGCGCAAAGCCAAGGGGACGGAGTTAAAGATGACAGAGACTATCCAAAAGCCGTTACTTTCCTCCTAGCAAACAGAGTGCATGGATGTGACAGTAATCACGCAGGGTCCTCCACTGTTACTGGCAACCTCATAATAGGGCACACTATAGATTTAGGATAGACGGGAATGTCGCCTCGGGGCTCGCAAAGCTTCTCCACGTAGTTAGATTTCACTGGAAATGTAAGCAGAAAGGAATGGCACTAACCCACAGATAAATCTGCAATCTGATTAGATGTAGAAAAAGGCAGGCAGACTTAATAACACGGCCTTACATCCGAATTAGTGACAGGAAAGTTTTGTCATGCTGTGTCATCTCTATGTTGTGCCCAAACCATTCTCAGGGATGGCAAAGGCAGAAAAATCCAAACGCCCACCTACTGCCCAGTGCTAAACTTGTACAGTGGCACCTCGGGTTACATACGTTTCAGGTTACAGAGGCTTCAGGTTACAGACTCCACTGAACCAGAAATAGTACCTCAGGTTAAGAACTTTGCTTCAGGATGAGAACAGAAATCGTGCTCCCGAGGCAGGAGGCCTCATTAGCTAAAGTGGTGCTTCAGGTTAAGAACAGTTTCAGGTTAAGAACAGACCTCCGGAACGAATTAAGTACTTAAACCAAGGTACCACTGTAATACTTTGGTCACCTCATGAGAAGACAAGACTCCCTGGAAAAGACCCTGATGTTGGGAAAGATGGAGGGCACAAGGAGAAGGGGACGACAGAGGATGAGATGGTTGGACAGTGTTCTCGCAGCTACCAACATGAGTTTGACCAAACTGCGGGAGGCAGTGGAAGACGGGAGTGCCTGGCATGCTCTGGTCCATGGGGTCACGAAGAGTCGGACACGACTAAACGACTAAACAACAACAATACCACTGTAATAGTGAACTAACAGTGCAATCCTATACAGGTCCACTCAGAAGCCCCCATTGAGTTACCAACAGGTGAGTATAAGGTTGCAGCTCAAAGACCAGATACTCCAACTATCCAAATTTTTGACAGTCTCTGTTTTCTGGTACCTGAACCTTGAAAGACATATCCCTATCTTGCCTGTCACTGTGAATGCCCTTTCATAAGTTTGTCAGTAAGCACAAATGTGCGCTGGAGTTCTTCGGAGGTTCCAACTTCTTCTCCTTGGCCTCCAGAAATTCAGTGTCTATTTGTTTGTGTGCGCGCATGCATGAATAATAACTTTAAAGCACATGCATGCAAGTGCAGGGTGGTCACAAGAGTCACACTGTTTCCTGTCACATAACCACCTCTCCAGATAATATGCAAGCATTGGATCGCCACTTTAAAAAATGCATCGGGAGAGGAATTTAGAGAGAAGTAGCAGTGGAGGAGGGAGGGGCTCTTAAACCTTTCCCCACCAACCCTCCCAATCTCCCCAACAAATGGCTCCCTGTGGGATTTCAATAGCATTGGTACCCTAATGGGGCAAATTCCTACAGGGCACCAAATCTCCTATCCGTGGTTAGAAGATTTGTTAAGTGTTCCACCTGCATCAAAAACGAGAAATAAAACAAGGAATATGAATGGGCAGGAAGGCAAACAGAGGGGGTAATCAACCCTATATTGATTTGAAAGAACCAGTTACATTTTTGGCTAAAGGAACCTCCTATTTTAATGCTGTCGGCCTCCGAGTGCTCTAGCGATTGGACATGTCTTTGCTCCATCTTGGATCTATCACGGAAACTGCCTTTTCCCTGTTTCCTCTGGCTTGGCATCTTCTGAATTGCTTCAGAATTTCCATTTCATAAGGCAAATTTTCTTTGGCACACAAGTCAGCCGGAGAGCCTTAGGCATTTGTTTTTTTAAAAAAGAAAAACTCTCCCCCCTTTTTTTTAAAAAAGCACACAGGAGAGAGATGCCTTTGAGCTGCTAGCAACCCGCCCCTGTGACAATAATATCCAAACTGGTCCCTTCAGCCAACTTTCATGACTGCATGTAAAACATATGCATTTCCATAGTATGAGACTGCCAAATGGTGTGTGTGTGTGTGTGTGTGTGTGTGTGTGTGTGTGTGTGTAGCAACCCAAACATAAGGCTCTGTTAAATTACTTGTAGATTACATTTTAAAAGCTCCATGGGGTGTTTCACAAAGGCAAAGCTTTCTGACCTGCAATTGTTTCCAATTCTTTGCTGTCCCCCAACCCCCCGGACTTCAGTGCTTTCTTCAACACATGCCACACAGAAACACGCACACCCCACAGTGCATCTCGGCTTCCCACTGTTGGAAACGCCTGGCTCCTGTCATGTTTCTGCCACGGGCAATCCATAGACACCCACTAAGCAAAGTTGCCACCAACTCATCCGACAATTCTTCCTTTCACAGCTCTTCCCACAGTCAGGATTTGGGCTTCTCTACGTTCACTACTTCAGAGCTGTTCCAACATGACTACCCTTCGAACACAAAGCACAACAGGGTCGCACATCACTGCGGCTCTCCTTGGCACTTCTGGTCTAAAACTAACCTGATTCCACCCCCCAATTATTACCAGTGGTGTAATGGAGTAGAGATGGGCGGGAACTGAGCGCCACTGTTATTTCACAGCGGGGGCAATGATGTCATCTCCCAGGACGCTGTTTGCTAATCCGCATGCCAAATAAATAAGCTTTTTATCAGAGAGAAACCTACTGAATGAGCTTAAGCAGAGGAAAAGGAAGGTTATGCGTGCACGGCTAAGGGTTGAACTGCCACTTTTATTCCAACCAAAACGCTGCAAAACAGCAAGCAAGCTCTTGAGTCCACCAGAAGCCTTCATTAGGCTAGATGATAAACAAAGCTCCATCTGGTACGTAGGCTGAGACCCTACCTGCCTGCGGACTGTCTCGCCAGAGTGGTGCATGCTCTGGTTATCTCCCGCTTGGACTACTGCAATGCACTCTACGTGGGGCTACCTTTGAAGGTGACCTGGAAACTACAACTAATCCAGAATGCGGCAGCTAGACTGGTGACTGGGAGCGGCTGCCGAGACCATATAACACCGGCCTTGAAAGACCTACATTGGCTCCCAGTATGTTTCCGAGCACAATTCAAAGTGTTGGTGCTGACCTTTAAAGCCCTAAACGGCCTCGGCCCAGTATACCTGAAGGAGCGTCTCCACCCCCATCATTCTGCCCGGACGCTGAGGTCCAGCGCCGAGGGCCTTCTGGCGGTTCCCTCATTGCGAGAAGCAAAGCTACAGGGAACCAGGCAGAGGGCCTTCTCGGTAGTGGCACCCGCCCTGTGGAACGCCCTTCCAGCAGATGTCAAAGCGATAAACAACTACCTGACATTCAGAAGACGTCTTAAGGCAGCCCTGTTCAGGGAAGTTTTTAACGTGTGATATTTTACTGTATTTTTGGTTTTTATGGAAGCCGCCCAGAGTGGCTGGGGAGGCCCAGCCAGATGGGCAGGGTATAAATATATTATTATTATTATTATTATTATTATTATTATTATTATTATTATTAAAGTGGGGGGAGATGTAAAAAATGTTGCCTTGGTATGGATGCCATTATTGTTGCTACTACAGTGGTACCTCGGGTTACAGACGCCAGAACGAATTAAGATCTTAACCCAAGGTACCACTGTATTATTATCTTGCCATAGGATTGCCCCCTCCCTTTAGTAACTGAGCTTCTTTCACATTAAGAGCAACGCTACTACTCATACCAGGACTGCTGCCAAGTTTGGAGGGAATTGGACAAAATGCCCTCTTACTTGTCCCCCTCCTCCTTTTCTTGGTCCCCCCCTTTGCCAGTACAGTGGTACCTCAGGTTAAGTACTTAATTCGTTCCAGAGGTCCGTTCTTAACCTGAAACTGTTCTTAACCTGAAGCACCACTTTAGTTAATGGGGCCTCTATCTGCCGCCGCACCGCCAGAGCACGATTTCTCTTCTCATCCTGAAGCAAAGTTCTTAACCTGAAGCACTATTTCTGGGTTAGTGGAGTCTGTAACCTGAAGCGTATGTAACCTGAAGCGTATGGAACCTGAGGTACCACTGTATATTTATTTATTTTTCCCTGATGGGACTTAAGACAGCTTACAGATAAAAACATGAACTGCTAAAAACATGGAAAAAATCAATCATCAAAAATACAATTAAACATATATACGATAGCTTATAAAAACAGACAAAATAGCACAGCGCCAGCCCTTTCATTAAAAGCAGCCAGTTCCCAAAAGCCTGTTGGAACTAGGTTTTCACCTGCTAGTGGACGGACAGCAAGGAGGGAGCCAATCTAGCTTCTCTGGGAAGGGTGTTCCAAAGTCAGGGAGCAGCCACCGAGAAGGCCCTCTCCTGTGTCTTCACCAAGCATGCCTGTGAGAGTAGCAGGACCTCCCACAAAAAGCCTAGAATCCAGGCAGGTTTGTATGGGGAAAACGGTCTTTCAGATAACTTGGACCTAAGATGCATAGGTCTGCTTAATGCCTGCTATGGTCAAAAATTCATCTTTCTTCTTGTTTTTGGTGGTGGTTTGCAGTCTTAGAAAGAGTGTGACTACTTATTAATTGCATTTTTAATTTGAAAAATTAAAGTATGGGTATGTGGCTACAGGGATTGTCGTGGCAAGCTCCTGCACTTCAGAATTTGCTGTTACATCACTGATTCTAGTTTCCAGTACACAGCGCATAAAGTTTTCACCACAGAGGTGTCAATGAATAGAGGAAGCCACTCTCTCCCATAGAGAATCTTGGCTAGTGGCAACTTTTAGTTTTGACTGTGAGATCAGGCTGCTTGTCACACTCCAGCCACCTGGTTCTCAAAGGGTGTGGCGCACCACATTCGTGTGGCAGGAGAGGATGGCAAGTGTGGTGGGACAATTCAAGGACAGTCAATACTGTATTTCGGGAATGAAAGATGTTCTTATGTAGCTGCATTGTTTTATAATTTCTGGCTGTCCCCCAATCATATTAAAGGTAAAGGTACCCCTGCCCGTACGGGCCAGTCTTGATAGACTCTGGGGTTGTGCGCCCATCTCACTCAAGAGGCCAGGGGCCAGCGCTGTCCGAAGACACTTCCGGGTCACATGGCCAGCGTGACATCGCTGCTCTGGCGATGTAGGCGACGCCACCCGCGTCCCTACCCAATCATATTATATACAAATAATAATAATAATAATAATAATAATAATAATAATAATAATAATATTTTATTTATACCCCACCCTTCCCGGTTCAGAAAACCGGGCTCAGGGCGGCTAACAGTAAATTTAAAACACTTAATTGATGCAACAAAAAACAGCATAAAATACAGGTTAAAACGTGAATAACAATAAAATCAAAATCAAAAATAAATTTAAGGGGGAAATCCATCCAATAAACCTTATATGATCACCAGGGCTAGCTGGCTAAATTAGTCCAATTTGGGCCAGCGAGGAGACCAGGGGAGAATTAGCTGTGGGAAAGTTAGAAACAGAATTGTTAGAATCCAATACTAAAAATCTATCTAAAATGTATAATTTGCTGCTGAAATGGAATACACAGGATGAAACAGTGAAATCAGCTATGATTAAATGGGCACAGGATATTGGTCATGACATTATGTTTGACGACTGGGAACAGTTATGGACCACCAGTGTTAAATTTACGGCATGTAATGCCCTGAAAGAGAATATAATGAAAATGATCTATAGGTGGTACATGACCCCAGTCAAACTTGCAAAGATCTACCATCTGCCCAATAACAAATGTTGGAAATGTAATGAGGCTGAAGGTACTTTTTACCATCTTTGGTGGACCTGCCCAAAGATTAAGGCCTACTGGGAAATGATCTATAATGAAATTAAGAAAGTCCTTAAGTGGACATTTGTTAAGAAACCGGAGGCTTTTCTCTTGGGCATGGTCGGCCAATTGGTATCAAAGAAGGATAAGACATTCTTTATGTATGCAACCACAGCAGCAAGAATCCTGTTGGCAAAGTATTAGAAGATGCAAGAATTACCTACTCTGGAAGAATGGCAATCGAAGGTGATGGAATATATGGGACTGGCAGAGATGACCGGCAGAATCCGTGACCAGAGGAAAGAGACAGTGGAAGAGGACTGGGGGAAATTTAAAACATATCTAAAAAACTACTGTAAAATTGTGGACTGATAAGATGTTAAGGGGTAGGAAACAAAGAATTACAGCTGTAAATCTTAAACTTTAAGAAAACTCAAAAAGGACCTGACTAAAGACTGATCGATGAGTTGCTCGAAAAAATGGTAAAACAAGGATGTGGCGAAGGGAAGGCATGGGGAAGTCAATTTTTGTTGTTTGTTTTTAATGTTTATGTTTGTTTTGTTTGTTCTTATTATGTGTAAAAACCAATAAAAATATTTTTTTTTTAAAAAAAAAGAGAATTAGCTGTGGGATCCCAGAGCGGGTAATCTTCATGAAAAGGGGAATGGGAGGGAAGGAAGGGGAATAAAAGATCAGGCTAAGTTCAAATTGAAAGCCAGGCGGAATAGCTCTGTCTTACAGGCCCTGCAGAAAGAAGTTAAATCCTGCAGGGCCCTGGTCTTGTTCTGTGTCGTGTTCTGTGTTCTAAATCAAGCTCTGCTAGGAGTTATTTCCAATTTCTTATTGACAAAAAAATTGGCGTGGCATGAACAAATTTTTATTCTGAAAGTGGCCCAGAGAAAAAGGTTCAAGAACCGCTGCTCGAGACTTTTTTACTTTTTCAATGTATGCAATCCAGAGCAGGCATTATTGGGGTCACAAACGTTGCCCCAATTTCCTCCTGCTTCCTTAATCAATCTCTCTCTCACACACACACTTCTTGGGGTCAAAGTAATTCTAGGATCTTCTCCTTTGGCTTTTCATTTCTGAATGTAGTCTGGAGAACCAGGAAGAAGTGTGCAAGGCAATTGCTTGGTCTTGATCTCACCATGTGCTGGAATATGGTCACAGTGGGAAGAGGATGTCAAAGTGTGAATAGGCTTAAATTCAGTTTCTTCAACTTAGGAAAGCACTGGAGCCCTACAACACACCAGCTTTTCTACGCACTGTACCTTTCAAACCAGGATTGCACTTACTTTCAATATTTTTGTAAGGCAGACGTCATTGCTTGCTATTATGGATTGTCAGTGATATGATATGTTGATTAAAATGGAAGGGAAGGGAAAATTCATAAAAAATATGGGATGCTAGTTGCTAGGTGACAGGTGGAAACTCTCCCACAGCATGAAAAACATCTCTCAAGGTCCATAACATGGGATACCTTACTAACATGAAATAAAATGAGAAATATTCTCTAGAATAGAGCCAGGGTTTAATCTTTTTTTTAAAAAACCCCACACAAGGTGGCTCAAGATGGAGAGTCTGAAATGAGCAATCTTGAGTTGAGGATGCCTTTAATATAGAAAATGAGTATTTTTAGTAAGGTATTTGGCTGACCCCGGAGACTAAATTCAGCAAAAGGTATTGATATTTCATTAAATATCATGCATCACATCAAGAGCTAATAATGAAGTACATGTTAGGAGCAGGAAATGCAGTGTTGTTGGTTCAAATCTTATCTCAGCCACAAGAATGCAAAGATCGCTTGATACAGCACTTTTTGTTTTTTAAAAAAGCAACTCTATTCAGCCCCGCTCTAAAAAAAATTGAATAATATCAAATGATGCAATGGGGCATTCCTCCCATCAAATAATTTTTTTATATAAAACTACTAGTACAATTTAGAGTTGTGCTTTTATACAAAGCAATACCAAAGCAATTTTGCAATGCAAAATTTACCCAGTTCATCTACATACTTCTACAATGCAGCTTCTGACATAACAGGTTCATGTTTTAGTTTACAATCACATCAGCTTTTTTTCTAATTACGGTATTTATTAAAGCTATACAGAGAACTTTATAGTACAGTAGAGTGGTATCTTAGTTCCCAAACTCAATCCGTTCTGGAAGTCCGTTCAACTTCCAAAACGTTTGCAAAATAAGGCGCAACTTCTGATTGGCTGATTGGCCCCGGAAACAATGCCGACAGCTGAAACAGACGTTCGGCTTCCAAAAAAAGTTCGCAAACTGGAACACTTACTTCCGGGTTTGCGATGTCCGGGAACTGATTTGTTCAGGAGCCAAGCCATTTGGGAACCAAAGTACCACTGTATGCCATTAACAAAGGAGTGAAGTTAAGCACAATTTACAGTAGAATCCTATTCATGTCTATTTAAAAGCTCCAGTGAGTTCAATGCGACTTCTGCTCAAGAATCGGGATTCAAGAGGACCTTAATAAATTGGAAAACTGGGCCCAAACTAACAAAATGTATTTCAGTGGGGACAAATCTAAGGTTTTACACTTAAGCAGGAATAACCAGCTGCACAAATATGAGACGGGGAACGCCTTATATTGTGAAAAGGGTCTAGGGGTCTTAGTAGACCACAAGCTTAACATGTTTGATTCTATGAATCACCAGTGTGATATAGCAGCAAAAAAAGTTAATGCTAGTCTAGTCAAAGGTCCATATAGTTAAAGCTATGGTTTTCCCAGTAGTGATGTATGGAAGTGAGAGCTGGACCATAAAGAATTGATGCTTTTGAATTATGGTGCTGAAGGAGACTCAAGAGTTCCATGGACTGCAAGAAGATCAAACCTCTCCATTCTGAAGGAAATCAGCCCTGAGTGCTCACTGGAAGGACAGATTGTGAAGCTGAGGCTCCAATACTTTGGCCACCTCATGAGAAGAGAAGACTCCCTGGGATGTTGGGAAGGATTGAGGACACAAGGAGAAGGGGACGACAGAGGATGAGATGGTTGGACAGTGTTCTCGAAGCTACTAACATGAGTTTGACCTCACTGCGTGAGGCAGTGGAAGACAGGAGTGCCTGGCGTGCTTTGGTCCAGGGGGTCACGAAGAGTTGGACACGACTAAATGACTAAACAACAACAGCAGCAGTCTAGGCTACATCAACAGAGGTACAGTGCCCTGATCAAGGGAAGTAATAGCCTTATGAGGAATGGTTGAGGGGACTGGGTATATTTAGCCTGGAAAAGAGGAGACTGAGAGGGGTAGGATAGAC
The DNA here is from genome assembly GCF_964234715.1 of Podarcis melisellensis. Lineage (NCBI taxonomy): Eukaryota > Metazoa > Chordata > Lepidosauria > Squamata > Lacertidae > Podarcis > Podarcis melisellensis. Next base: position 10,306,925 of record NC_138531.1, read on the forward strand.
ATGAAAGGAGATTCCAAATAAACGTCAGAAAGAACCTTCTGACAGTAAGATCTGTTCTACAGTGGAACAGACTTACAATACAATTTCCTTTATTCGACCGATAGTCAGAAATAAAACATTACACAATACTTATAAACTACAACATCATAGGGGTACATAAATAAGGTAGGGCCACAGTACTAGACCTCTCACAGATAACCCACATCAAAGCATTCAGTTATACGTTTCCGACACTTGAGTGCCAGGAAAAGGAATTTAGCCACTGACAAAGTTGTTTTCCCAGAAGACTCATTTAGCAGATATGCTGTCTGCTCTCCTCTTTGTCGGGAACTGAACTGGGGTAAGTATGGAGTTATAAGATACTGTCTTAAATCGTTGTAGAAGGGACAGCTCAGTAAAATGTGCTCTGTGGATTCTACCTCACCCAATGCACAGTGGCATAGTCTCTGGTCATATGGGACTCCTCCATATCTTCCCTTCAGAACCGCCGAGTCAAGTGGAACAGACTTCCTTGAAAGGTGGTGGGCTCTCCTTCAGTTGAGGTTTTGATGCAGAGGTTGGGTGGCCATTTGCCAGCCACCACAAATTGGCAACAGGCTTTTCCCAGTTCAACAACTCGGGGGGGCACAGAATGGGCTTCTTTTCCTAAGAGAAGGGTGAGTACATATGGACTGCATCTTGTGACAGCTCCTCCAACCCACCTCAGTTCCTCTACAAATCTTATGCTAGCCTTTGGTCTTACATTGGTCGTGTCTGCATGTAATTCATGGTTTAACCCTACATGGATGAGCTGCAGTGATCCCAGGCAAAGTGTTGGGGTTGTTTGCACCCCTTTTCCCCAAAACTCTTTTTGCGTAGCCACAAACAGGACTTATGGAGAGAGAAGTTTCACTTTCAAAGACTGTAAGCTTTAAACCAAAAATCCTGGTTTAAAACAAAAGCTTGGCTTAAAACCAGCTTTTATATCAGCTGTGTAGGAGACACTGGCCAGTCTATCCCCAAACAAACCCAAGGGGGCAGGACCTTACATATTAAAATGTGATGAGTAAGTCAAGAGAACCAAAATACTGAATTAAAGCAAAGGTGCTTACAAATGACCTGCTTATTGAACATACAACCTGATTTGTTTGCAGGGAGATCAGACAACACTGGCTATTTAATGAGCATTCATTCTGATCTGTTTGTGAGGAGGATAGATGACACTGCATCAAAGCAAGAGTTATCCCACAGTTTCTGTATTGCAAGAAGTTTGGTCTTTGGAGGAAGCAAGTTGTTGCACAAGACCTCCCAATCAACTACAATTGCACAGCCTGAATTTGATACAGTAACAGTTTCAAATGACTTGAAGGGAAATAAAGCTCATCTATGGACTGTGTTCCTGCAAAGCAGGGGGAATTCTCCTAAGGTCTCCCTAAAATACACAATTAAAAACCAAAACTAAAAACTAAAGGTGACCTCAAAAAAATGAGCAGATCTGATGAAAGAAATTTTTTTTTTTCATCCTAAAGCAAGTTATTCCTGATTTCCACAGGAAGAAAGCTTTCATGAGCTGAAGCTCTGCGAAAGGAATACAACTCCCTGAAATGCCTTATTTGGTAATAGAGCAGCAACGTTCTTAATCTTCTATGGATCACAAGTCAAAGGAGATGAAAGGTGCCGTTTACGAAGGCTAATGCTACATTTATTTTTTGAAAATTCAGGAGGCAGCCACTTCCCATTTGCCTCCAGGAAAATAGAGGGCACCAGGAGAAAAGGGTGGTGGTGGAATAGAGCTGGAAAAGAAGCTAAAATAACATTTATCTTTAGTGGTGATTGGCATCATTTCTCCTTTTATGTCATTCTTATAAAGCAATTCAAGAATGGTTCCGAAGATCATAAAATGTGTGTTAAAATGTCTTGAGGCTTTCACTGGGCAAAGTGGAACTTTGGCTCAATTGCAAAACAAACAGGAGGATATTTAAAGGGCAAATAAAATGCAGATCAGTTACTGCACTCGACTGCAGCCAAGCAGGGTATATCTGCTTGATAGACCAGATACTGATCATTTGCTATTTACCTTCCCATCGCAGTGGTACCTATTTATCTCCTTGCACTGGCATGCTTTCAAACTGCTAGGTTGGCAGGAGCTGGCAAAGTTTTTATCGGTGGTTGCAAGAACAAATGAGCCCTATATTCTAAACAAAATGCTTGATTAACCTGGAGGTAGGCTGTAGGAATTGTGTATTGATTTGTAATGATTTGTTGGGTCTCTGGACCGTAATAAAGATTGATTGATTGATTGATCATTTGCATGGGTTATTTTGTTTAAAAATATGGAAATTTAAAAGTAGGGGCAAAACTATACACTACAACAGATGGCAGATTTTAAAGAAATGATCAAGTTGTCTGAAAGCAAAACAGGTGGCTATGCTTGTTAAGAGACTTTAAAAAGGTGGGAGAGAGAAAGGGTAGATCTACACACAGCGAAACACCCCCCCTCCCATAAATAAGTCTTAAATCGTTACAACAAAAGAAAAAAACGCTATGTAAAATTGCATAGAAAAGTTTTGTGCTCTACAGTGCCATCTGGTGTTGCATATTTATAATGCATTCAAAATGCTGGTTTCTGACTAATGTAGCTGAGTCCATAATCTACTGCCAAGACAACATTTAAACAAAGGGCAGTGAAGCCTCTGGTCACCTTATCAAGAACCATTAATGAAGTAATTAAACTGGAGGTCTCATCTTTATTTTATTACAAGCAGAGGAGGTCCTTCATTGGGGCAGAGAGACCCTCTGCCAGCGCCCACCATCACTCTACCATATTCAGCCTCCCCACCACCACGAACAAGTCAGAAGTTACTTTTGCACTTGCTTGTGGTCCAGTCTAATCTGTTTCTTCTTCCTGCCATGGATGCATCTGAGATCTCTCTTCAGCATCTGTGTCTCCTCCGGCCCCTGTATACAGATACCTGAGCAGTGGGACAGGACACCACTATCCCCATGTCTAATAAACTCTCCAGGCTGCATGGCAGTGAGGAACTGCTCAGTTTTGCTATAAATGAATGGTTCTCCTGGGCCAATCAGAAGACGGTTGTTGATTTTTAGTAGGGCGTCTGTGAAGGTCACCCCCAGCCAATCCAGTTGCTTCCTTCTGTTTTTAAATATAGATTTTATTAAGGCTTTCCAAAATGCAATACAATAAATAACTAATCTAAACAAAAACAGAGGGGGGGAAAGGATCATGCATTCCCCCCCCCCCATGGTTTGAACTGTGGAAAAATGGCATACAAATAAAATTACAAATGTATGTATGTAACTTGTGCCTGCTGAAAGGTTCTCTTCTGTAAAACTCTGTCCTCTTTTATACCTGGCCACTTGAAAAAGAGGTACAGTGGTACCTCTGGTTAAGTACTTAATTCGTTCTGGAGGTCCGTTCTTAACCTGAAACTGTTCTTAACCTGAAGCACCACTTTAGCTAATGGGGCCTCCTGCTGCTGCCGCGCCGCCAGAACACGATTTCTGTTCTCATCCTGAAGCAAAGTTCTTCACCTGAAGCACTATTTCTGGGTTAGCTGAGTCTGTAACCTAAAGCGTATGTAACCTGAAGCGTATGTATTCTGAGGTACCACTGTACTGATATGCAGCATGATCAGGTCTATTCAGATTGCAGCCTGCGCTCCCTTTTCTTGAGCAAGTTATTTCTCTCCAAATCTCACCACTTTGCCATCTGTGAAGTGATCCTGGGAACCATTTTGTGGGACCAGCAAACGGGAGTTTGCAAATTGGTGGTGGGTTCTCATATGCCCTCCTGCAAACTCCTCCCCTCCGCAAAGCAGATGGTTTTAACTATGGCATCAACATTAACTTTAACCACAGACTGGGCTGCTGTTTGAACTGCTAAACCAAATGGTTGAAAAGTCTGGCTTCAAATCCCAATGAGGGGAGCTGACAGGATTTTAGGAGGCCCTGCATAGGATGTAGAAAGCCAAACAGAGGCTTATGAGAGCTGCAAAGCTGGAGCTCTGGATGCAATTGGGATGCCTGCCATGGAAGTATTAATATTTATACCAGAAGCACTTTGTAAAACCTCCTTATCTTCTTTTTTTACAGCTGCTGTTCATAAAACTAAAAAGGCACCACCTCTTTTTTTACGAGTGGATGATGGGATCCACCCATCACTATGCACAAGATTTCCACAGACACTGTCCCAAAACATATGCACACTAACTTGGGCGTAAATCTGGGCTTACAGCTGTGTAGACGTCAGTAGGATTGCATGGAAATTTACTTATTGGGTGTCTTTGAGCAACTATGATATAAAAGCACATCCTTGTGCATCAAGAAATGCATTAGCATCCCAAACCATCCAGGACCTGATTCCTTCCTAATTAAAACCAAATGTTCAACACCAATGAAGCTAGATTTAAAATCTGAGGTTCTTTCAAAGGAACACAGAGACTTTTCTGAGGGGACAGGTAATCTTTGTCAGATTGGGTATGTGTCCAAACATGTCAAGGTTACATTACACTGCCCATGGGACTGCCTTTGAAAAACAAGCATTTCTTCTCCTTCTGTTTGTGAAAGCATTCACAAACTCCAAGACTAAACACTTACTCATGAACAAGCCCTACTGTGACAATGCCCTACTGTGTCCCTTTCCCCACTGTCCAGGGCGATGCTATGTATCCTGTATATAATAAATACTCTTGCAAGGCAGCTTATAAATATTTTAATTTTTTTAAAAAATGAGAGAAAGGAAAAATATGCACCTGTCCAGCCAACATTTTTGCTCTATGCAGTCAACTGGCATGTGGAAATTATATTTTTCTACATCTTAGCGAAGGTGATGAGATTGACTGGTTCCACTGCTCCTGGTTTGGGACTGAAGCATTTTGATATTGTTTTCTGTTTGCTCGTTTTTATCAATAATTAAGTTATAAGTTGGACGCGGGTGGCGCTGTGGTCTAAACCACAGAGCCTAGGACTTGCTGATCAGAAGGTCGGCGGTTCGGTTCCCCATGACGGGGTGAGCTCCTGTTGCTCCTGCCAACCTAGCAGTTTGAAAGCACATCAAAGTGCAAGCAGATAAATAGGTACCGCTCCGGCGGGAAGGTAAATGGCGTTTCCGTGCGCTGCTCTGGTTCGCCAGAAGTGGCTTAGTCATGCTGGTCACATGACTCGGAAGCTGTACACCAGCTCCCTGGGCCAATAAAGCGAGATGAGCACTGCAACCCCAGAGTCGTCCAATACTGGACTTAATGTTCAGGGGTCCCTTTATCTTTAAATTATAAGTAAATCACGAAAACATTCACAGGCAGCCCAATGTTCACTCTTTCAGCTTAAGACAGCCCCTAGCTATCTTGCGAGAAGGATGACCGGCAACTCACCACTGCTCCCCCATCTCATCTCTCACTTTTGCTAAAATTTGGTCTCCCTATTGTTGTTTAACAAAATACAGGCATTCCCTCTCTGCTCAGCCCAATGAATTTGCCAGAATTTGCCTCTTGTGGGTTAAGAGGAGATATTGGGGCAAGTGAAAATAGAAGCTGGCCAGAAAGCCAAGTCAACACTCATAGATCCGTGTAGAACTACCATTATTAAAATACAGGAGACTGGAACATCTTAATCTGAGATGTCTGAGATCAAGCCTTTGATTAGAATATTGTTATTTACTTTTCACCCAAGCAAACAGTGCTGTTTCTGTTTCAATTAAGAGGCATGGATAATTAAGACAATACTCCTTCGATAACTGATTTTTTTCTAGATTCTGAAAATACTGGGATGCTACAGGGATTTCTATGTAAACAAAGAAGCATTATATATATACACACGCACACCTCCCATGGGACAGAACATGTAACCTTTGTGACTATCCTCGCTCAGTGCTAAATTGCAGTGCAATTTTACGCATGTCTCCCTGCAGGTAAGCCCTACTGAATTCAGTGGGACTTGTTCCTAGGTATGTATAGGATCGCAGCCTTAATGTTCCTTTGTTTGTATCACGATATGGAGCAAAAGGCTGTAACATTTTTAAAAAATAATGTTTTATCTTCAGGGTTTAGTGAAAGACCGTTAGCCCCAGAAAAATAAGATGGCTATGTGAAATTTCCTTCTGCTTTCCTCACCAACTTGCCCCATGCACAGTGGTACTCATTTATTTGGTCTCGCATATTTTAATAGCCAGCCCTGCGACACTGGTGGAAGTTCCACCCAGTGATCCTTCTGCCCATCTGTTTTCATGTCTCAACGGGCACAGCAGGCACGTTCAAAGGCAAGTGTCAAGCCACCAGGAAATCCTGACAGTTTCTTAAACCTTCAGGGTATCACATACTGCTCAAAGCCAGGCACTCTTGAGTGGGAAAACAGACCAAAGTCACAAGTATGAAAGCAGGCATTTCCCCCCACCCGTTCAGCCTGAACAGGCAGGTACTGGAAGTAAATCTCCCAGGACTAATATTGCCCAGAATTAAATATTTTCATTTCTGTTTTGATTTTTTCATTTGACAACAGAAGCAGTACTCCTCAAAAGGAGAGTGAATCCTAGTTCTGAAGAGAGGGGGGACCGGGTGAGTTTTCCACATGTTCATTAAAAGTGAGGCAAGGGATTTTCAAAGGCGCTTCATTTGGGTAGAAGAAATGCTTAACTGAACACATTAAGAAAAACAGGACAGTCCATCCATTTGCCAAAGGATTCTGTTTTCTTATTGAAACTATACAGCATATAGACTGTGTCCTGGGGTCAGTGGGGTAGCGTGGGGGGTGCAGGAGGGGTCGGCCGCACCGGGCGCAACATCTGGGGGGGTGCGCTCGGACTTGCAGCTCTCTGCCCCTACCTGACTCACTCACTCTCTCTCACTGCACTGTTGGCTGTGCGAATCCGACCCAAGCGCCGGGTTGCCGCCCACTGTGGAGGGGGTGGGTGCCAGGCGTGCGGTGCGGAGAGAGAGCGAGGGACTATCTGGGGGAGGGACAGTGCAGTGGCCGCACAGCGCAGCGCTGAGCGCGGGAGAGAACCACACCAGACCAGACCAGGCAGCAGCAGCAAGAAGCTGGCAGCGGCGGCAGGTTAGGGGTTAGGGGGCGCAAATTACTTGCCTTGCCCCGGGTGCTGACAACCCACGCTACGCCGCTGCCTGGGGTACCCTGACATGCCACAATGGAAGAGAAATAAAATGGCAATGAAAGTCTCCTGTAGCTTCAGTGTACTGGTCTCCAGAGCAGGCTACTCTGCATGATTCATTGCTTTGGGTTTGTCTCCTTCTGCTTTCCCCTGACTAACACCAGGGGCAGACAATCTTGCTCTGGGACGGGCTGGAACATTGGGTCACTCCCAATACCAAGACCCAGAGGCCACGTGAAGCAGATTCCTCGCAGGGTGCAGAAGCAAGGTGTTGGGAGGACAGAGGATCCAGCCTAAGTCTCTGGTCCCATCCCTGCCAAGCCATCAGAACAACCCCTTTTTGGGGGGTAGAAATTACACCAGCCTCAGCTTAGCCAGGATGAGCAAGTTGTGCTGAGGGCTTAGCACCACCGGAGCCCGGCTGAGGTGGGAATCAGCTGGCTGGGCCAGAGATCCGCCACATCCTAAGCTGCTCGCCCTGGCAGATCTTGCCATAAGATTGCCCCCCCTCCCTTTAGTAACAGAGCTTCTTTCACATTAAGAGCGACACTATTACTCATACCAGGACTGCTTCCAGGTTTGGAGGGAATTGGACAAAATGCCCTCTACTTGTCCCCCTCCTCCTTTTCTTGGTCCCCCTTTGCCAGTACAGTGGTACCTCGGGTTAAGTACTTAATTCGTTCTGGAGGTCTGTACTTAACCTGAAACTGTTCTTAACCTGAAGCACCACTTTAGCTAATGGGGCCTCTGTTCTCATCCTGAAGCAAAGTTCTTAACCTGAAGCACTATTTCTGGGTTAGCGGAGTCTGTAACCTGAAGCATATGTAACCTGAAGCGTATGTAACCCAAGGTACCACTGTAATGGGCTCCAGTGAACTTACCCTAGTGCTTTGGGATAGCGCAGCTGGCAGAGAATGAGACTCTTAATCTGAGGGTTGTGAGTTTGAGCCCCACCTTGGGTGGGCAAAAAGACTGCAGGGGGTTGGCCTAGATGACCCTCAGGGTCCCTTCCAAGTCTCCAATCTATGATTCGAAGATGCCAGGTGTTGATGTTAGTGAACACATGCACACACATGCTTCAAACACCCCTCAGAGTAAGGATCTGTACCACCTCTCGTTCCCAAAAGGCAATTTGTGTCTAGTCATGGGACAAAACAGAAATCCCCTCTGAAACCCTGACCTTCTCACCCACCTTCTTTTTCTAAAAGTAGCCATCCTGCAAAGTAGCTGCCCAGAAGGTTAGTGGCAAACCGTCATCTTTCCTCTGAGCAGTCTCAAGGAAATTAGAAACAGTGAGCACATTGCGATCACATTCTCTGGGATACACAAATGCCTTCTGGAATAGCATTGAAAGTAAAACACGGCACCCAACCTCCCCAGATTATGTCTAGCCCATCGGTGTGGAATTTTATGAGCCCCAAAGGTTCCTCCTTTAAACCACTTGCCTATCCTCTCTCTCCTCAATCATTCTGCATCAGAAAACACAACCCTGGGGCCCTGAGGTTAATCGATGCCTATAACTCAAGGGATGAACTCTGAAACCTCAAAATGCCACTGTATTTCTGACTTCTAGCAACTGGAAGTTAGAAATTTGGGGTGTCTTTCATGAACCATCGTTCCCTTTATTGCGGTAAATTCAGAGAAACCTTTACAATGGTGGGATGTGAGGAGGGGAGCAACCTGTGGATGTTGATTTCAAAAGCCCTCCATAAGGGATGAGTTCAGGTCTCCACTGACATTTCACTGGGCAAGGAAGAAGGAGAAGAGAAAAACAGGTTGTCGGAGGAGGGAAGAGTAAAGGAAAAGGGGGGGGTCAGAGGAAGAAGGAGGGAAGGGTGGCCTGAACACTTTGACGTCTGACGTCACCCACCACCAGATTCAACCCTACCCAAAGCCAGCGTGTTGCTCCAGACAAATCACCTAGGAGTTGTTATAAAAATTTTAAAGTCTTTGATATGTCATAAATGTACCAAACAAACACGTACATACAGTGGTACCTCGCAAGACGAATGCCTCGCAAGACGAAAAACTCGCAAGACGAAAGAGTTTTTCGTTTTTTGAGTTGCTTCGCAAGACGAATTTCCCTATGGGCTTGCTTCACAAGATGAAAACGTCTTGCAAGTTTGTTTCCTTTTTCTTAAAACCATTAATACCTATGGGAATCTGTGGTTCGCAAGACGAAAAATTCGCAAGACGAAAAATCTCGCAGAACAAATTAATTTCGTCTTGCGAGGTACCACTGTATAAATATATAAACCACATGTCTGAAGCAGCACAGGAAGACAGTCCTGAAACCATTTTGACTCCCAAGCTGACCAAATGTTTCTCTGTAAGGAGGAAGGAGGTGAAAAAACCTTCCCATTGTCTCAGGAATTGGGTAATCAACATCTCAAAGGAATGGGCAGACTACCATGAAAGGCAATCAGATAAGGCATTATCAGATAACCTGGCAGACAGGAAAAACAACAACATTCAAATTTCTGTTGTAGACCACCTTTTCTGTGATGTAGGTATGATGTTTGTGGGGGTGGTCTTGAGCTCCAGGGCAGGGAATTTAAAATGTCTATATAAGGGCAGGCACACCTTGGTTCTGGGTCCTCCTCCTTTCCTGTGTGTGAGGGGAGCACCCTGTTGCAACAGATCAATAAAGATCAGTTTTACTAGCTGCTTTGCTTCTCAATATTCTCTGGTTGGCCTCTGTTATTTTCTCCTACCAATAGGGAACCCACTTAAGGACTCTTGGATACCCCATAAGGGAAGAAGGGCAGATTTTGTTTATAACAGAGTTAATGCAATCCTTGACCAATAACGGATGCAACCCCTGTTTTATAGCATATGGCTTCCTTTCAGGAAATAAGCACCTGATGGTGACTTTTATCACAGTCAATTTACAAAGATGTAAGTTGTGCAGGCAATGGTGGGGGTACAATGGTCCAGCCCCCTAAACACTCGATCCAGCCTTCTGAATGCTCTGTTTGGCAGCTAAATCAAAAACAGCTGCTTTTCTGCTCTTTCGGTGCTCACTTGTCCCACTCAGACCAATCATATTGCTTTCAACCTCCTTCTCAGCCTGCTGTTGCGGGAATTCTAACCCTAAGTCTTTGTGGTTTTAGTCAACAGGTGGCCAAGTTGCCCTCCGGGGTTCACACCGCCCTTAAATTAAGCATGCCGTACCAATTCTGTTTTAAATGGAAGGTTTTGCACAAATCAGCACCATAGTCCACACAACACTGTATATTCTGCTACTTTTGGGAATAGAAAGAAATGCCTTATTATCAGATCAGGCCATTGGGTCCATCATCTCCAAAGATTAGCAGTCGCTGTCTGCATTTTCAGACAGGATTCTCTATCATCCTATCACCTTGGGACTCTTGTGCATGCAAAGCATAGGTGGTATTCAACTAAGTTTTACTCAGAGTAGACCCATTGAAATTGATAATAATAATAATTTATTATTTATACCCCGCCCATTCGGCTGGGTTTCCCCAGTCACTCTGGGTGGCTCCCAACAGATTAAAAACAGAATAAAACATCAAATATTAAAAACTTCTCTAACAGGGCTGCCTTCAGAGGTCTTCTAAAAGTCAGGTAGTTATTTATTTCCTTGACATCTAATGGGAGGGCATTCCACAGGGCGGGTGCCACTACCAAGAAGGCCCTCTGCCTGGTTCCCTGTAACCTCACTTCTCGTAGGGAGGGAACCGCCAGAAGTCCCTCGGAGCTGGACCTCAGTGTCCGGGCAGTACGATGGAGGTGGAGGTGCTCCTTCAGGTAGTCATGCTCACAGGTTTCAGTAGGTCTCCTCTGACTAAAACACAGGGTGAATATCACCCTGTGAGTCCTACCACTGAGTTAATGCAAGGCAAGGCGCTGGAAGTATAAAAAGTTGGAAAGTCACCACTTGCAAGAACTAGCCCAGTCTAAAAAAGCTTTTGTAAACTAGAAGAGAGTTGATTAATTTCACTTCAACCTGCCAAAGTCGCATCAGCAATTATTAAGATTCATGATATACCTGGTCAGGTGGCCTAGTAAAAATAGTCACGAACTAGTAACTTTCATAGGCTTTATCTGAAGGGCTGATTAACTTATTCTTACCAGAAAAATAAAAAATTAAGATAACAAACATTTTATGAACGAATGGAAACGGTTTATTGAATATTTACAGATAAATTGTAAACAGATAAGAACATTGGCAGGATTATTGTAATAACCTGCAGTTTTATAAGAATATATATTTAAAGTAGGTGAATAAATGAGCAAATTAAGTCAATTTGGATTTGCAGAAAATATTGAAAGTAAATTTAAGGCACCGCAGAAAGAGAGGGAAGGAAGTCAAGTTTTGAAATGTTTGTAAAATTAGTGAAACGTATAAACCTGAAAAGCATATTTTTTATTTTATTTTTTAAGGATTATTGCGGGGGGGGGGAATCTGAAGAGCTGAGATGGGGAAGGAGTGACGCAGTTCAAGTATTTTCCCCTTGCAGACATGGCAGCTGGAAAATTTAACGAGGTGAGGAAAAAAGGGTTTGTTTTCATTTCCTCTTAATTCTTGAAAAGCATGTGTTTTAGGCAGTGTAAAGAAAATACTGTCTCCCACAGTATCCAATTTAGCAACCCAATTTAGCAACAAGCGTAATAGTAGGAAGATTAAACTGAACCGTACATCCAGCCCTCTCCAGTGCGAAGGGAAGTTCTTTTATGCAAATGTCATATCCTCAACTAAATCTATTTTCTGACAAGAGGAAACACTGCTACTAATCCCAGCCATATAAAGTTTCCGGATATGGTTCAACTCCAGGGCTGAAACATCTAGGTCATTACAAAGGTCCTTTAAACAAGCAGTCTAATTACTTGTGGCTACTGGTGATTATTTTTTTTAAAGCTACATTTCCATATCTCCCACCACATCTCAATCTGTCAGGTGATGCTGCACACTAGATATAGATCAGAATTCCCCAAGCCTGGTGCCTTCCAGATGTTTGGGATTGCAGCGCCCATCAGCCAAGATACTCATGCTGGAGCTGGAAGCTGTGGTCTTAAAACATCTAGAGCAGGGGTCGCCAACCTAAGGCCCAAGGGCCACAAGTGGCCCATGCGGGTCATTTAACCAGCCCACGAGCCGCCCCCAAAGTGAGCCGCCTGCTCAGCAAGACCCTGCATGCTGCGCTGAACTGGCACAGCACGGCGCAGGGACTCACTTCCATGGCACCAGAAATCATGTGTGCGCAGGCACTGGAAATCACGGGCACATGAGCAATCTGGCCCACAGAGGGATCTCCGCTGGAGTGAACTGGCCCAGGCGACGTAAACCTTGCCAACCCCTGATCTAGAAGACACAAAGCTGGGGAAGGCAGATATTGGGAGTTTGCCTCCAGGGTTGAAGTCAAAGCTCTGCATTAACAGCACCAAAATGACCTCCCCAGGGCAGGTCCTGGGCTGGCCAGACGACAAGGCGCTTCTCTTGGCCTCACTGATGTGGTTCAAAAGAAAGCAGAGCAACACATTTGGTACCAGGAACTGCTGGAAAGAGGCTTACAAGATGCCATCCAACCATCTTAGGGACTCCACTCTGGATTTGTGTAGGGTTAATCCTTAGCCGTTTCTTCTCCTGAAGGTATCCTGCAAGGCAGTGGAGGTTTAGGATCAGGGTTTTCCTTCTCCTAGATGGGCTACCTTCCCTAGTTAACAAGCCCCACCTACTCCTAACTTCCCTCTACAGCACATGCAGAAACCACTGTCTTGAGCACTGAACCCACTATTGGTCTCGTCTGCTCAATCCGCCAGAGCCTGTCTTTGCATGCAGGCGAAGTCCCTAAGTCACTGAGGGTTTGAGACGCATCAGCTATCATCACCTGGTTTAAGCTGGCCGTTTCCTGGGGTGTGGCCGCTGTTGCATACTGATAGTGAGAGCTGAGTGGGGACCAAAGGTGGACAAACTACCCCGGAAGGAGCATAACATGCCCCCACCAAAAGTGCTAAAGGTAAAGGTAAAGGGACCCCTGACCATTAGGTACAGTTGTGGTCGACTCTGGGGTTGCGGCACTCATCTCGCTTTTTTGGCCGAGGGAGCCAGCGTTTGTCCGCAGACAGCTTCCAGGTCATGTGGCCAGCAGGACTAAGCCACTTCTGGCGAACCAGAGCAGCGCACGGAAATGCCGTTTACCTTCCCGCCGGAGCCGTACCTATTTATCTACTTGCACTTTGACGTGCTTTCAAACTGCTAGGTTGGCAGAAGCAGGGACCGAGCAACGGGAGCTCACCCCATCGCGGGGATTCAAACCGCCGACCTTCGGATCGGCAAGTCCTAGGCTCTGTGGTTTAACCCACAGTGCTACCCGCATACCTACCAAAAGTACTACTCCTTCCTTAACACCATACGCCCCAAGGCAAGTGTAGACAAAATAATTCAAGCCAGCTGCATGTGTCAATTGTGCAAGCATGCTTGATAAATGCTATTATGACTAATAACACAAAACGTATCGGATCAGAACAGCAAGACCACGGGAGTTAATATATGGTTCTCCAAAGGTGAGCTCTTGTGTGCAAGAAGGCTGTTCCATTCACACATAGTCCTTGCTTCCACTGCATTGAACACCCCCCTTGCCAAATCACCGCACTTCAGATCCTAGACTCTAGGAACACTGTTTCAGTTCAAGTGTTCAGCACTTGAAGTTTATGAAGAAGGAGGAGATGATTGTTATCATTATTCCTACCAGAATTCACTGCTGCATTTCAGGACAAACTCTCCCAATACAACTCACATAAAAATACAACTAAAATCACATCCTTGCAATTTTTTAAAAAGCTAAAAACGGGGGGGGGGGTTATTGGTTTATTTTGTTTTTGTTATGTACTTTGTAATTTTATTCTGTATTTTTATGCTGTGAACTGCCCTGAAATCTTTGGCTGAAGTGTGATACTGTATACAAATTTTAGAAATAATACTTGTTATTGGCGTCCGTCTGTCTCGAGACACAATGGAGTGCATCCCCAGGGTTGAGGTTTAACAACAACTACAACAGCAACACTAAATGGGCTTGCGTAACAAATCAGGGGGTGGGGGCTTTCATTGAGAAAATGCATGTCTGCTCTATCTTGCATGATCGAAAGCACGTAACATAAACGAAAGCCCAAACTGCCAGCAAAATATCCAGATTTTAAGACAAGTTCTCTGGGTATCAATCAGATCCATTTCAGAAGCATAGCCGGACTAACCAGATGTCTGGAATGGGTCTGATTAGTATAGAAAAAACCTGCATGAACTCATTGCAGTCTCCGCGGTGTAAATCAATGTGTGCTGACTCTCACATTGCTCACTAGAAGTGGGGAGGACAGTCAAGAGTCCTCAACCATCATGGAGATTATTTTGATGCCATTGTGTACACACAGTGAACCAAGTCCAAATAGCAATTATGGGCACTACAGCTCCCATGGTCCGCAACTCTCCCACATGCATTGCTCACGCGAAGGAGCTTAGAGATGTTGCAGGGTCCATGCCACTAAACAGGTTCTCCTAGCCCAGGCATGTCCAACTTCAAGTAGGCTGAGATCTACTATCCGGCATTAAAAACTGGCAATGATCTACCACACTATCCCATTGGCATTAGGCACAAGGAGTAGGGTGCTAGCAGCCAGGAAAAAACCCTTTCTTTCCTTAGCACAGATTCGCGGTAGATTCCATCGCTTTCTTCCATGTATTGCGCAAATGGAGGTGACAGCTGATTAAACCACAGGTCGCTCTGTATGGAGGAGGAAGAAAAAGTGATCTCCTTTTATCCAGCCCCATCCCGTTTCCGAGCACAATTCAAAGTGTTGGTGCTGACCTTTAAAGCACTAAACGGCCTCGGCCCAGTATACCTGGAGGAGCGTCTCCAACCCCATCGTTCTGCCTGGACACTGAGGTCCAGCGCTGAGGGCCTTCTGGCGGTTCCCTCCCTGCGAGAAGCCAAGTTACAGGGAACCAGGCAGAGGGCCTTCTTGGTAGTGGCACCCGCCCTGTGGAAAACGCCCTCCCACCAGATGTCAAAGAGAAAAATAACTACCAAACTTTTAGAAGACATCTGAAGGCAGCCCTGTTTAGGGAAGCTTTTAATTTTTAATAGGTTATTGTATTTTAGTGTTTTGTTGGAAGCCGCCCAAAGTGGCTGGGGAAACCCAGCCAGATGGACGGGGTATGAAAAGATGATGATGATGATGATGATGATGATGATGATGATTATTATTATTATTATCCAAAATGCGGAACATCGGCACCCCAGCACCCCACTTCCTTTTGCTCCCGAGGGGGACCGCTGCACCCTCTGCCAACCACACGAGCGCGGCCCTGCTGCACCCAGCGAGGGCTGCCCAGCCGAGGACGGCAAAAAGTGGAGGCACACCTCTCTCCCTCCTTCAGACGCCACACAAGCCCTATTCAGCCTGCTGGTGTATGCTGTGGAGCTCACGGGACCGGCTGCAAAGGAGGAGCAAAGGTTGCCTGGTCATAGTGCGATTGACGGAAATCCATCCAGCGATCTACCCATCGATCATGATCGACACAATGGACATGTCTGTCCTAGCCTTTCCTTCGCTCTCTAGTTTATCAGATGCCTGAAATACTGAAGCTGATTTACTGTAAAGCCAATTACATAATCCTATCTGCCAAACTATTTCCAACCCATACTGGCTGGGCAGGGGGCATGGAATTCTCCCATCTCTAGTACAGAGTTATATGGAATTTAAAATGACTCAAGAAGTGAGATCACAATAACCATATTTGCTACAGGAAAAAATCCCAATTTCTCTTAAATCTGCTCTTAGCAAAAAAAACACCCCTATTTCTCTTAAATCTTCCTCTTAGCAAAGAAATGGAGGAACAGTAACAATGCTATGATTTTTATATTTAATTTCCATGGTCTGTTTTTTTTTAAAAAAGGACTAGTCAGTAAATTTCTACCATCATCTCACAGAATGTCAAGTAGCCCTTTTCATCAGTTGGGCAGAACAATAACAACAACAAAAAGTTTCACACGTGAATAGAAAGAGAGAGAAAATGAAGAAAAGAAAGTGAATGAAGAGAGGACAGGAAAGAGCTATTTTGAGAAGCTCAAGAAAACAGAGACGGGAAATGTATACTCAAGTAACGTAATTCACCCTGCCCCAGATGTGTGTCTTTTGCTACCCAAGAAAAAAAAGGAGAAATATTCATACAAGGTGAAGCCTGTAGCTTACCCCAGTGCTGTTGCTTCCTGAATGAGAAATAGTGGATTGCCCTAGAAAGAAAGCTGTCGCCTTTTATTTTATGCTTTTTGCAATGCCCCTGTGCCTTTAATGGCAACGTATCAAGCAGAAGTTCACCAGGTACAGCATCCCAAGGTACCAGGAGGCTTCCCCCGTTTAGTTGCTTTTCTCAAATAGCTGCTTAAAGGACCTTGCTGGAATAAAAAGGCAGCAGTCCTACTCTGTAATGACTCCGAGGTCTTTCACATTAATTAAAGCTAGTGCAAAAGAAAAGATTTCCGACACTCATTAGAATGATGTATATCCTGCCTGCAAATCATGCATTTTGTGTGATGCTGCCTTCTGGACTACATGGGGCTGCTTAGCCTATCTTCACGAGATTTCTTTCTAGAAAGCGCCTGCTTGTTTTGTCAGCTCAAGGCCTGCCCAAATCTCATGCGCCGGTGCCCTTGCTTTGAAGATCCTTTCCTACGTCAATCACATGTGCTGCTGACAGGTGGCCCTCACATCAGTCACAGGCAAGAAGCTCTCCGACACAGCATCAAGGACACGACGAGGTCCCACCAGACTGGAACGCCGGCCGGGGAGAACGCAGGGCTGTCAATCTGACCTCCTCGCCACCCCAAGATCTGTCACTGCTGCCCAAGCAAACAAACAAACACACACCCTGTTTGGACAATGGCCTCCTTCCTCCCCCAGCCCCCACAACACTCCTTGCACCAGATGTCTGCAGATCTAAAAACTAAGGGGGGGTGTGTGCCAAGAGGGTTGGTTCCACGCAGATGATTTTTGAGGGCTGCTTTTGCACATTTGATGGAACCAGCCAGCACAGCCCGTGAGCCACCAAGTCGAAGGCAGCTCACCAGGCATGTGTGGCAGTCTGTGAGCCACTGACAACT
Source organism: Podarcis melisellensis (assembly GCF_964234715.1). Lineage (NCBI taxonomy): Eukaryota > Metazoa > Chordata > Lepidosauria > Squamata > Lacertidae > Podarcis > Podarcis melisellensis. Next base: position 10,324,145 of record NC_138531.1, read on the forward strand.
TTTGTCTTTCTGCCGCCTTAGGAAGTTGGCAAAGAGAGATTTGATGAGCCCATGCGGGCTGCCATAAATGGCTGGCAGGCTGAACAATATAACACAACACGATGGCCAATAACAATGGCACTAAACACTATTTATAGGCAAATACAAATGATCATAAATTACAACCAAAGTCTCTAAATCTTCTTCACCAGTCGCGGTAGAATATCGCCATCTGTATAAAATACAATGCATAATACAATGTGTACAACTAAAATACAAGTAAGATTGGGTATGTATTTTAGTTGTGCATATTGTATTATGCACTTTATTTTATACAGACACAGGTTTCAGCGCATGTATATTGTAATTTCAGCTTGTTAAGAAATTGAACTGCATCCTTCTCATATTAATTCTTACAAGTCTGGCTGAAGAAGAATTGATCTAGATTAGCTGATGAAGCATTGAATGAAACAGATTGGTTATCCGGAAACTCTGTTCCGGCGATATTTGGTGGCAGATTATGTATATATCGAACTTTTGAATTATTCTACCACGGCTGGTGAACAAGATTTAGAGACTGTGGTTCTAATTTCTGATCATTTGTATTTGCCTATAAATAGTGTTTAGTGCCATTGTTATTGGCCATCGTGTTGTGTTATATTGTTCAGCTTGTCTATATTGCAACACAGGGGCCTGTTTACGGATAAATGGCTGGCAGGCCTACATTTGCCTTGATGGGGATCAGGGTCTGCTGGCCTGGAGGAAATGTGAATCAAACAGCACCTTCTATCCTGCTGCTTCTATGTAACATGAAGGTAAAGGTAAAGGGACCCCTGACCATTAGGTCCAGTCGCAGACGACTCTGGGGTTGTGGCGCTCATCTCACTTTAATGGCCGAGGAAGCTGGCGTACAGCTTCCGGGTATGTGGCCAGCATGACTAAGCCGCTTCTGGTGAACCAGAGCAGCGCACGGAAGCGCCGTTTACCTTCCCGCCAGAGTGATACCTATTTATCTACTTGCACTTTGACATGCTTTCGAACTGCTAGGTTGGCAGAAGCAGGGACTGAGCAACGGGAGCTCACCCCGTTATGGGGATTTGAACCGCCAACCTTCTGATCGGCAAGTCCTAGGCTCTGTGGTTTAACCCACAGTGCCACCCGCGTCCCTATGTAACATGAAAGAGACCCCCAAAACATTTCAGACACTGGCCTGATACGCAGGACATGGTGAGCCAAGTGCAGATCTTGACTACACCTTGTGGTTGGCGAGGAGAGAACTTGAGGAAGTTTGGACAACACGCTAAACCCAATCTTGGGTTAGCTCAGCACGGCATCGGGAAGGAGCAAATCACCCCTCGTGCAAACCAGGCTGCAGAGTAATTGCCCTCTATAGATGCAGACTTTATGCCAAACAAAAGCAACTCGGGTCACTATAATTTATGACAACCCAAGATTCCATTTGTGATATCCGTCTGCTGCACTGGGTGACGTGCATCCACAATATAATTGTTATATGAACACAAATTGTATTCTGTCGGGAGCGTGCAACTGAATCAAACTGGCTTGGAAAAGAAAGTGGCAGAAAGAGAATGCAATTGGGATTTTCTCTCAGACTTCACAGGGGCAATTCTCATCTCTAAAGAAATTAATTCAGATTTCAATTCTGAAAGTGACTCAGAATGCCAGTAGTTTGTAGGGGCCCAAATGTCATTCCGCATAAATATTAATGCTCACCCAGCAATTCCTGAAGAATGTGCAAAGGGCAGTTGAAAAAGTATTATCAACTTCCGCACAGACAGCAATAGGCTCTGCACCCTTAAAAAGAGATTTCCTTCTTCTCCTTTCCCCAAGTAGAACATGGGGAGCCACACTGCAATCTCCACAGTGGGTACAACACACTTTACAACTCTCACTTGAAAAATAGGAGAGTTTTCACCTACCCACTTGCAAAGTTTACACCGGCTTACTACATGAATTATTTCCAAACTTGCAAACCCACAGAAAGCTGGAGAAAGGGTATGGAGAGTGAAAATGTGAGGGTGGCAATCCATGCAGTGATACACAAACATGGGGCAGAGTGGGAGGGAAAGATGTGCTATCCTTTCTCTCGCTACAGGGATGCCTTTTTATAACTGCACCTTGCCACCATGTGCTCCAGCTCCTGAGACTGAGACGACGCAACGCAGGAAGGGGGAAACAACTTTGTGGGGTGGAGGGGAAGTTGGAGGAAAGTCGCACTTAACCCTCCCTACATTCTTTCTATGTTCCACAAAGACCCCCTTGCAAATGTGTGTTTAGAGATCTGAGAAAGATGGGGGGGGGCAGGATTTAGCTAGGTGGGCAATTTGGAGCAGAGAGTCAGCAAGGGTTAAGCAGCCCCTCCACTCCTAACTACTTTAAGTCTCCCTCCCAAAGCTGCTTTTCTTCAGAAAAAAAGCAGCCTTTGGACTTCAGCTACCCCTATATGTGTACAATGTACAGTTCTGACCTTGGATCTGTGTTTGCTGCTGGTGCAATCCTACCACATATTTCAGACACTTTTAACAACACTTATTCCCTTCTCTCTTGTCATAAAAAAGGTAAAGGACCCCTGACAGTTAAGTCCAGTCGCGAACGACGCTGGGGTTGCGGCGCTCATCTCGCTTTACTGGCCGAGGGAGCCAATGTTTGTCCGCAGAGTTTTTCCGGGTCATGTGGCCAACATCACTAAACTGTTTCTGGCGAAACCAGAGCAGCCCACGGAAACGCCATTTACCTTCCTGCCGCAGTGGTACCCATTTATCTGCTTGCACTTTGACGAGCTTTCAAACTGCTAGGTTGGCAGGAAAGTGAAATGATGCTGTTTCCACCATGCAGAACAATGTTGATACCAAATGTTAAGGGTCCACCCCCCCCCCCTTTATCATCATCATTACAACTACCATTGGCATTATTAAAGTCCTGTTTTAAGTCCTAGGAACTACCTGCGAGCAAATGGCTTAAGTATCAATGATCAAGCAATTACAGAACGCAAATAGATAAAAATCCATTCAAATTACAGAAGCACAAATGAAACTCATTATTTTGTCTCACAGGTGGAAAAAGCTTAAAGGCAGGGAGGCCTGCTAATAAGTTCTGAAACCTGTGTTAATTAAATGAACAACAATCGTAGTAAGGATATATCATTCCTTCCCCACTGGATTTTGAAACTGGTGACACCAGTGATTATTATTCTTATAACTTTTAAAGGGTATTAGCAGAGCTACAGCAGCTCTAGTTTTACACACTTCTGTTTTCATTAGAAAAATAATGGCAAAGTTCAGCATTATAAAACGTTTAATTAAGATTACACTATATAAACATGATCTAAGGGATGAAAGCCCTTACTGATTCAAAATTAAATCCTTCCGTTTATACAGCATTTCCTACCTAATCCTAGCAGGTAGAGAATGATAAAGTCACATTTACCCTCCTCCCATCTTGCGTGAAGTTCAACTTTTCAGTCTGAAGTTTAGCACTAAAATGTCATTTTACGCATATTGGCTAGCGATGGCAACTGCTTGCCTGCTAAACCACAGTTAGAAATCAAACTTTAATGCAGGTTTCCACTGCTTCTTTGGAGGCAAGGCAAACCTAAGGTTGCCAATTGAAAGAGCCCAGAAAACAAAAATAGTTAGCACTCAACTACAATGTTCGGGGGTTTTTTTGTTAGGAGGGGGTTGTTGCTGTTGTTGTCTTTTGTATATTTATTTTAGATCTATGTGGATTCAGATTTATGTGGAAATTGTTCCGTAAATGTTTTCTTTATTGTTTATGACTACTTTTGTTATGTTGTAGACTCTGTATTCTTTTCATGTTGTAAGCTTTGAGCTCAGTTTGAACTGTGGAAAGATGGCATACAAATAAAATTATGCATGTGTATATATGTGCAAACTAAAAGTGGACCTGTTGATTCCAAACCATGGAGGACTGGAATTAAAGCTTTTAAAAATTAAAGAGAGTTTACAAATCTGCAGTATCACTGCAAATATGGGCCTTGTTCCAGTAATGTCTTAAGAGCGCATCCAGCGCAGGATTGAACCCAGTTGCAAATTCTTGCTAATATCTGAAGCATACTTTGTGGCCTTGGGAAAGTCACCATTTCTCTTGGCCTACAGAAGTGGAGCAGGTGAACTCTGAATTGCTGCTTGATTCATGGAAAGATCACGTTGCCAGGCAGATATTAATGCTTTTGCTTTAAGCACAGTTAATGCTATAGGGCGGCTTTCATACCATCAGGTAGACAGATGGAACCCCAGTCTGTCGGAAAGAAACAAAACGTCAAGCAGAAACTATGGCGTGAGCTACAAGCTTCAAATATTGTCAAAACATTCTCCGCAAGGAGCCTGATAGCCCGCACTGTGAAAGCCTAATGACTATAAAAACTTTGGAAAATAACTCAATAGCAGTGAGAGTTATTTAAATTGGAATATACACAAAGGTCCAAGGAGCGGAAGGGAGATCAACAGAGGGCGGTTCAGCAGAAAGATCTGCTGCCTGCTCCAATTCATTTCCATGGGACTCGAACAGAGGAACTTACTAGCATTTTGTACCCTAAAGGTGGCGGCTTCCTGCCTTATACGATGTCAGACCAATTGGTCCATCTAGTTCAGCCCTGTTCACACTGACAGGCACCGACTTTCCAGGGTGCTGTTGCATTCAAGTCCCGCTTGCAGGCATCTGGTTGGCCACTGTGGGAATATGATGGTGGACTATAGGGCCCCTTGGTTTGATCCAGCGCAATTATTCATATGTTCTTAGGCTAATGCCTGTGTCTGTACAGGGAAGTGTGAGAACAAGCACCGTAGCTGCCTCGGTTGTGAAGCCAATATCCTCTCCGTTTCAGAGATGAAAGCCTATATGTGTATTTGGGGAGATGACGTAGTTACAGAGGATCTACAGAATTCTCTCTGCCATTTCTCAAGCAGCAACAAGAGAAGGGATGATCTCCATAACCTGGTTCCTCAGGGCATGGGCATGAACAATACCATTCAAATACTCAGGTGGAAGGAAAGTGCTCGCAATTACTTTTACTCAAAGTACCCTTTGTACGAAGACAGGAGTGCCTGGCATGCTCTGGTCTATGGGGTCATAAAGAGTCGGACACGATGGAACGACTAAACAACAACAACCCTTCGTAAGGACAACAACTCATAATTGGCCCAGATGCAAAAGCAAACCCAAAAATCCTGCCAAGGCCTGGGGTTGTAGCCAAATGAATTCTACTCAGAGTAGACCCAATGAAATTAATGGATCTAAGTTAGTGGTGGTCTTCAAATTCAGTTGGCCTAGTTGAAGTCGGACTGACACCTTCCAAGTTGGTTGGCTGATAATGTTAACCACATGGCCTAAGTCCTGTGTTCCTGAGTCAGATCATTGGCCCATCTAGCAATGAAGTGTACTGTCTACAGAGAGTGGCAACAGTTTTCCAGGGTTGAAAGCAGGGTTCTCCCCCAGATCTACCTGCAGACCATCACATAGGATTGCTATGTACATTCCATCCATGTGAGCCAATACACACTTTTTACATCATTTAGCAAGATGTACATGAACCACGAGGCACACACGTGTCCGTAACCACAGACAAACCTCTGCATAAGAATGTACCCACCTACAACTCACTTCTTTGGATCCCTTCCAGTCGGGATTCAGGCCTCATCATGGGACTGAAACTGCCTTGGTCGCACTGGTTGATGATCTCCGGCGGGCTAGGGACAAAGGTGAGAGCTGTTTCCTAGTTCTGCTGGATCTCTCAGCGGCGTTTGATACCATCGACCATAACATCCTTCTGGACCGTCTTGAGGGGCTGGGAGCTGGGGGCACTGTCATACAGTGGTTCCGCTCCTTCCTCCTGGGCCGTGTTCAGAAAGTGGTGGTGGGGGATGAGTGTTCAGACCCCTGGGCTCTCACTTGTGGGGTGCCTCAGGGTTCTGTCCTCTCCCCCATGCTTTTCAACATCTACACGCAGCCACTGGGAGAGATCATCAGGAGGTTTGGGCTGGGTGTTCATCAGTATGCAGATGATACCCAGCTCTACCTCTCTTTTAAATCAGAACCAGTGAGGGCGGTGAAGGTCCTGTGTGAGTGTCTGGAGGCGGTTGGAGGATGGATGGCGGCTAACAGATTGAGGTTGAATCCTGACAAGACAGAAGTACTGTTTCTGGGGGACAGGAGGCGGGCAGGTGTGGAGGATTCCCTGGTCCTGAATGGGGTAACTGTGCCCCTGAAGGACCAGGTGCGCAGCCTGGGAGTCATTTTGGACTCACAGCTGTCCATGGAGGCACAGGTCAAATCTGTGTCCAGGGCAGCTGTTTACCAGCTCCATCTGGTACGTAGGCTGAGACCCTATCTGCCTGCGGACTGTCTCGCCAGAGTGGTGCATGCTCTGGTTATCTCCCGCTTGGACTACTGCAATGCACTCTACGTGGGGCTACCTTTGAAGGTGACTCGGAAACTACAACTAATCCAGAATGCGGAAGCTAGACTGGTGACTGGGAGCGGCCGCCGAGACCATATAACACCGGTCTTGAAAGACCTACATTGGCTCCCAGTATGTTTCCGAGCACAATTCAAAGTGTTGGTGCTGACCTTTAAAGCCCTAAACGGCCTCAGTCCAGTATACCTGAAGGAGCGTCTCCACCCCCATCATTCTGCCCGGACGCTGAGGTCCAGCGCCGAGGGCCTTCTGGTGGTTCCCTCATTGCGAGAAGCAAAGCTACAGGGAACCAGGCAGAGGGCCTTCTCGGTAGTGGCGCCCACCCTGTGGAACGCCCTTCCAGCAGATGTCAAAGCAATAAACAACTACCTGACATTCAGAAGACATCTTAAGGCAGCCCTGTTCAGGGAAGTTTTTAACGTGTGATTTTACTGTATTTTTGGTTTTTATGGAAGCCGCCCAGAGTGGCTGGGGAGGCCCAGCCAGATGGGCGGGGTATAAATAATAAATTATTATTATTATTATTATTATTATTATTATTATTATTATTATTATTATTGTGCAATCTGAATGCTGGGGGTGAGGGAGACCTCATTAACCACACGTTGTACCCAATGCCATCCATACTCAGGACAGACTTTGACATTAGCAGATATGGGCTAACTTACCACCATTATTTTCAGTGGGTCTGCTCTTATAGCTGGATACAACCCTACTAGTCCTGTGGAGTGCAGCAAGACCAGGACCAGAAAATTTATTGTTGGCTAGCTGTCATTTTTGCTCTGTATTTAAGCCTAAATTGGTTTGTTTGCTTTTGTAACACTGGAATTAATCTGTGTTGCTAAACTGTTGTTGTTGTTTTAACGACATGTTCTGTATTTTGTATATACAATGGACAATTGGAAATACAATGTTCTCTATTGTGATGTTTTGAATATTTGCTGTACACCACTTTGGATACGGCTCATTGCGGAAAAGTGGCATATAAGTCAAATCAATCAATTGAACCTGTGTTTACACTTTGTAACAATAATGCCCTAGCTAACCCACAAGACTGTTGTTGTGAGACTTAACAAGACTATAAATAAGCTTAATAAAGAAGGAGGAAGGCACAGCACAACAGATGAAACTCCTATCTGAGCTAATGTATTAACAAGTAAGCTAATCACTTGAAGTAATAAAATATATTGTAGCAATTTCACATGGAACGTAGCAACTGTGTCTCTCAAACTGTGGAAGGAAAGTTCTAAACTGTGCAGATAGAAACTACCCTCCAGTAACTGAATCCGCAGAAGGCTCATAAAATGCTAAGTTTACGGAAATATGACAAATGCGCAGCATTTAAAGCCGCACAGAGAAATTAACATGAAGCATTCTAAATGGTGCGAAAATATACATCAGCTTTTATGGAGCATTCACAGGGGATGGCAGACTGGTAAGCAATACTATATTTATGGTGGGTTTGTTTGTGTGAATGTTAACCAGATTCTTAAGAAGGGGCCTCCTTTGGCAGCTGCATAGAAGGAGGGATTGTCCACTTCTGGAAAAAGCAGTTGTTGTGCAGGGCTTGAAAAACAGCCAGGCCTATTAAAACCCTGGTTTGTGCAACCAGCTAATGTACAGAAGAAGAGAAGAGTTTGGATTTGATATCCCGCTTTATCACTACCCGAAGGAATCTCAAAGCAGCTAACAATCTCCTTTCCCTTCCTCCCCCACAACAAACACTCTGTGGGGTGAGTGAGGCTGAAAGACTTCAGAGAAGTGGGACTAGCCCAAGGTCACCCAGCAGCTGCATGTGGAGGAGCGGGGAAGCAAACCCGGTTCACCAGATTACGAATCCACTGCTTTTAACCACCACACCACACTGGCTCTCTTCTCTCCTGTAAATCTGTCCATCTGGAATAGGGCTGGGATAGTACTCCATTTGTCAATGGACCCCAGCTCCTATCAGCCCCAGCCAGTATGTCCAATAGTCACAGATGATGGGATTTGAAGTCCAACAACCTCTGGAAGACAACCGATTCCCCACTTCTTCCCCGGAAGATACCTGAGGTCAAATGACATAAGACCCTCCACCTCTTGAGTGAGAAAGCAGCTTCTCAGAATGAAATGGATGCCAGGAAAGTGTTAAATCAGGAACACTCAGACCTCCACCTCTTCCTGGGCCCCTGATTTCAACTACAGTTTCAGACTCCTGTAGCTGCTTTAATCTTTAAAAACAATGCATGGCAGGAAGCATCGCAAACAGATGCCCTGTAGGAATGGCCAAGCCTTAAGTTCCATTCCATGCATGAAACATTCATACAAAAAGGTAATTTCCTTGCAAGAAAATGTTAAAACAGTGCTTACCCTTTATATTGCACTTTTGCAAGGTTCAAGGAACACCATTAGGCAGTTTTCCTAAAACTAACTGCTAGTTATCCTAAAACAGATAATTGAGGTAGACCAACAATATTCTCCTATCCCAGATGGGAGGGAGCAATGGTTGGAAGCTACAACAACAACAACAGCCACCACCTGCCTTGGGCCACACAGTGAGCATTTATGGTTGAGGGTGAGATTTGAACTAGGAGCTTCCTAGCTCACAATTGTCACTACTATGCTGGCGAGAGCTCTCAAGTATGCGTTCACCATCATATCATGTTAGTAGGAGAATACATTTCTGTGCTCCAGACTATGTAAACTAGGCAGCCACTACACATATACAGACCATATACAGGCAGTGAAATATCATACTTATGCCACAGTTTATATGTGAAGATGCACACTCTTTTCCCTGGACAGAAATTCATCTCTGCAAGGAAAATAGCATCGTACATGTATCAGCCGCAAGAGAGACCTGTGTTAAGATTTTTCGTGCAAGCCTTCTTGCCCTATGAAGAGAGGGGTGGCGCATTACAGCAACCTCAGAGGGGTATTCAAGCCCAAACAGGCTCCGAGATAACAGCTCCCTAGGTCAAATAGGCAACTGCAGAAGATTCTGTTTTCTTGCTTGCTTTTTAAGTATGGTTTTACTCTTAGTGGAGACGCTGTAGAATATAACGGGCCTAGCATTTTTACAACAATGGTAGAGCAACTCAGAAGCCACAATAGTAAAAAAAAGTGCAAAGAGGGCACAAATCAAAAGATGAAATGCACAATATTACGACATCAGGGTACAAGGTAAGCCACTAGGGCCCCAGGAATATTGGAGAACTCAAATATGGAGCCATTTTTGTGGACCAGTGCTTTTTATGTTCAGCTTTTATTTCATTTACTATACTGCACCTTTTCCCAAGGAGCTCAAGGTGGCATACAAACTTCCCTGCTGCTCTCCATTTTACCCTCACAACAATCCTGTGAGGCAGAACCCACCACCTCTCAGGGCCACCTGCTACAGTGGCAAACAACTCTAACTAGCGAAAGGTTTTCCCTAAGGTTTAGCCAAAACCTGCTTCCCGGCAGCATCCACTCATTAGTTTCTCCTTAACCTTCTCTCCTTTCAACTGTTCCTCATGGGACTTGGCTTTCCAGATTCCTCCCCCTCCTGACTGCCTTCCTCTCAATACACTCCAATGTCCTTAAAATGTGTGGTCCAAACCAGTTACTGTACTCCAGATGTGAAGTGGAAGAAGACCTCTAGCCCTATTCAGCTGTTTCCCATCATGCAGTTCTCAGCTGGCTACTCTGTCCTCTTCGTCAAGTTCTCAACAGCACAGCCACCACCCGCATCATGTTGGATCTCAACACCTGTAGTGAGAAACCAGCCGGGTCCACTCATGGAAGTTCCCTGCATGAATCAGAACCCTGCACAATTAGGGTTTTAAATTGCACAAGTATCAAGCTTTCATCCAACACACCACCACAACAACACACACACACACACACAGAGAGAGAGAGAGAGAGAGAGAGAAGCGCAAAATAGGAGATCTTGTGATAGGCTCCCTACTTATCTTGATCCGGGCGCTATGTTTCAGTTAATGGAGCCAAAGATTGCCTCTGCTTCTTCGACAGCCACATGCTCGGGACAATGAATGCAAAGGCACTGGGATTACTGACAAGCGCTCAGCACTAAGGCAATTCATATTTTATTAAAACCAATTGATAAGCGGAGTAACTTTAAACCTGTGAGATTAATTGCATTTTGCTTTTTGCTTTTTTACAGTGCCACACCGACATTTATGCAGGGGATGGGGACGTGTTAACAACCTTTATTTTTACAGGCCTGAGCTCCTCTGTTGAAAACATGGCAAATAAGCATGTTATCCTCCTTGCCTTTGCCTTCTTAAAAGGCACAAAACACAGAGCCGCGATATGACGAGTTTCAGTGCAACTACTTATATGTTGTGACAGATCACAAGGCCTTATTTTGTAGTTTTCTTAAAAATAATATTAATGACGGAAGAGAGAGAGATTACTACATGCTTGCCAAACTGCACTGTCTTCTCACACAACCTGTTTACTGCATGCTGCAAGCGCCATCCCCAGATTTCTTCCTGTAAACACCTGCTGTCAGCACCACTAAAACAAACAAACTGAAAGACAGGTGAAGGGAGGAAATGAACCAAAATTTCAGAGGCAAAAGCTGCCTTCCTGATTGCAGGCTGCTTGAACCCCACTGACTTTCACATGGTGTGTGCGCACACAGGACTGCAGCCTTGGGCACTCAAAAAAGCCAGTTGACTCGGGGTTCTTTCAGATGCCTTGCCAAAATACATCTGGCAGACCATCTCAAGATAATCAGAGCTGAAGGGAAGAGAAAAAACCCAGCCCATCCAGGAACTGCAGTCTAGAATCAGCTTGTTACAAATTAATAAAGGTTGAGGGAGGAGTAAGAAGACTGATTTCAGTAGTTTACTCCTTTTATACAGAGACTCCTGAAATGGGACTTGTTAGATTTGGAAGTAAGACCCACCGAATTCGTAAAGACATATTCTGAGATCAGAGTGCATAGAACTGCAGTTCTAACACATTAGGAACTTCACAACCTTTATTTTGCATTTTGTCCTGTATTTGAAACAGGCCTGCGTGTTAAGGTCACAGCCATTTCCACTGCGCAGGAGGGGAAGGGAACTTAAGAAAGAGCAGTTTCCATTGCAGCAGAATGTCCAGCAGCTCAGGTAGCAAACAGCATGCTGCTTCAAGCCAGTGACTGAGCTGCTTATTGAATAGGGTGCATCCAGGAACACACACACACCCCGAATTCTGACATTGCACTTTGTAACTTTTAGACGTTTTATGTGCATCCGGCCCAAGTGAGATATATTTTCTGTTGATGGCTGGTTACTGCTCCACAGCACTGTAACTCAAAACCTCTGACTGCAGTGCCTCATTTATTATTGCCCACAAAGAATAATAAATGCGTTCGGAGGTTCATGCTGGAGCACAGCCTGCTGCCTTGGGAGCAGATGCATCACTCGGGGCCATATCCTCCCCTTGACCCATGTGTGCGTGGAACATCCACAGATCCCTTTTGCAAACTGAATGTGCTCTTTTCACAGAGATGAACTATGATCCAGAAGGTTCCCTTGCAGATCGGCTGACTCACATCTTAGCCTGCCTCTCTTTTGCAACAAATTTTGCTCTACATTCCCAACTGCCACAAGAACGATTGTCGTGCCCAAATCTTCAGCTTGTTCTGTGCTGCAACTTTCATCCTGAGGCACAATGACGGTATTAGAAACTATTCTTGGTTTCTGTGGGGAAAGTGCGAGACAGGAGACAGAGTTGAACCAAAGACGCTCAGAATCTATTTCACTGGTAGGCATCTTATACAGGGACCATTATTTTTTTTTTTTTTACCTGAGCCAGCAATGAAGGGCCAACAAAACTGATTTCAGCCCCACTGACTCCTTTCCGCATGAGCCACAGACAAGGAGCTCCAACATCCTCCCCCCCCCCCCACGACGAGCAATTTGGGTTTGGGTTAACTCCAACACAGAGGCTTGAAAGAGCTAAGATGGCCTTTGGGAGAACTCCAACAGGGCCTCCGCTTCTGTTCAAGGAAAGGGGATGAGAGCTGAGGTGTGAACAGCTGAGGTGAATAAGGGTGGGTGTGCCGCAGTTTCTGCTGCTATTTACACTGAGGAAGAAGGGATTAGAAAGCCCTTTTGCCCACTTCTCAGGGGCAAGCGGATGAAGCACTTCATAGCAAAGGGGCATTGAAGACAAAGGCTTTTCTGGTGAACAAAAATTAGCACACAGGAGTCAGACAGAATTCCAGGGCTGCCAGTTGCCTGCCCGCCATAAAGCTGTATATTGCCAAAAAATAAATAAATGTATGCATCTCAAAAAATAGAGGCAGGGGTGGATGTCCTCCAATTCCAGACATGGGTTTTTATCCAACTATCCATTAATTTGAACTAGATCCACTTTGAGAAGGGCCAGAGCTGGATATGACCCAAGCTATCACCCTCCAGAGAATTTTCTATAGGGGTCCCACAATTGTAGGCTGAGCTTGATAAATAAACAAAAAATAATGGTTGCCTGCTTCCTGCAATTCCCCTACTGACTTAGTTGATGCTCAGCAAGGAAGCTCTTGATCAGGGGTCAGCAACCTTTTTCAGCCGTGAGCCAGTCCACCGTGGGCCAGACTATATTTGGGAGGAAAAAATGAACGAATTCCTATGCCCCACAAATAGCCCAGAGATGCATTTTAAATAAAAGCACACATTCTACTCATGTAGAAACACCAGGCAGGCCCCACAAATAACCCAGAGATGCATTTTAAATAAAAGAACACATTCTACTCATGTGAAAACACGCTGATTCCTGGACCGTCCGTAGACTGGATTGAGAAGGTGACTGGGCCACATCCAGCCCAAGGGCCTTAGGTTGCCTACCCCTGCTCTTGATGCTTCAAGGAAGCCCCGCCAGACTTCTCTAACTGGGAAGGGAGGAGAAAATATGCAAAGGCTGGCTCATACAAGCTCTGGCTCTGCCAAGCAGTGGCTGAGAAAGCCCCCCTTCTTCTGTTTATTGCATTAAGAGTTGAAAATGTGGGTGGGAGTTCCTGGTTTGGCACTGCATGGCCAAGCCTCTCTGGTGCCAAGCCACCTTTCACCTTCTTCTCAACCTTGGAGTATGAGAGGGAGAGGGAGTTACTGTGTACCTGCCAGGATGATCTGTACCCATATCTGCAGCTTCAAGGTTGGGAAGGAGCCTGGTCGCACACCACACTCACCAGAGGAAGGTGGCAGGCTCTCTGTGGCAAACAGGAATAGGGAGCCAGTGCAATGGTGCTTGCTAGCAGATTGCAAGAGAACTTCTGGAACATTGCATGAGGCAGCTGACCACTGCCTCCCTGCACTTCTCGCTACTCGTGCCTTCCCTCCTTCCCATATTCACTTCTACAGGAGTCAGGGAATACGGCCACATTCAAGACACTCCAACACAATGATGCAGCAGAATCACCCGACTTCAAAGAAGGCAGCTGGTTGCATTTCTGCAAAAGTTGCTGCCATTTGAGGCAAACCCAGAACAGAGACTCATACTGAAACACAGAAACACCCATGAAGAAACATTGCATCCCTGATACCAGCTCACGGCTATCCTTTCCTACTCTAAAAGTGATCCTTTCTCAAGAACAGAGTGTCAAGGGACGGAGGGACTGCGCTTTTGCAGTCGGGAGTTTGGAAAACAAAGAAGATTTTATATTCGCGTGTGCTTTTGGGTCAGGGACCCAGCTGTGTGACTGCAGAGTTTGTCACTGTTGACACCACTCTCTGCCTCACCACCACCCTTCCAGAGTGAGCATTCAGCACCCCAGCCAGTTTGTCATACCGAAAGCTACAGTGGAATCTTTCAGCTTTGTTTGCAATTGTGGTTACCCTGCTTCTTGTAAACAAGGCAACTTCCTGTCTCAGGGTTCCCATTGCTAAATCAGGATAAGGCAGTTGTGACCTATAGATGTAGTCAGGCTGGAACGCTGCCTAGTTCTATTTATGCCACATTGCATTTGAGGTGGGAGAGAGGGGAGGAGGCGCTTCCAAAAGCAGGCATGCCTTCCTGAAAATTGACTAAGACTCCACCAAAATGTGCTTTACATACAGTCTCATGAGCAGCGCTCAGAGCTTTAAAGACTGGACCAAGTGGCCTCCTTCCTACCATTGCTGGTCACTCCAATCCCTGCCAAGCCGTGCACGGGATTCCCTGGGTCTTGGCTCTCAACCAGAGTCTGTACATGGCGAAGGCTGTCATAGGTTTAAGAAAGATGGTTTCTTCTCATATTTACACCTTCAGTCTGCAGCAAGGGAGTCCAGCTCTTACAGCATGGTTATCTCAAGAAGGGCTCGTCCCCCACAGCAGTGCAATGCTGGAGTCCATGGAATGTCTCCCAGCCTTCCTACTCAAGATGGAACTCTTTGTTTTTGTTCTCCCCCTTTTTCCCCAGCACACCTTGCTAATCACTCTCTGACACACACACACACCATCACCTTGCCAACCTCTGCCCTCCCAGGTCCAAGATTAATCTTCGATGGGCCATCAAAAACCTTTTGTCATGTTAATGGCTTGCTCTTCATTAGCCCAGACAGGCTAGTTTGCATAAGCCAGCCCAGGGATTCCTTGTCTTGTACAGTTCTGCAGCTTGCATTCCTCCCTAAATATCCCAAATAACCAAAATCCTACCAATTATTAATTTCTAGGGGTTTTTTGGGGGGGGTCCTCCCCAAACCTATAACAATACGAACACTTGGCAGACATACTAAACATAAGTCAAAACTGCCAAGTCCCTCTTCTGTGATCACAATCCTACATTCGAAGTACAAAAGCTTCTTGCTCAAACAATATAGATGAACAATATATGAGTAGGATGCAAACAGATTTATCATTCTTCCAGATAAATGCTGAAAGTAAAGGAATCAAAGCAACATCTTGCCAAGATTAGGGGAAATTTTTATCAGCTAGACTGAGGGCCGCAGTCTCCTACAGGGATCTGAAGGCAGCAGACAAAAAAAGTGAGTGAAGCAACAAATATGGCTCTTACCTTGTGTAGGCCACATTCCAGCTACAGAAATGCCAGCCCACATTCAGGCAAGCAGGAGGCATCACTACTGTTCAAGATCACATTTGGACAGGCCAAAGTGTTCTAGGACGTGGAGCAAAGGGGGTTAGAGGCCTGGCCTGGGGAGGGGCATGGCTTGGGGAGGACTAAAAGGTAAAGGTACCCCTGCCCGTACGGGCCAGTCGTGTCTGACTCTACGGTTGTGCGCCCATCTCACTTAAGAGGCCGGGAGCCAGCGCTGTCCGGAGACACTTCTGGGTCACGTGGCCAGCGTGACAAAGCTGCTCTGGCGAGTTGGCACCAGCGCAGCACACGGAAACGCCGTTTACCTTCCCGCTATAAAGCAGTACCTATTTATTTACTTGCTTAAGGGTGCTTTCGAACTGCTAGGTGGGCAGGAGCTGGGACCGAAAGACGGGAGCTCACCCCGCCGCGGGGATTCGAACCGCCAACCATGCGATCGGCAAGCCCTAGGCGCGGAGGTTTTACCCACAGCACCACCCGCGTCCCTCTGGGGAGGACTAGAAGGTTATATTTGGCCCACCACTCCCAATCTTACATATTTACAAGAGTTCCTTGTTCAAATCTCACCTTAGCCATGGCCTCACTAGAAGGTGTTAGGTCATGGGAACAGCTGTTGCTACATTTTTATTATATTCCTCTGCCAAGAAGTTGATGGCAGCTTACAAAGTGTCCCCCCTTTTAGCCTCACAACCCTGTGAGGTAGCCTAGGCCAATACACAGCTAAAGGCTATAGGAATGCTGTCTTAAAAAGTAAAGGGACCATTAGGTCCAGTCGCAGACGGCTCGGGTTACGGCGCTCATCTCGCTTTGCTGGCCAAGGGAGCCGGCGTTTGTCCGCAGACAGCTTCCGGGTCATGTGGCCAGCAGGACTAAGCCGCTTCTGGTGAACCAGAGCAATGCACAGAAACGCCGTTTACCTTCCCGGCAGAGCAGTACCTATTTATCTATTTGCACTTTGTGCTTTCGAACTGCTAGGTTGGCAGGAGCAGGGACCGAGCAACGGGAGCTCACTCCGTCACGGGGATTCGAACCACTGACCTTCAGATTGGCAAGTCCTAGGCTCTGTGGTTTAACCCATAGCGCCAGCCGCGTGTCTTACTGAGTTGGTATTAGAAATACTGAGGCAATGCACTTGAACTGCTTCAAGAACACTCAGCGAAAACGCTATATGAATGCTAAGCATTGCTATTATTGGGACATTTACCATTCCTCCCCCCCCCCCACGCAATTAACATGTTTTGTTGCTTAAAATTAATTTTTTATTTTCCTACTCACTCAAAAATTATATGCACAGTATATGTATCCTTTCATATGTTGCTTATCAATTCTTTCAGGACCATGCCAGTGAATGACAGAACCACCCTTTGTTAACCTGCCTAAAGGGGGGGGGGTAAGAATCTCACTGTACAATTTCAGCAGTCCCTGTCTTGTTTTCCATCTATTTTCTTCCACAGTCCAGTCACTTCAGCCATGTATCAGTAGCCTTAAGAATCTCACAGCAAAGCAGTTGGCACTTGTGCATCAATATCCCCTCATCCTAATCGCAAAAGCAGACCCTTTGTTCATACCAGTGAACCCAGTCAATGCACCTGGTGGACTGGGAAGGAGGCAACCAGTTACTTAAGAAAACACACTTGCCGTTCTTGTTCTTTCAGAATGCCTGTACACAGTGCACTGCGTAGATGTATTAAAATAGAACTGGCTGTCTCAAACAGTCCAGCTGGCAATGCCCTCACAGCCTGCTCTTGGGGAGAACAGCCTCTTCAAACCATGTGGATGTTCACGTTTTTACTGAAGAACGGAAAATGTCTCCTTGTTGAACAAAAGAAGGGAAGTAGCTTTGTCTCGCTCTGCTTTCACTTATTAAATCGCTTCAGCGTTAACGATGACGAAGATTCTTATTTATGAAAAAGAATTTCTTCCAAAAAACCCCAATTCAATTCAAATGAGAAACCTTGAAAAAAGACACACCCCAGATAGGTGGGGGTAGATTCTGGGAGTCAGAAGAATTAAACCATCACCATCTTGCCTTCTTAAGCAAATGGGTTCAGGACCATGGCAACAGAAGACCATTGGTGAAATAGGAACGATTTGAGTCAACTAGTTTCAAACTGTAGTGAGAAGGTGGTAGAGATAGATGAATATACTATGCCGATCAAGGCTGAATGAGATGGATATAGCCCCAAACTGTCCCACAATTGTGAAGAGCACAGGTGCAAATAATAAAGAGGTGTTTTCAGGGAAAATGGTGTGGAATAAATAAATAAATGGAAGAAGAAGAAGAAGAAGAAGAAGAAGAAGAAGAAGAAGAAGAAGAAGAAGAAGAAGAGGAGGAGGAGGAGGAGGAGGAGGGGGGGGGGAGAAGAAGATTTGTTAAATGATACTTCTTTTATTTTACTCTAGCACACACCCCAAAGTATCATCAAGTATCTTTGTGATCTCCACTTGTGGTTTCAGCAAAACTCAGATTTCTTTCTACAGTTTTGTTCTTCAGTTGAGATTCCTGCATTGCAGGGGGTTGGACGAAATGACCCAACTCTACAGTTCTATGATTCTATGAACCCTACAAGTCACAGGGAAAGCTAAAGGCAAAGATTATTCATCTGATCAAAAAACAGAGTTTGCCTCATTAAACTTTTAATAGCACCTGGAACTGCAGCACTGTCCCAATCCACAATCCTATCTGCCTAGAGTGATGCAGGAACTCCTGACTATGCCAACCATTCATTTCCCATGTCGTCTCCCAATGAAATGGGATTTCAATTACTATCAGCTTGAAAAGGACTGATCCCGGCAGGCAAATATATTGACCTTTATCTTTCGCTGGAACATAATAAAATGTGGCAAAAAAAAAAGGCTGGCACCCAATTAATGAAATCTTAGTAAATTAAAGTTAAGCATTTTAACAGATTGATTGACTGGTATCTGCCTAAATTTAAACACCACTAAAACTAGGAACAAATGGTGTGTTGTTGCCTGCTAGGTCAGAGGTTGCATGTGTCGCTGAAGAAGGGCGCAGGAGAGGTATTCCCTCCTGTGAGAGAGGAGATAAGAGGAAACACTGGAAGCTGAAATGTGCAGAGTCAGGCCACCAGGTCCACCCAGCTCAGTACTGTTTACTGGCATCAACTCTCCAGGGTTTCAGTAGCCTGACCTGGATATGCCAGGTTTCACTTTTTTCAGAGATACCTCCAACTGGAATGGGGATTTGCTACCTGGTGAAGTAGAGAGATTGTTTTAAACCTTTTTATGTGTCGCTAGGTCTTCCTGCCCTCAGGTGCAGCAGAGGGCACTGTCCCACTGCCAGTGTCAAACAAAGGTTCAAGTGCTAGTCTGGCGCCAGCTTCTGCGTGTGTGATGAGAATTGAGACGCCATCTTGTTTTTCACCTCGGGCAGCAAAATGTCTTGGGCCAGCCCTGTGTAAACAGTCCTGGGCTCTTCCTGGTGGAGGGCAGCATGCAAATGTTTTTAACTTACAGAGGCAACCCCTGGTTTTAAATACCGAAGTTGCGTGAAGGCTATTCATCACTCCACGGTTCTCGCCTCACACAAACACACCCACCCACACCCAAATACAGCTTTGTAACTTTGGAAGTTACCAGCGCTGGCTTTTCCCATCTTGCTTCATTTTCTCTGTATGTTTTCTGAGGAAAGAGGCAGAGGAAAGGGAGGGGGAGAAAGCCGCGCTCCACATTTCTATTCACTCTTTGAACATTTCCGGATTTTTCTTTCAGAGCACCACAGCTGCTGAGCAAATTACACTGAAATTAGGGAAGCTTTGTTTCAACTGCGGCCACACAGAAGCTCCCTCAGCGTGCTCCAAGAGTTCACACACACACATCCAAAATACCAACAAGCTTAACCGCAAAGACCAAATCATTACGGGAAAATGACAGTAAACGCTTTAACCGTGGAACAAATACTAAAGCAAGTTGATGTCGCCGAAGATACTGTTACACAAGCAGAAAAACCATCAGCCAAACAACAACAACAACACAACCCTCATCCAGCCTCTAATGGGATTTTCACACACCCCCCAAAAAAAAAGAGATTGGAAAAGTAACATATTTTGCATATTACTTATTCAGCAATATACTACACAGCATAGCAGCTAAGCAGCATGTCAGTAGCTAATATTACTTATACTTTAAGTAAAGCTTTTTTAAGCATTAGGATTTGTATGCTATTAGCAACATTGTCATAAACGGAGGGGACCGATATAACAACCTTCTCCTTCCCATTAATTTGTTAGCACTGTACTTTCCCGGTTACTTTATTCCATTCGTGATTAAAAGGCATTAACTCTGGACCCCCTCCAGGACGCACTGCTGTTGCTGCACTGCAGAGCTGCACTGGAAGAAGGCTGTCCTTTAGATGACATAATCACACAGATTCCCTTCTGCATATCCAAGGCTAGGAGAGGGGGAGACAGGAGCAGATGACCCCACTCTCCCCTTGTCCAAATTCCTTCATCTCAGAACAACACAGTGTTGCACCAATGTAAACTATTTATTTTTTTAGACATTGTTTTAGATCTTCCACTTCCACAGCTCCACTGCATGCTACAAGAGTATCTGAAGTTGCTACAGACTTACCTGAATAATACCCACCTCTGTACAGTCTGCCCCATCACACCACCTTTCTCTCTTTGGAGCTCCTTAAGGATTCTCTTATTGATGCTGCTGATCCAGTTCTCTAAAGCCTCCCTCTCCCTCTCTCTGTGTGTATGCCTCTGTCTCTCCCCTCTCTTGGCTGCCTGCAAACTGGCATTAGCCCACTCCGCTCTGCCGAGACCACTTTCACAAAGGTTCCTCACCAAAGATCTGCTGCTGGCAAAGATGAGGACCAGTGGACCTGGAGGTTGCATAAGGATGCAGGGAGACCCAGACTGCTTGGCTGTGAAGCCAGCTGGGTACCACAGGACACCTCTCACATAGGGCTGTGGCGCGAGGATGGGTGAGATAGGCGTTTAAAGAACAAGTAGGCCACCACTGGGGATGTGGGTGGCGCTGTGGGTTAAACCACAGAGCCTAGGACTTGCCAATCAGAAGGTCGGCGGTTCGAATCCCCGCGATGGGGTGAGCTCCCGTTGCTCTGTCCCAGCTCCTGCCAACCTAGCAGTTCGAAAGCACGTCAAAGTGCAAGTAGATAAATAGGTACCCCTCCGGCGGGAAGGTAAATGGCGTTTCCATGCGCTGCTCTGGTTCGCCAGAAGCGGCTTAGTCCTGCTGCCCACATGACCCAGAAGCTGTACACCGGCTCCCTCGGCCAATAAAGCAAGATGAGCGCCGCAACCCCAGAGACGGCCACAACTGGACCTAATGGTTAGGGGTCCCTTTACCTTTACCTAGGCCACCACTAGGGTTGTCATACACACATCCGGCATGCAAAATAGCATCCGGGTGAATTTTTGATGAACTGGGAAAATGTCCAGGAAAACCCAGCTGTATGGCAAGCAGGGTGATTTTTTTAAATGCTTAAAAATTCTGCCCAAATTTAATTTTGGTGGGGGAGATGTTCCCCGAAAAAGCTCAAGAACTTCACACCACACCTCCCCCCCAAAAAAGCTTGATAACGTTGTCTGGATTTTCACTTTGGGGAATATGGCAACTCTCATCCACCACACCTTAATACGAGTTGCTGCACAGGGCACTTTTAGCTCATAGTTCTCAAGCATTCGGTGGAGAGGAGGCATGTGAATGCTGCCCTATAGCCATTGTGGGGGAAATGTTTTAAGAAACACCCCAAGATCCCAGAGACTTCAGGCCCTGCAGAACTATGCACAAAACTGCCTCTTTGCGGGAAAGCACTGATAGGAGTTGGTATGGAGGGGGGGAGTGTGTCTTCTGAAAGGGCTTGCCAACTGCTCTTTAGAGCATGGATGGGGAATTTCCATTCCCTGTTGAGGACAGTAATTCCTAAAGTGTACATCTGTCCAGAGGTTGTATGCCAAGGGTGGAGGTATTGGAGGGTGGGTCTGAGTGATGAGCAAGGCCAAAAGTGAGAGGGGAGCCTTCTTTTCCTTTGGTACCCCGCTTTCCCTTCTTTACAACCCACCCAGAATTAGCCATGGATTGTAGGTTCCCCACCCCTGGTCAATAACACCCGTTTCTCTGTCCTTCTTTACAAGTATCAAAGTTTGAAACTGGCATCTAGGAGCTTCAGAAGACCAAGCAGAGACCCACAGACAGTGAGCATTTATTTTCTGTCCTCTCACCTGGCATGAGGCCGACGTGTAGGTTCCATTTCACTATCATGGCTCAGGCAGCTTCTAATGAATTTTCCACAGATTTATGAAATGCTTCCTCTGTTGATGCCTCTGTTTTCTTTTCCCACAACTGTCCTGATAGCTCAGTGGACACACAGATTTCACTATAGGAAACCCAGGATTATTTATTATTATTCCTTGAACGCCCTTTCCTTGGCACTTTTGCAATTCCAATCTACCTTTGTTCTATTATCATATATCCAGCCTATGCACCTAAGTGTTCCTACGGGTATGTTCCAAGGCAGCAAACTGAATTAAAGCGAGACAGAGGAATCGCAGTGACTCAAAACAAAACAGAAAACGGACTGTTGGGTCGTCATTCTGCTGCTGGGCATTTAGCATGTTGGGAGTGGCCACTGCAGGATGAATGGCTAAGTTCCTCATCGTCATCTAAAAATATCCTCGCAATGTGCTTCAAGAGGTCAATGCAACATCATTTTTCAGAAAGGCATTTGAACTTTCTTCATGTTGCTCAAGCACAGAACAGATCCGTTCTAACTTCCCAGATGAAATACAACTTTATTCTCGTGCAACAGCGAAACCAAATCTGTTCTGCACGTTTGTGCACCTCTCTCTTGCTTTAGGGATGGCATCCACCAATTTTTAGATGTTAATGCAAATCCTTTAGATGTTCAGCTGATTATCTCCTAACCGGCTCTGCTGGAGTGAGTTATTAAAACTATACCCATTAAGTGCAGCTGAGGTGGAAGGAATACAAATGCACTTTTGCGAATTGTGTTTAAGAAGGTTAAGTGTGGTAACATATCATTTCTTATTAAGCAACGTGCCACTGACTTAAGCGATACATCATTAACTTAAATGGGGGGGGGGAGAAAACTTACAAGCTGGTCCAGATAAACAGATGTCCTACACCAACTGATGTATATGTTGTGGGTCCACATCATTTCAGGGGACTGAATGCATCCCTGCATAAAACACTTAAAGATTCCAGCCTAAGCTATTCCCTGACTAGTTTTGCATACATAGGAAGAGAAATGAAACATTCATGCCCTCGTCTTCAGTCAGAAATGGGGCAGCCCAGCAACAAATGCATCCTGTAGAGTTTCTGCTCACCAATTTCCAGCTGTGCTGTGGCCATTCAGGTGCTTCAAGGAAGCTCACAGCAGGCCATGAAAGCAATATCTTCCCTGCTGTTTGCCCTGCACATCCCAGAAACATACACCACCACTAAGTCTGGAGATTCCATTTAATTATCATGGAGAATACCAATTGATAGATCTACGCTCCATAAAACTGTCTCTCCTTCCCGCCCCACCAACCAATCCTGCAGCCATCTGGGTAAATATCAGTTGTGAGAATAAGTATTTTCTTTTGACTGCCCCCAAACAACTGCCAATCAACCTGACTGACAGGTTTGTTTAGTTATCTGCTGCCTTTCCACAGTGAGCTGTGCCCAAAGCGGTTTACAAGAGATTCCACTGGTTATCAAAACACAAAACATTGAATGGACGGGGAGAAATCAGCTGACAAAACAGATGATTCAACTAAGACAACATTTCAGCAAACATGGTATAAATTCAATATTACAAAAAGAAAAATAACTAGACTTAAATAGGTATGGAGCAAAAACAAAGTCAGCAGATGATTGAAAGACTCAGAATTCAAGTATTTAGGGGAGCAGGGGGGAAAAAATCATCCCTACACATAAAGGCTAGCTTTATATATTTCTCTAAGCTGCAAACACTTCCACCTTTCTTCATAAGATGCCCCAATTCAGCATAATTATTTGGGCTCCAGCATCGTTCCCAGTTCTGCAATGCCCTTTCTGAGCTATAGTGAGCAGAACTGCATACAGTATTCCGGTTCTGACAGCACCATGGGTTTTATATTGGGGACACCTTTTTGGTGTAGACACAAAAAAGAATACTACAGATTAGGGGTAGGCGAAAGTGACCTGTGAAAAGGCTCTACAGGTGTCTCTTTTGCTGTGTGCGCACACATTGGAATACAGAGGAATGCTGGTGTTACCAGCACATCTGTAGTCAAGATGCATGGACACTCTTCAACATTATTCAAAGGCAACCTCCGCTTATCAGGCCCTGCAGATATTCAGAATTAGCATCACATCAGCATTCCTTTCAACCTAGTATTATTATGATCATAACGTTATGGGCATGCACCACCAAACAATCAGACCCAAACACCCTGGGGATATGTTCAGAAACTTAAACAACAGTTGTGATTCCTTTAAGCCGTGGTCCTCTCAAGTCAATATTTAGCACACTGTGCGTTACCCAAGCAACCAAATGAGTAATCCTTCCTTTGATGAGACCACCCTCCAATTGCAGAGCAGACCTTCCTATTATATTCATTTTTAAAAAATTAAATCGAAACACCACTGAAAAGATGTACTTGGCCTTACAATGGAGCAAGTCCTGCAGTCCCGAGCATGCTAAGGAAGGAATCCTATAGCAAGACCACCCAGAGTGAGCGGGTTAGGCTCTAGTGGATCTCTGTCTAAGCTGGGAGGTTTCCTGGAGCAGCCAGGCTAGGCCAGCTTAACTCGCTCATCCTTGGCTCAGCTGGATAGATGTCAGTGTATATCCCCCATCCCAGCTCACCCAGGAATCAGCTGACTGAATTGAGATCGGTTGGTTCTGGTGTAAGCCCTTAAAATTATTGGGGTGGGAGCTGCAGGAGTGCTGTGGACTTAGGCAAGATCCCAAATCCATTCCACTTGGTCATGTGACTTAGCGATCCAGTTTAAGTTAAACCAGCAAAAAGGATGGTGTATGCCAAACACAATGTCACATACTTTCAAACCCATGTTTGCAGCCATAAGGACTAGAATTCTGTCTTGCTTTTACAAACATTTTAAATGTTTCTTAAAAGGGAGAGAAGGGAGAGAATGCACACCACCTTGAATGTTAAATTGTGCAAGGCAAGTCCAGGGCGGCAGTCAGAAAGTCACTACGTTGCTCAGATACCTTTGTTCAGCTCTCCTTAAGGCCTTTGGTCCTAGATCACTACATCGCCCTCACTACCGATGGTTGGGAACGTCCATGCAAAATGGACAGGTAGCAGGTCCAGGCCACCCACCCTTCAGATCACTTTGCTAGAGTGATTTCTCATTAAGCAACTGGTGACGATCTGAAGGGTTTTCCGAATTTTGCTATGGACATTAAATTGATTTGTTTCCAATGAAGTGTCACACCGTTTTGAACTCAATACAATTCAATTGCGAAAGCTGTTAAAAAATGCAAATTGCTTTAAAACTGTGCAGACAGACAACTGACATTTGCCTGTTTCTGATTCCCCAAAATGTGTCAAAGATGAAGCACCTAATTAAAGGATTCCTTTGACAAGTGGGACTGAGACAGATTCGGAGGTTTTTCTCTCACTTAATTTGTTTGCATTTTAGATGATACTCAAATTCAGTATCGTGCTTTCAGTTGCACCTTCTGTTCCCACTTTCAACCACTGCCTGTCAGTGATTTTCTGTTACTGTAAGGGGGAAATCCTATGGCAAGATCTGCTGAGATGAACAGTTTAGGATGCAGCAGATTTCTGGCTCAGCCAGGCTTTGCCAGCATGAAAGCCCCAACCCTGGCTCAGCAGGTATCATTTGCCCACCCCGGCTCAGCCAGGGCTCAGCTGAGCCAAAGCCAGTGTAAGTGCCCAAAAGAGCAGCAGTGGGATGGGGCAGGATGTGTGCTTAGGGTGGATTCTAAGCCCATTCAACTCAATCACATGACCTGGCTTACAGGTGTCAATAATAAGACAGTAGGGACGCGGGTGGCGCTGTGGTCTAAACCACTGAGCCTTTTGGGCTTGCTGATCAGAGGGTCGGCGGTTCGAATCCCCACATTGGGGTGAGCTTCCGTTGCTCTGTCCCAGCTCCTGCCAACCTAGCAGTTCAAAAGCACACCAGTGCAAGTAGATAAATAGGTACGGCTGCAGCGGGAAGGTAAACAGCGTTTCCATTCGCTCTGGTTTCCGTCATGGTGTTCCGTTGCGCCAGAAGCGGTTTAGTCATGCTGGCCACGACCCGGAAAGCTGTCTGTGGACAAACGCCGGCTCCCTTGGCCTGAAAGCAAGATGAGCACCGCAACCCCATAGTTGCCTTTGACTGGACTTATCCCTCCAGGAGTCCTTTACCTTTACCTTACCTAATAAGATAGTCCACACCCTCAAGTTTACAATCTAAAATACAATACAAAGGGGGGGGGAATTGGAGAGTAGTGTTCTTAAGTGATGAACGTGAGTGCTTTGGAAGAGCACCATTTTAGGACCCATCTGCATGGTGCTTGTGAAGCAGTCAGATAAGTATCTCAACACACCTCCAGCCCACCTGCCATAGTAGACAAACGCAGATGATCTGAGACCATGCTGTCCCTGGTATATCCTTGCCAGCAAACAGCAAGAATGATGAATTAGCGCATGAGGGAAACCAACTTGACCAGTTGCTAGTTTTACACTAATGATCCTCCCCAATTACTCATTAAAAGTGTTTTGTGAATGTGCCCACAGGGGGCATATTTTTAAGAGCTTACTTTACCTACGTTGTTATTGCCAGCTAGTCGCTATAAAGCTTGATTGCCTTCATCAGCTTTCTGGAGGCATAATTAACGCTGATGAGCAGGAGATACATCTTAAGTGATTTTGCTTGGTGGCGTCTTTGAGAAAAAGCAAGGTCATCATTGAACCAGTAGCAGCAGAGAAGACTATTGAAAAAGGAGAGTTTGATAGAAGGTAAGAACTAGAAAGATAAAAATGTCTGATGGGAAATGAGTTTCCAGGTTTATGCACAAGGACTCTTAACAATATTTTATGTGAGCAGCACTGAAGACCGTCCAAATAAAAGATCAATTTTCCTAACTCCAGGTTGAAAAGACATTTACAGTTCTGATGACTTATGCTTCCTTCAGGAACTGAGTAATGTATATTATAAGCACATGAATGCAGCACTTTACTCCCACTATTTGCCCCAAACAAACTTCTAAGCTTGAGCCAGACATAACTGTGACTTAAAAACACACGAGGACAGCATATATATCCATTTTCCTACCTAGGCTTAGCCAAGTGATCCCCAGCTTGTTACTTTGATAAGCTTCAGCGAAAAACCTGCAGAGGTCATTTGGCGTTCAGAGTTCAGAAATCTGAAAAGGGGAGGCGGCAAAGCACTCTTTGAACAAAGAGAAAAATATTAGGAGAAGCAGGAAAGAAACACTGCTGCATGCCTGTTCTACGAGAGAAAGCACATTTTGAAAAGCAGCATCTCTACCTAAATGCACAGTGAAAAGCCTATTCCAGAGACAAGAAATATGGGATTACACAGGGAAAGACCACATTCATGTTCATATGATCAGTTACCTAGCAATAGTAATCCTTCAACTGACTTCATCTCCAATATATTTACATTGACCCAAAGGTTAATCAGAGGCTGAGGGGTAAGAGCCCTTGGATAATTAGGGGCTCAAACCTGCCTCTGTTTCAGCTCAAGATAAGATCATCCTGTCAAGTACACACAGATAAGTAGAGTGAAGAATTCACTATAAATTGAGACCACAAGCATAAGTCTGTGGATAACGCCGCCTTATATACACTGTTGCTGGCTCTGGGTGAAACCATCTTTACTGTCCTAATGATAAGAAGAAACAAGTACGTGAACTGGAAGGACCAACTTGTGTGAGTAGAACGACACTGTCCTTCTGTTGAATGGGAGGAGGAAAGTGTAATGCAATCAAGCACAATCAAGCCTAGTTCCACGTTCTCACAACAGCCAACCCAATGCTTATGAGAAGATCGCAAGCAGGAGCTAAGGGCAATAGCACACTCCCCACTTGTGATTCCTACACAGAGGCATGTGGCCTCTGAACCTGAAGGTAGAACACAGCCATTATGGTTAGTAGCCAGCAATTGCCCTCTCCACCATGAATTTGTCCAATCACCTTCTAAAGCCATCCAAATTGGTGAATATTACTACATCTTGTAGAAACTAGTTCTATAATTTAACTATGTGCTGTGTGCAGAAACGCAGGATCTATAAGCCAGGCGCAAAATGGCTTCTTAAACCAAGGAAGGTCTAGTTGCCATTTGGGGGCAAGGCGGCTCTAAAGTGTTAATTTTCAAACTATGGACAGACTGTGATTGATTATCAATTAAACATCTGGCTAGTTCAAATGACAACCTTGAGCTAAGTTAAGAATTCTGAGAACTTAAAGTAGAAAAGTCACTCGATCCAGGGATAGACCACATAAATATTGGCCTAATCTGACCTCTTTTGCTCAATGGTGACTCATTTTGGTTCCTGAAAAAGCATTTTGGTTCCTGAAATTCATTCCAATTGTACAGATGAAATATAACTGATACAATTCTACAGGGTGTGTCGTTAGTGTGCGAAAACAGTCTGGAGCCAAGGATCTTAGATGGTAGAGATGTCAGGTGCCAAGGCACCTTCACTTGCTTGCAAGTGTTCGATAGCTAGGCGAAAAATGCGCCTGGCCCCTGGCTAATTTCAAACACTGTGTGAAGAAGTGCTTTCTTTTGTCTGCCCTGAATATTCCAGCTTCTTGGGCTAGCTCAGAGTTCTAGTATTATGAGAGACGAATACTATGAGAAGTGGCAATGTGCCAAAGCATGGACAAGGACATGTGATCAGAACAGCCAGTTTCAGTGAACACATGCAGGTTTTGTTACAGTTTGACCAAACTTGAGCCAACAAACAGTTGAGAACGACCTGGTCCTTTGGTAATTCATCAAGAAGAATCCCAACTCAAACAGTTTAAAAAGTTAGTACACCTGGATGGGGCCACAGGGCTTGAACACCATCAGACACAGATTCACTTGCTCCTTATGCTCCTAGGACTTCTGGTCAGAGAAGGGATCTGCAGAATCCTTCTGGCCTAGAGAATCAAAAGGATCATCTCTCAGATCTGCTCCAGTCCCTCAGTCTGGGCTAAGACTGCTCCTGCCTGTCTCTCGAAGATCCATGCCTGCCCTAGGAGCTATGCTCCTGAAAACAGCTCAGCTCTGTTCTTTCTACAAAAAGAGACAACACACTAATTGTTGTAATATTATATGGAATGAAGCCAATGTCAAAGCACACGTACCACAATGAACTGCTCACACAACATGTCTAGAAAAGTCCCGAAAGCCTCACAAGTAAATTGAATTGAATTGAAATCGGTTTACATATTTATTAGTAACTTTGTATTAATGTAACATTTTTATATGTAACTGTGTATGTTTGTAGTATTTTTGTTTACATTGTCTGTTGCCGCTTCAGCTTTCTCTACACCACTTAGAAATATTTTAAATATACTATATTAAGTGGTCTAAAAATTAAATAGCAATCATAATAATAAAAAATAAGAAGAAACAAATGAGTAAGCAGGAAATACACAGAGTGTTTGGTGTAAGAAGCACAATGGAAATTCAAAATAGGGATAGCCATGTTAGTCTGTTGCTGTACAATCCAAAAAGACTAACAAGAATTATATTTTGTGGGCCAGATCTGACTTACCCATGTAAGTCAGATCTGGCCCACAAAATATAATTCTTGTTCAGGCCTATGAAGGCTTGTGCCACAATGAATTTGCTAATCTGTGTATGGTCTGACAAGGCCTTTTTGTTGTCTAGGACTCCTTTGCAATAAATTCACATTATTTTACCAAGCCTTCCATCCTAATTCCCGAGTACAAATTATAAGCCTGCCTGTAGCTTCAGCAACTTCCAGGTACCACATAAGGCAAGCATGGCCAAACCTGGCCCTCCAGATGTTTTGGGACTACAACTCCCATCATCCCTAGCTAAACGGAACAGCAGTCAGGAATGATGGGAACTGTAGTCCCAAAACTTCTGGAGGGCCAAGCTTGGCCATGCCTGACATAAGGCATCAACACTGGTTGATAGTGACCCCCCCAAAGCCAGGGAAGTTGTTTAAGAAGCCTTTCAGTGGGCACATTAGCTCATATGGGATGCTTTTAGTGTTAAATATCTGATATACAAGTGGTTCTCAATCTGTGGTTCCCCAGATTTTGTTGGGACTACATCTCCCATCATCCCTGAGCTCTGGCCTTGCTAACTAGGGGTGATGGGAGTTGTAGCTCAACAACATCTGGGGACCCACAGGTTGAGAAAGGCGGCTTCAGAGGAATTCTATTAAATTTTTGGACTGAGTCTTAACCTGTTGTTGGATACAAACAAATACCTTCAGCCCGCAAGCAGAGCATGAGCGCAATAGCACTCTCTCCCCCACACCCCGTGATTCCCAGAAACTGATGTCCAGAGGCCTATTGCCTCAAATAGTGAAGGTGGAAACCAGCCATCATGGTTCGTAGCCACTGATAGCCTCTCCCTGCATGAATTTGTCCTATCCTCTTTCAAAGCCATCCAAGTTGGACACGCCCACACTATCTCCCATGGGAGAAAATCCCCACAATCTGCTGTGTGAATAAGTACTTTCTTTCATCTGTTCTGAGTCCCCCAATATCCAGCTTCATTGGATCACCCTTAGTTCCAAGATTAATCTTCTATGTTAAATTTGCAGATGAGAGCTTCTGTGGTTGTAGTAAAATTGATATTCTTTGCAGATAAAAGGGTTATATCCCTATAGCCATTTAGGGCTCTCTCTCTCTCTGTCTCTCGATCTGTGAAATTTAGGACCATACCGATGCTGAATCTGCATGAAGTACAAAGGGAAGCATTTACGACTATCATTAAAATGGCCCACCGGCACCACTTTGTAACACTTTCTGCTGTCT
Source organism: Podarcis melisellensis (assembly GCF_964234715.1). Classification (NCBI taxonomy): domain Eukaryota; kingdom Metazoa; phylum Chordata; class Lepidosauria; order Squamata; family Lacertidae; genus Podarcis; species Podarcis melisellensis. Next base: position 10,354,580 of record NC_138531.1, read on the forward strand.
AGAAAGTGTGCAGGACAATCTAAAGCAGAGATGAGGACCTGTGCTCCTCCAGATATTGTGGGACTCGAAGTCCCTTCAGTCACTGCCCTTAGGGGTGATGGGAATTTTAGTCCACCATCACCAGTGGCTTCTCCAGCCCAATCTGAAGCAATGTGTTTTAGAAAGAAACACCTTAAGGTACCATATTGAGTTGTTCACCCCACCCCCAAACCATATACAGTGGTACCTCGGGTTACAGATGCTTCAGGTTACAGACTCCGCTAACCCAGAAATAGTACCTCAGGTAAAGAACTTTACTTCAGGATGAGAACAGAAATTGTGCAGCGGCAGCAGGAGGCCCCATTAGCTAAAGTGGTACCTCAGGTTAAGAAGTTTCAGGTTAAGAACAGACCTCCAGAACGAATTAAGTTCTTAACCCGAGGTACCACTGTACAGCCATCTTTCTCTGAGACAATTCTGTCCCATAAAGGAAACACACAGGGGAATATCAACAGAGTCTGAGAGAGTTATTTACAAAGAAAAAATGCTGAGCCACCTGTTAAGGTTCTTGGGGGGGGGGATTCTGTCCCTTCCAGGACTAAAGCGTTTAATTACTCAAACTGTCTGAAGACCTTCCCAAATGATTTTAAAGATGCAGTCAATTAACCAGGAACCATTTGAGAGGTAGAATCAACCTGCTTTCTCCCTCCACTTCTAAACTGTTGCCTGCTATGTTACTCACCCTTCTCAGGCAACAGAGCTGGGGAAAGGAATTGGACAGAGGTGCAGCTAGCATCTTTGCTGGTCCCGTTTCTGGGGAAAGTTTACGGAATATCTGAAAACTGTATGTGATGAACAGACAACGCTAGTGGGTTTTAAAGAGGCTTTGTGATAAACCAAGGTATATTGTAAGAAAGAAACTGAGATGGAAGGTTATTATCAAATTGGCAATACTACATAGAAAATGTGTAAAGATATGAAAAATGGATGATTGAAGGAGCTACTGGTGGAAGTTCAAAAACTGTAAATTGTTAAACATGGTTGTCAAAATTATTTGTTAAAGAAAAACTTAATAAAAATTTATATATATATATATATAAAAGCATCTTTGCTGGTCCCTGCCAGGAACCCATAGAAAAACCAGCCTGCAAGTCTTCTGAGCGGTTTGTAAAGCTGTGGTTATGCTCAAATCAAGGAAGCCGGTTACTTTTCTTAAGAACTATTGGTTTTATGCATTCACAGATTCCTGCAAACTTAACTAATTAGGCTGGCAGCTCTAATTTCTATTTGTCAAAGCTATGCATGTACTCACATTTATATGCCTTTTGTTCAAACATTACATAAAAGCGAGCATCTGGCTTTCTATTCTTTTCTATAACAGTTCTAGCGCTCATAACCATTGACAGAAAGTGGAAAACACGGCTTCCACCTACTTGGTCTGAATATTATGCAGTAGCAATGTTAAAGTCCACTTGATTTTATAATATTCTTATATAAAATAATTATAAATGTGCTGTGACTTTAATGGTGGGGAAAGTGGAGGTTGCAGTGCTTTAAATAAATAAATCAACGTCCCAAAGGCTAACAAAATCAATAACTAAATCGCTTGAAAAGGGGGAAGAAAACTCTCAGTAATTTTCTACATCAGCCCTATGAAAGGGTGCTCAGTGGTGGTGCAAATGACATCAGTAGAATCAAACTGAGCAGAACCAACCAATGGAAAAGGAGGAGGGTTCTTTCCAAAATGCCATGGCAAATGCTGCAACGGTGTTTCTCAAGCTCCCATTAGCCAAGACCCAGTTTATTCTGAATTAGAATGTGGAAACAAAATAAAAAAATTTCTTCCAGTAGCACCTTAAAGACCAACTAAGTTAGTTCTTGGTATGAGCTTTCGTGTGCATGCACACTTCTTCAGATACACTGAAACAGAAGTCACCAGACCCTTCTATATAGTGAGAAGGTGGGGAGGGGTATTACTCAGAAGGGTGGTGGGAATGGGTGATTGGCAGATAGCTGTGATGAGCCTGTTGACGACTCTTAACGACTGCAATAGGTCTTACAGGAAAAAGCAAGGGGTGAGAAGGTGAAAAATGGCTTTGTCATGTATAATGAGATAAGAATCCAAGGTCTTTGTTCAGACCAGGTCTCTCCATGGTTTTAAGTTTGGTAATAAGTTGCAATTCAGCAGCTTCTCTTTCCAGTCTATTTCTGAAATTCCTTTGTAGTAGAACAGCTACTTTGAGATCTTGTATAGAATGTCCTGGGAAATTGAAGTGTTCTCCTACTGGTTTCTCTGTCTTGTGATTCCTGATGTCAGATTTATGACTATGGCAGACCAACACGGCTACCTATCTGTAATTAGAATGTGGAGTCACGCTTCACTCTTGCACTTAAAAAGATATACTTGGAGAGTATGGAAAAGTACAGAAATTACCTATCCCAGAGGAACCTCTTGGGTTTGTTTGCTTTTTGCACTATGCAAGCATCTGGGTGTGCCTCCTGACTGGAAGGAGGCGAAATCCAGAGGAGTGACTCGTGCAAATGCAATGGGTAGCCTCCTCTAGAGGGAGAGCAATCCAACTCTTCATTAGAAATGAACAAGTGGGACCCGCAATAAAATGTTGCAGTATGCAGTGCTCCTGTTCCAGGTTCCTGTCAGCTCTGCCTGAATACAGTTGAGCAGAACTCTAGTATATTCCCCTTTCCCTGGGTTTCCAGATCTGCCCAACAGGCATTCTGCAGCCACTGAGCATACTCCATCTGCATCAGGATATTTTGTTGTGGTTCTGGTTTTCTCCTGCTTAGGATCCCCTCTCCCCCAAAAGGGTTTGTTTTCCGCTTCTGCCCAGCTTGCTGAACATGCCAGTACTTGCCTTTTAAAGGTAAAGGGACCCTTGACCATTAGGTCCAGTCGTGGCCAACTCTGGGGTTGCGGCGCTCATCTCGCTTTATTGGCCGAGGGAGCCGGCGTACAGCTTCCAGGTCATGTGGCCAGCATGACTAAGCCGCTCCTGGCAAACCAGAGCAGCGCACGGAAACGCTGTTTACCTTCCCGCTGGAGCGGTACCTCTTTATCTTCTTGCACTTTGACGTGCTTTCGAACTGCTAGGTTGGCAGGAGCAGGGACTGAGCAACGGGAGCTCACCCCGTCGCGGGGATTCGAACCGCCAACCTTCAGATCAGCAAGCCCAAGAGGCTCAGTGGTTTAACCCACAGCGCCACCCGCATCCCTATATACTTGCCTCTTGCTTCTCAGTAACCCCAGCATATGACTGCCTAGCTATCATCACTTAGCACCTGGGTAGACTATTGGTATAGACAAGTTGAGCCTCAAAACAAAATGTTGTCTTTGGGAGAGAACCTTCAGTGTTCTCTCTTCTCAGGCAGACGGCTGCCCAGAGCAAGATGGCAAGAGAGGCACCCCTAGCAGGCCAGAGAGCAACAGTAAGGAACTGGTGGTTGCTGATGGCTGGCCAGAGAACAAGAGATTGGGTGTGTGACATTTACATCCACATTTCGATTCCTCTTGCCTTCTTTTCCTGCCTTCACTCCATTCCATTTCTCCTCCCTTTGGGTTTTCAGTTCCCCGCTGCCCACCCTCAACAGAAATACATTTTTTTTTTGTATTTCTGCAAATCTTGGGGTTATATGGAGACAATCAGTCAGGTCGTCTATCTACAGTGGTGACCAGAGGAGGAATGACCACTGAGAGGAGTGCAGAAAGAAGAAATATTAATAATAATAATAATAATAATAAATTTTATTTATATCCCGCCCTCCCCAGCCGAAGCCGGGCTCAGGGCGGCTAACAACACCAAAATAGTGCGACATTATAAAAACATTATAAAAATTAATTAAAATCAAGATTGATGGCAGCCATAAAGTTTTGTAAAGGTTGCCAGAGGAGGGAGTCAGGCTGCGCCCTAACCAAAGGCCTGGCGGAACAGCTCTGTCTTGCAGGCCCTACGGAAAGATGTCAAGTCCTGCAGGGCCCTTGTCTCTTGTGACAGAGCATTCCACCAGGTTGGAGCCGCAGCCGAAAAGGCCCTGGCTCTAGTTGAGGCCAGCCTAACCTCTCTGTGGCCTGGGACCTTCAAGGTGTTTTTGTTTGAAGACCGTAGGTTCCTCTGTGGGGCATACCAGGAGAGGCGGTCCCGTAGGTACGAGGGTCCTAGGCCGTATAGGGCTTTGAAGGTTAAAACCAGCACCTTAAACCTGATCCTGTACTCCACCGGGAGCCAGTGCAGCTGGTATAGCACCGGATGAATGTGATCTCGCAGCGAAGACCCCGTAAGGAGTCTCGCTGCGGCATTCTGCACCCGCTGGAGTTTTTGGGTCAGTCTCAAGGGCAGCCCCACGTAGAGCGAGTTACAATAATCCAGTCTGGAGGTGACCGTCGCGTGGATCACAGTAGCTAGGTCAGGGCGAGAGAGGTAAGGAGCCAACTTAAGGTGCAGCAGCAAAAGCAAAAGCGGATGCCTTCATCTCCCCAGCTGCAACAACACATCTCTCTCCCCTATTGGTCTCTACAGCCACAGCAGGCGCTGTAACTCTCCAACGGTTTGACTTCACCCCTGAAGGCACACTCTTCCATTGTCTCCCAAGACAGACAGATGCCAACTCATACCTCCCCAGGCTTTTTGACATTTTGGCTACTTTAGCAAGCTCATTCAGAGAACTGGGTCAGAGATGGACTATATGGAACTGGCGGAAATGACCGGCAGAATCCGAGACCAGGGAGAAGAGTCGGTGGAGGAAGATTGGAAGAAATTTAAAGACTATTTACAGAAACATTGTAAAATTAATGAATGTTAGAAGGATGTTGGAATGAACTTATGTGGTTTTAGCAGAAATGTTATAAAGGATTAGGAAAAAACTGACTGTTAATTGGTGAAAGGAGGGAAAGTAAAGTTATATTATATTAAGATAAATTACAGGACAAAAATTGGAAAAGATGGAAAGGATTTGCTGAAATAGTTAACCGAACTAGAATACAGAAAAGGGAGGTGTGAGGAGGTCAAGGAAACAAGCAAATGAAAGATAAGTTATGGGAAGATTTGCCGTGTTGTCTTTTTAATGGATTTTATTTTTCGGTTTTCTTATTTTTCTTACTTTTCTCTTTTTTCTTTTTTTCTTTTCTTTCTTGTGATGTGTTGTTTTGTTTTTGTTTAATATGGTGTTTTTCCTTTTCTTTTTTGTAATCTTTAAAACCTTAATAAATATTATTTTAAAAAAAAAAACAGAGAACTGGGTCAGAATTAGAATACAGGGTGGTATTGAAACATGGCACAACTGCACCCCTCCGGCTAGCCTGAAAGAGGCAAGCTCAGAACCCTGAATCATGCAGAGAAGCAATGGACCATCTTCTCTGGGCTGTGGCATTTGGCCTCACAGGAACTCTTATTTATTCAATATATTCCTTGCAAGCCACTCATAGTTTGGGAATTACTGTACTCGACAGCTTTCCCTCAGCTCCCACATGAAATTTCACTACATAAACAAGTACTAACTTGGGGGAAATAACTCTGCTCACTGGTTTACAGGAGTGCTTCTGACAGCAAGTGTAATATATTTCCACTAGAAATTTTCCATTTCAGGACTCCAAGGACCTATATATTGACACATCCATAACATGCAAATATGCACACACAAATCACTGCAAATGTAAATGTGTGCTCTGAAAGCCAGTTCTGTGCAGGGACCTTTCGTAGCCAAATAAACGTGAATGCTGGGAAAGGTGTCAGGTTGGGAAGGAGGAGGAGCAAATGAAGAAAAGCGCGGAAATGAACTATTGATTGATTGGTGTGTTTTTTAAAGCCCTGATTAGTTCCTTCAGACGCAAGCAGTGATTATTTTAAAGTTCATGAGCGAAGCCGTCTTGAGGAAGGGACGTTTGCACTATACATTTAAAGCAGTATCATGCTACTTCCAACAGTCAAGGTTTCCCCCAGAGAATCCTGGGAACCGTAGCTGGAGAGTGCTGAGAATTGCTCAGAGAACTCTGTTCCCCACATAGAGCAACCATTCCCAAAGTGGTTTAACAGTCTATCCCTCTTCCCAGGGAATGTTGGGAATTGTCGCTTCCTGGGAGTTACAGCGTGTCTCTCAACCATTCTCAACACCCTTAGCAGACCACAGATGGGGCCTCAGATACAGTGCACAAGTTTTGCATGAAGATGTCAGGTTTAATCCCTGATATCTCTAGGCCAAGCATGTCCAACTCCCAAGAGACTGTGATCTACTCCCTGTATAAAAAATGCAGTGATCTACCCATTGTCATTGGAGGGAGGAGGAGCATGCGTGGGGGTGTGTGGACTGCCCAGAGCTGCTGAGCTTTTTTGGGGGGAGGATTGCACAGAGTTTTTTAGCTCCCCCCCCCCTGTAACTTTTTGTACACAATAAGGTTCCCACGATCTCCCAGGATCAGCTGGGGACATACCGGTAGATCACGATCTACTGGTTGGATATCCCTGCTCTAGGCAAAAAAGGACCTCCCTCAGTGGAGCTGCAAAAAAACCCCTCAATGGTGTTTCAATATGCTGCTTAAAGAACTAATAACGACATTTTCATAAACTCATAGAATTTATAGAGTTCCTTTTGTCCATTGATGGTGCCATTTTGACAACAAAAGATTAGCACTTTGGGAAAAGAGTTTATGACTAGTACACACGGTGGCGCTGTGGGTAAAAGCCTCAGCGCCTAGGACTTGCTGATCGAAAGGTCGGCGGTTCGAAGCCTCGCGGCGGGATGCGCTCCTATCGCTCGGTCCCAGCGCCTGCCAACCTAGCAGTTCGAAAGCACCCTCGGGTGCAAGTAGATAAATAGGGACCGCTTACTGACGGGAAGGTAAAACGGCGTTCCGTGTGCTGCGCTGGCTCGCCAGATGCAGCTTGTCACGCTGGCGACGTGACCCGGAAGTGTCTGCGGACAGCGCTGGCTCCCGGCCTATAGAGTGAGATGAGCGCACAACCCTAGAGTCTTTCAAGACTGGCCCGTACGGGCAGGGGTACCTTTACCTTTACCTTTTACACACGATTCTGGTCATCTTTTTAAAAAATTAAATAAAATTTGTGCTCTATTGCAAAGCACCGTCTTTTCATCTTTTAGCTTTGCCCCTTCAAATTCCATAATTCAATTCTCTACCATTTATGTTAAGAGAACAGGTTAATTATTTTGTTGAGTTAAGAGACAGACACTTGTGTCCATATTAGGTTACACAGCCCTTTGGTAGCATATCTCAGAGATAGTCTAGATCAGGGTCGGCGGGGGGGTTGGTTGATGGATCTGGTAACAGGTCCCTCATCTACTACTCCTTCCCACACAAAGTAAAAAGAAATTTAAAAACTGATAAATAAGCAATTTATTTACAAAATTCAAAGACAAAAATGTATACTGATTAATCATTATTGAATATTATTTAAGATCACTGAGCCACTGCAATGCTATTAAAGGTACAGTCATACCTCATATTATGTTTGCTTCATGGTATTTCTTTCAGGTTATGTCCCGCAGCAACCCAGAAGTACCGGAAAGGGTTACTTCCAGGTTTCACCGCTCGTGCATGCGCAGAAGCACAAAACGATGTCACGCGCATGCGCAGAAGCGCCGAATCGCAACCCGCTGCATGTTGCGCTCTTTCCATGTTGAGAACAGGCCTCCGGAATGGATCCCGTTCGCACCCAGAGGTACCACTGTAAAGGTAAAGGACCCCTGACAGTTAAGTCCAGTCACAAACAACTCTGGGGTTGGAGTGCTCATCTCGCTTTACTGGCCAAGGGAGCCGGTGTTTGTCTGCAGACAGTTTTTCCAAATCATGTGGCCAGCATGACTAAGCCGCTTCTGGAAACGCCGTTTACCTTCCCGCCGGAGTGGTACCTATTTATCTACTTGCACTTTGATGTGCTTTCAAACTGCTAGGTTGGCAGGAGCTGGGACCGAGCAATGGGAGCTCGCTCTGTCGCGGGGATTCAAACCGCCGACCTTCTGATTGGCAAGCCCAAGGCTCAGTGGTTTACACCACAGTGCCACCTGCCTATTATATGATCCTTGTCTAGTCTCATGATTGGTCTCTCAATGCTGAGTGTTCAAAATCAGATCCTATACCCTGCTCACATAGCCAACAACCCTGTACCTGATAGATTCATTAAAAGACTGAATATTAGTCATAAGACAAGACCAGGTCATACGTTACTCATGGTCAACCCGACTTCTGGACTGGGGGTGACTGGCTGGAGCAAGAGGGGAAAGTGAAGTACCTGAGGATATAGAATGCAGGATATAGGACAAAATCCACATTGTCAAGTCTTGGCCTACATCACATTTCAATACGGCTTTTGTTGGAGACTCTTTTTTTGTTTTATTTTAGTAAGCACAGCAACCCAGTCTCCAAGAAAGTACTGAAATTTCAGGAATGCAAAGTGAACATCCCTTCAATAGAAAAGAGACATGTCAGGAAAAATATATGTGCCCTGGGAAGGTGTGTTAAAAGGCTTAGATAATCATCAGGAAGGGATTTCAATTAGCTTTTTATTGACTTTAAAAGCAATGGCTGCAATTCTCAGCGCAAAGTCTCCTGGAGATGGTTTGAGAGTTGCTTTCCCCATCATTTTTCAGAAAGCTTAACTAATTCACTGTCTATTCTTACTTTTTAGATGGAAATTAACCAAAAGATGGATTTGGGTTAGGGGAGTGGAAAGGAATTGGACATTCTAAACACTTGCTGCAGTATCAACAGATGAGAAACACTCCTCAAGTGAACATGAAAAGGGGAGATCTTAAACTTGGAACACATTATTTATTATAAAACAAATAAGAATAGAGATAGCCGATGAAGTTCAGGTGCCATCACTGATATGCATCTCCCAAAACAGACACTCACTTATCTTCCAAAACAGCACAAAATAAGGCATTCCCAATTAATTTGTCTGAAGGCCACTAAAACATGTTGTGTGCATGGCATTAAAAACCAGCAATCATATTTTGGTTATTCCATCATAATTATTAGGCTGTGTTTCATTATTCTAACCCACTCTAAATCTGCAAAGGGGAAAAAGTACAATTAAAGACCATACACTGTGGTACAAATCTCCGATGTAGATAAAAAGCAATATGGTATGGTGCGATGGTGACTATTCTACAATCTCTCCCATCAAAGCAAGATTCTCAGAGCACAATCCTATATCTGTCTCCTAAGAAGCATGTCCCACTGGTTTCAATGGGGCTTACTCCCAGGTAACTGACAACAGGATTGCAGCGACAATAAAGATCACATTTCTGATATTCATCCCTATGCTAAACAGCCAAACCTCTGTACAGTGAATTAAATGAAAAATAAAACTTTTGTGCAAATAAATTCCTTAATATTAAATGTACAGAAAATGCACTACAGACAGCATATGCTACTGAAAAATGCATACCTGAAGATACTATTTTGTAAAAACAAAAGCTATTTAAGCATACATAGAGAACTGCACAGGTGCTCTGAGCATTCCCTCTCAGAAAGCACTCTAAACCCTCACCTTTTCAATTATTTTTTCATTGAGTCAATGCAGCAGGAACTAAAGTTAATAAAGAAAAACCCAAAACAATAGCATCCGTTATTTCTCCAGTAAGTTAAAACAGGTGTTTGATAGGAAGCTGTAAAATAGATAGTAGTGCGATAACACTGTGGTAGATGAGCCTTTGGGGTCTGAGGCTATGCACACCTGGATTTTGGTTCCCACTGTGGTTCAGCTTCTCTGTTAACCAATGAACAACATGAAGAAAACACAAAATAACTTGAGGACTATCCAGCAACTACAAGGTGCAGAACAGTTATTTGTTTTGCTTTGTTCTGCCAGTCAAATAATTATCAAACACTGAACACCTTATTGTCTCTGGTCTTCCTTATCATTTCAAGTTACAGAAAAAACTATAGACTTTCAGAATCATAGGGTCATCTAGTCCAACTCCCAGCAATGCATGAATCTCAGCTAAAGCATCCCTGACAGAAGCGTTAAAAAGAAGTACCATGTCAGATCACATGGAGATTCCTCATCACAGAAAATGAAGCTGCTGACAGACTGTGCGCCTCCTTTCTCCTTATGCCCATGTCCCTGTTCAGAGATGCCTCCAGTTGTAGCATGTGTGGAGAACCAGGGCATCTGTCTTCATTGAGGGAAATAACTCTCTGGAAAGAGTTGCAAGGGAAGGAGTATCTGCTCCTAGATGTGGGGGCATGCATGACCCCCAAAAGACTGGGGAGAAGAGGACCTCATTCCTCATTGCTATCAGATGACTTCATGATTAAGTAATGAATGGTGGACTGCCATATATAAAAGGGATTTCTTGTCCGATTTTCCTTGAAGCCAACACATATGTAGTCAATTGACTGGTGTTTCAATACAACAGTGAAAAGCACCAAATCTAGATTGGATGGGCATGCTCGCTGAATGGAACAACTTGCCCAAAATACGAGAGATTGAAGCCTGGCCCACCTCAAGGAGTGATAGAAGGCACTGCTACTTAGAAAACAGTCACAGATCAGAATGAAATAGTAATGGCCACCAAAATAGATGCTGGAGGCCACAGCTGTTCACCTGCCTATGTAGTTGTAGGTACTCAATAAATTTGCCACTCTCGGTCCCAGGTCATTCCTGATAGCGCTCAGTGCTATATGTTCTGGAGGCACCATGTATGTCAAGCTGTGCCTCCATCTGGGAACTCCCATGCATGCGTGAGAAATTTTGTTTACAAGAAGTTGGGCTCCATTTGCTACTATGCCAGTCCAAGTCATTGCAATGACACAGATTGATAAATGGAGTTAGTACTTATGTGTGGTACTTTGGGGGCTTGATGTGGCTGGGACAGCTGTGTTTTCAATCCAACTGCAGTTCTGTCCTACCAGCACTGAATTTATCCCCACCGGTATAACCCTTTCCATTCTAGATACAAGTTCCTAGCTGTTGTGAACATCTGAGAAGGCTTAGGAACACCCAAGCATGTTTGGTGACTATTCAGAACCAACAGAGGTATAGAAGAGGGCTTTCAGCGGTTAGTGGGTAGGGAACCCTGCTCTTCTCTCCTGTTCTTGATTTCATTCCTACGGCTATAGGCACTGCTGCTTCCCAATCCATCTAACCCATCTCTCCGTAGGAACACAGGAAGCTGTCTTATCAGACCACCGATCTATCTGCATGCAAAGCACTAAGCTATGGCCTTTCCCATGAACTTCTCTCCATCTATATACACATTACTACCATGGTCTTATTTGCCCCAAAATTAAACTCCCAAACGTTGAAACATGAATGTTATATGAAATAATCTAACGTAGCTCAAAATAAGCAAATGTACTTTAGAACCTGGGTTTGCTTAGAGTCTTTTTTGTGTGTGTGTCTGTGGTATATGGACACAAAGGCCCAGTGTTGCCACACATGTCCTGTACACTTGCATCTTGAGATGAGTAAGAAATATAGTTTTGGAGGCAACAGAATCATAGAATCATAGAGTTGGAAGAGACCACAAGGGCCATCGAGTCCAACCCCCTGCCAAGCAGGAAACACCATCAGAGCACTCCTGACATATGGTTGTCAAGCCTCTGCTTAAAGACCTCCAAAGGAGGAGACTCCAAGAATATAAGTCAACGATGGGCTGAAGAGGAAATGGGACAAAGAAGCGTTTAAATTGGGCAGAAATGGGAGGAGGATCAGGTCAAGAGTTCTGCCCAAGAATGCCAGGTCACCCAGCTTCCATCATTTCCTTCCTCACGGATAATTTCCTAGCCAAGACTTGTAGGTTAAGCAACAGCTGCAGCGTTTGTGGCTACTCTCCTTTCCCCTCCCCACACTAAGAGATACAGCATACCACTTTCAGGAACCACATGCTATTAACTGAAACAACAACTTCTGCCAAGACTTCAACAGAGCTGTGTTAGTGATGTTAAGTAAAACAATCACTTTGGCGCTATGATTGCTCAAATACCACTCCTGCCTGATCTCTACTCCCAGAAGCCCCCTTTTAAAGCCACGAGAAACTTCTCTGTGCTTTTATAACAAGCAAACAAAATTTCATCCATGGCACTCAAGTGCAGAATGCTTTTAACCAACTAGAACACAAGACTTATATTAAAAGTATATTTCCCTACTGGAGAAAAGAAAAGATGAGATTATCTATTACACACCTACAAGGTTAAACACCAAAAAGCAAATCTTTTGCTGCACAGAAAGCTATCCTTTAAAACCAAGAGTTTTCATGTTGCAGACAACATATATTTTGTGTCAGAGTGTAGCCAAAATCCATAGGTAAAGCCAAAGGTACTCCTGACCATTAGGTCCCTGACCATTAGGTCCAGTCGTGGACGATTCTGGGGTTGCGGCGCTCATCTCACTCTATAGGCCGAGGGAGCTGGCATTTGTCATCTTCTGGGTCATGTGGCCAGCATGACTAAGACACTTCTGGCGAACCAGAGCAGCCCATGGAAATGCCGTTTACCTTCCCGCCGGAACAGTACCTATTTATCTACTTGCACTTTGACGTGCTTTCGAACTGCTAGGTTGGCAGGAGCAGGGACCAAACAACGGGAGCTCACCCCCTTGCGGGGATTCAAACCACCGACCTTCTGATCAGCAAGCCCTAGGCTCTGTGGTTTAAACCACAGCACCACCAGCGTCCCTAGCCAAAGTCCATAACAATGGATTAATTCCATTCCTCTATGTCGTTTATATAGTGTTATGTCTCCTCCTTGAAAATTGATATCTCCTTGCATCTTTTCACAACTCATGAAGGCTGCAGCTGTACAACCACTGGCCAAGAGTTTAGAAAGTCAAGGTTTCCCTGCTCCACCAGTGCTTTTCCAACTCTACCACCCCCCACCTCCAAAACAAGACTTCATTTACTGGGGTGGGGGGACATTATGTTTTCCCCTTCTACTGGAGAGAAGGTTAAACCACAGGCTTCGCCTTGCGAAATGAAGTGGGCAGAGTCCCGCGCAACAGACTTAAAATTAAAAATACAGAACTAAATCTGGCACACTGGCACATACACAGGTCCAAGCTACTTTGACAAAAGAGCCCATAACAATAGCTGGAGGTTCCCTTTCCACACGGATGCAGGAGCAAACAGGACTGCCAGCCAGCCAGCATTTCACCAGTAAATAAAGCGTTCTAACAGGCAACCAATTATGACAACAGAAAAGCCAGTACAATTCAGGATTCTGCCAGATTTGGCTCCACCTACCCCTCATCAGATTGTGTCCTGTATCCTTTCTAACCTGATGCATACCTCCAGGCTCCAAAAGCCTTTTTTTTTTGCGTCAGAATTTTTGAGATGAGGTGGTGAAGCCTAATACTGTTGCAGGATCTAGTGTTTGAGTTTGAGAAAACAAAGCTCGCAACAAAATAAGGAAAGCCGCCACTACTTGGGAGGCTGCCTCCATTTATAGCTACGATGGGAAATCCAACACGACCAAACTTGCCGCAAACTTCTCTGCCTTTGTTGCAATGAACCTTCCCCAAAAAAGGGAGGAAGGAAGCACTTGGCAAGCACTTAATAACTGCAAACAAGCATCCCTATGGCCTTTTCACTGCTCAGAGAACATTAAATGGCGAATTACACACACTAATCAGAATCCTCCTCCAGTAACTGTTAGGGGGCTAAGGTGTAAGAAAAAGACCTCCAAGATACCAGTAGCAACAGGCTTTCAGGAGCTTTAGGAGGGGTGTTACCTTGGACTATTTTCCATAAAGAGATACGAAATCTGAAGATGCTGCAGCTGGTTTTTATTGATTAAAACACAGCCCAACACAAATAGAAGAAGATGCCTTCACCCTGGTTTGGTTCCCCTTTATCACATACACAGCTCAACAAGACAACAACAAGAATCCCCCAAGAGCATATGAATCAATCCTGCTAACCTGATTCAAAAATACAGTCATACCTTGTTTTGTGATCAGGATCCGTTCCGGAGCCCCGGCCGCTATCCGAAACAGACGCAGGGCAAAGTGTTGCATCTGCGCATGTGCGCAGAGAGGTTTGTGCTTCTGCGCGAAGCGCGGTTTAGCGCTTCTGTGCATGCGCGAGCGACAAACCCGGAAGTAACCCATTCCGGTACTTCCAGGTTTGCCGTGGATGTTCACCGGAATGGACGCTAGACAAGGCGAACATTCGCGGAGGTATTACTGTAAACACTCTCACACAGCTCACAAACAAAAACAATTCTCACTACAGCCAACCGAAGACAACCAAGCACACCCAACCTCTCTCACCACCAAGGAAATACAACAAGTGAACAGTAAGACAACCCATACAAGTTTGCTGACACGACCCCTCACAAACAAAGTAGAATAATCTAAGCATAACCACCTGACCCCAAACCACTTACCACTCTCCTCCTTTTTCTTCCTTCTTCCTAATTCTTCAAACCAATTCATAAACCAAAAATTTATACATTGATCCCTAATAATAAAACATATGTTGTAGATGTTTTTCCACACTTATTATGCTATTTTTGTGATATACAAATGAAAATATTGGTATACTTATTTGTATAATATTATTCTTGTACCCAATTAAAAAACAACAACAGCTCAACCCTTCTTTTAGGCCCTCATCAAGGGCTGTAAAAGGAACACGACGTCACAAAAAGTCAACCATTTGAAACCAAGTAAACAACTTATATATACTTTATGTATATGTTTATATATACTTACTCAAAAGTTATTTGATTGGTTTTTAACTGTTTAAAATTTATGTGAGATGTTGTTCATTTTATAGCTCCTGATAATGGCCTAAAACAACTACAGGCCGAAATGTGTTTGGCCTTTCTTTTTGTTTACTAATAAATCCACATTTTTAACTAATAAATTCCAGCTTGAGATTTTATCTCTTTTTTTGGATTGCTTTGAATACTTACCTTTGGTGTTTTGTATCTGTCCAAACAAGTTTGCCACTCCTAAAATTAGACCCAGGCCAGTCTTGAATATGGAAGCATTTAATCCCACAATGCGTCAGTCCTGCGCCATCTTTTTTTTCAAATAACCATGGCAAATGGGCTTCCAATGTTTGTGTGGTGGGCAGAGATAGGGACGGGGAACCCTGGTTTAAGGAGCCATAGCTTATATATCTGAATTTCTAACACTGGAAAGGTGGCCTCCATGCATGAGATTCCTCACCCATGGGCAACAGGGTCAGAGAGGCAGAGATCTATTTCACTTGTTCTCTCCCAATACAGTACTAAGCTAAAACTAGCTTGGTGCTTCTCCACTTTCCTGAACTCCCAAAGAGAGTAAGACTTATTCTAGGCACGCAGGGCTGGGAAGTTTTGCAAAATGGAAAAGAGAATTTGAAGGACCTTCCCTTGCCCCCTGACCCCACACAAATAGATATGGAGGAACAAATGGGCCAGTGTTTCCTGCGGACCTATCCTAAAGGCTCCCTTGGAGAAGAGTCATAGCTGAAGCACTGCATTCCCTTGAACAAAAGGCAGCCTTCTCCATAAGCAGGAACGATGCGCAGCTGTGCCAGTCTCAGAGCTTGCGCGGAAAGCAAACATGCCTAGCTGGCAACCACAGGTTCAGTGCAGACCAGGACAAACAGCACAGACCCACTGCAACCTCCTAGCTGAAAGCTTTCAGTCCCAGCAGGTTTTGGTGCACTACAAAATAATGCAGCATGTCCCCTGTACAACACGCACACACACCCTTCTGAGACTTAGCATTCTGTGGGTCTAGTCTTCCTCTCTCAGAAATCACTAAGAAAAGGTGTGGGTCTTCCTCTCTCAACCTAAGGCAATGCCATCGGAGAGGGAGTAAACAAAGATCATGCGTCATATAAGAATGCCCCAGAATAACTTCTTCCTCCCAACCTTTT
Source organism: Podarcis melisellensis (assembly GCF_964234715.1). Taxonomy (NCBI): domain Eukaryota; kingdom Metazoa; phylum Chordata; class Lepidosauria; order Squamata; family Lacertidae; genus Podarcis; species Podarcis melisellensis. The sequence continues at coordinate 10,370,402 of NC_138531.1, forward strand.
TGGTGCAACAGGAGTTTGGGATCTCTCCACACTAACAAGTGCATATTTTAAGAGGGGGTCAGAAAGCCCTTTATCTCCTCTGCATAGGGGACCATGATAAAAGCAGCCTTTGAATGTAATATCCTTCCCTCTTAACAAAATTAAAGGAAAAGCTTGTTATGGGGAGTTAAGCTGTTCTGCTTATATTAGCGGCCTATCATAAAAAAAAAAATCAGCAGAGAAGCCTGAATATATCACTTTATATGCTTGGCCTCAACCCTCAGCCCACCCTCCCTTTGCATGTCTGGCTGGCTGACAAGACTTTCAGATAAATAACAGCAGTACTGTTCACTTTCCAATTTCTGAACTCCTTTTCCAAGCCAACATAGGAGCCCCCACTGGTTAAAGAATTCCTCCTTCCTCCTGCTGTCTTCCCCACCTCCTTCTCAACTCCAGTCCAAAGCCCTCGGCTGCATTCAGAAGGACACTTCCTGCTCTCCACTTCCACCACCAGTGCCTTCAGACCAGCTGTTTTTCACGCCATCTGCTGCTATTAATGGGAGGGGGACACAGTTCACACCACACCCTGAGATATGTCAGAGTTTGCATTCTATTTCCTGTCCGCCCCCCCCCCTACCAATCCTCTCCAGTCTCTCACACATCATCTTGTGTTTCCTTCAAGCAATGCAAATTTTGTTTGGGGCCTGGATTGCACTGTCGCACTTCCTGGACATCTTTGTCCTTCCTTCCTCCGTACTGGGATCTTTTTAATTAATTATTTTCACAGGGGCTTATTTCACCACTTCACCTGGGTGCCTTAGATAGCTTCTTATATACTTTCCGGCTCAGAAAAAGCTAAAACTGCCAACCAGATTTTCTTCAAGGCCACTTTTTCATGATCCAGTCTCGAGGTACCGCATTCTCCTTTTGCTAAAATTCCTGTCTTGCCTCTGACCCCACCCCACACTTTTGCAAGGTCATTTGCAAGCAAAGATAAAATTGCAATATTTTAAGCAAAAATGCAAACACCACATGGACTGAGTTGTGACGTGGGTTGGAATCTGCCTGTCTAAATGAGCTACTGCAGCCGATGTGAGCACCTGGGAAGACTAGGCAGGTCTGTAAGTTGTGGATGAAGCCATGAAACCACCTTATAGAGAATTGCAACGCTGGTCCATCTAGCAGCCTGGTATTCTCTGGCTGGCAGCAGCAGGTCATGGTCCTTCCCCACATGCCTGAAATCCTTTTGATACCGAAATGGAGGCGTTTGGCATATGAAAGGGGTGATCTAGCCCTACTGTGAAGCTCCTCCCCACCCCTGCCCAGTCCAGAAAGACCCATGAAACTGAGTGCTCACCCTGGAGAGATCCCAATTCACAATCCCAAGTCCTGGTGCTTGGGAGCAAAGGCGGGAAGGTGGATTAACGATTGCAGGAGTAAGTAAACTGCATGTTCTTGCCGGGGGCAGGGGGAGAGATACCTTTCGCCCAGAGGTCCATAAAAGCCTGCGAAGAGCTGCTTAGAAGGCAGTTGTGCACATTCAGCATTGCATTTCGAAGGAGGGTTTTTTAAGAAGAGGACTGCAATTTGGGGAGGGCAAATGCATATGTATGGGAATTACGCAAATACGTGTTCCAAGGCAGCAAGGGAAGAAATCCTATATATAACATTACACGAGTGGCATAGAAATCCAGAGGGAGTGGCTAGGTTGTGGGGGGGGGGAGGTTTTTCCTGCTTTTGCAATCCCTCATTTGACAAAAATCACTTAACCCCTGCCTGGCACAGGTAAGAGAAGACTGCAACATCTCCCCCCTCATCCTGAGAGTTCTTCTTACACAACCCATCCGAGATATGCGGAACATGGCCAGAGGTTGCCCCCGCTGCCACCCACTGTTCCTTCCTCAGCGTCACCTTCGATTCCGTAGGAGAAGAAACTCCTGACCCCGACAATGGCATCCGCAGTAGCCCTAGGAAACACCATGCGTGACCTGAGAGCAAATAGGAGTGGCCCAGCCCTCTTCTTCCCCCCACCCACCCACCCGAGAGCAGAAAAGGAAAGTGACATCATTGTGTTTGCGCATGAGGCAGAGGGAAAATAGTGCCGCTCAGAAAGCTTGCTCTCCAGTGCGCTCAAATACGTAGTGAAGGGACAGAAAAAGAGAGGGAGGGAGGCAGAATACTTGCCTCACTTTGCCAGGTATGGAGAGAGTATGCCGAACACTTCTAACAATGTGCCAGTGCTCTGTTTTCCAACCAGCGATGCACTTCGACAAACATAAGTGTGCTGTGTCATAAGGGAAGGAATTCAGCTTGTATTTACTTTATCTGCACACCCAAGGAAGTGTCTGTGCTATCCCATCTCTGAAGCTTTTCAGTGCCATTGCTGACACTAGAGGGGTGTGTGTGTGTGTGTGTGCGCGCGCGGACATATACACACTTCACTGCTCCTGTTTCATTTCAAGGCTGAGGCTGAAGGCTAGGCAGAAAATGGAGCTCACATACCAGGGCCATATAAAGAAGCCTTGTAAGACTGCCATGAATTCCTACCTGCCAAGATACTGGAGCCTGGGTGGGGAGGGGGAGTGAGGACACCATGGAAACCGACATCTCCAGCCCACTCCTCACCACATGACTCTTAAATTGGGCCAATTTGTTTCCCCGGCTGTCAGCCAATCAAAGCAGGATTTTGTGAGCCAAACGACCTAACTCATGGCACAGAACAACAAGGTGTTAGCCTTCAGCATCTTTTCAGTCTCACATCTTTGTTCTCCAGCAGGCAACTCCATCTTAAGCACTTTCAGAAGTAAAGCACAGCAAGGAAAAGGCTGCCAACGCTAAAACTGAACAGTTGCTTTCTGTTTCTCTCTCCCCCCAATCTCTCTTTCTCTGTTGCAACAGCCTTTAAAAAATAACAGGAGCCTGACAAAAAGGGTTACACCCTGCATTGAAAAGATGACCACTCCTCTTTGCAAAGTGAAGCACCATTCGTCCCACCCATTATGAGACACGCATTTCAGATCAGACCATTTACTTAGCTAACCAACTCTTTCCTCCAGTAAAAAGAGGGAATGGAGCAAGTCTAGGTGGTTTTAAAGCATGACGTTTGCTTGATTGGCATATGTCTGGCGTAACAGCTTATGCACATGCTTTTGATGTAAATACAAATGCTTCCACGAAGAGCTTGGTAATGCTTATTCAATGGGGGGGTGAGAGAGAGAAGCAAACAAACATGCATACATACATACAAGCAGGTTTGAAATTAAATAATGCATGTAATACATTGCTTTGAAATAGCTGGAAGAAGAACCTGTATTGAGCACTGGCAATGCCAAACTACAGCAAGTTTATCCAGATTATGCATTCTACTGTACTTATATATTTAAGAGACCACCACTGCAAGCTTTGAAATCAACCGAATTTCCTTAACTATTATTAAAGTATGCATCTTGTCCGTAGAGAGGGAAATGTTAAGAGAATGAGGAATGCTGCACAAAGCAATACAAGGAGAGCATGCTTCATCTGCTTTTTTCGTTAAGTGTTTGGCTCCCCTCCTTCCACTTTTCACTTTTAAAAAAGTTCATCAGAAGTTCTAAGGACAGCGAGCCAAATAAGAATGGGTTCTTTCTGCATATGAACTTCCAGCAATTACACCACCCAGGTCAGTGCTCTCACATTTCCACAAGCTTATATTGAGACAAGTAGCCCAGTTACCAGGCTGGATCTCAAATATTCATCATCAGTAGTCTAAACGCAAACTTCTCCCTTTGTCAACTCCAGCCAGGGCTACCTTAATGGAAAGGTGGGGGTTGGGGGGAGTGCCAGTCAGAAACCATCTGTTCCCCCCCACCACCACCAAAAAAAAAAATCTCCATTGCATGAGCAATATTGTGGCAAGTGACAGTTCCATATCATTATTACCAGAACAATAATGGTTTGTAGCACAATTAAGACCGAGAAAGTGTCATCAGAACCTTAACCCTTTGCTGGCCGATCTCTCACAGGCAAATAACTGAGTGACAAACTAGTACAGCACAACTCCCAATTCAACCTGCTGTTTTTGTTTCCCTCTCAAACCTCGCCCCCCCCCAAATATTTGAGCCAACAGTTTTCCCCAATGTCAATTTACACTGCTAACATGCATTATCTAAAGAGGATTCCCCTTAGCAGGACTGGGAATGCCCCAATAGTATGTTTTCCTTGGCTAGGTGAAGAAAGAAACCCCTTTCTCCCTTCTTTATTTGCCCTCGTTAAAACCCCGCGCCTCCAATAAGAGCCCAAACACTTCTTTAGATTTTTTTTCCTTTAAAAAAACAAACCAACCCCAAACCCCCTCCCCAAAAACAAAACGCAGTGCCTGGACGGGACAGCACAAGGGACCCAGATGATTTTTCTTTAGGTTTGTTTCGAGAAGAAACTAAAGAGGCACAGACCTGAGCAGGAGCTGCAGAGCAGAAGAAAATTCTCTTTCCCTTATAAAGGTCCCCCTCTCTTTTTCCTCGGGCTCTCACTCACTTACCCACACATTCACACACACACAAAATCCGGGTGCCTCATCCACACGCACACACTCCCCGTCTCCCCTCATCAGCTCTATGCAGTTCTCAGGAAATGAATGGGGGGGGGGGGAGAGAGATGGAAAGGGAGGGGAGGGGGGGGCCAACACAGAGAACTGTTGTACTTGCAAATGACTTACCCGGATCACATGATGTGCTAAATGTAGGGTGGGCCAGTGGGTGGAGGCTCCCGAAACAAGAGGGCACAATGTAGCGCGGCAGCGGAACCTTACCGGGGACGCATCGGATTGCATTGGGGCCCCGGTGAGGGTGGGCCGATGGGAGGGGAGAGAAAGCGGTGGGGGGGGGGAGAGAGAGGAGAGATGCGATGCGGCAGAGGCGGCTTCGCTCCCTCTCTCTCCTTGCCCTCAAGGTGGGGGTGGGCGGAGGAGGAGGAGGAGGAGGAAGGCGGTGGGGCTGGGCGGGGAGGAGGCACCACAAACCCAAACAAAAGCCCCCCCGCCCCCTCCCTTCCTTGCTCCACCCAAAAGGTGGCGGGGGTGGGGTCGGGTGGGGGGAGAAGGCGATGCAAGCGCGGCTTGGAATGCAGGCGGGGGCTCCGGCCCCAGAGGAATGGCTGGACTGCCTGGGGAGGGCAGAGCCAGCCCCCCTAACCATCAATGGGAGGAGGAGGAAGGGAGCGTGGGCGGCGGCCCTGGGTCCCCGGTGCCCGGGCAGAGGTGGGAGGGTGCCAGGGCAACGCCCACTCGAGGAGGCTGCGGGGGAAACGCCCGGCTTCTCCGCCCAGCCTCGGCCTCCCGGTTGCATGCGAAGGGCGGAGGAGAGGGGAGCCGGGGGTGGGAGGAGGCCGGAGGGGCAGCACTGGACGGCCGGCTGGCTGGAGCCGCAGGCCGCGAGGGAAGCGGAGGCGCTCGGCCCCCAGCAGCCTCCGCCAAGGGGCGAGCGGCCCTTCTCTGCAAGCGGGGGAAGGGCAGCCCGAGGTATCCGCGGGGAAGGCGCCCGCCACCCTCGCCAGTGGGTCGCGCCGCTTTCCTCGGCGTTGGGTGCGAGAAGAGCCGACCTAACTAAAGGGCTGCGCCGAATCGCCTGGGACGGTAGACCCCATGTCTACAGTTGGTACCTCAGGTTACATGCGCTTCAGGTTACATACACTTCAGGTTACAGACTCCGCTGACCCAGAAATAGTGCTTCAGGTTAAGAACGTTGCTTCAGGATGAGAACAGAAATCGGGCTCCGGCGGCAGCGGGAGGCCCATTAGCTAAAGTGATGCTTCAGGTTAAGTACAGTTTCAGGTTAAGAACGGACCTCCGGAACGAATTAAGTACTTAACCCGAGGTACCACTGTATTTTCATTCCCTGCCTCGATCTGCCCTCAGCCCATTTTTTTCTGGTGGGAGGGGGGCACCATTTGGGCGTCCGCCAAAGTGCCTTGGGGGCAGGCCCTGGGTGCGAGTGACTCTCCCCGGGCTCCAGAGTGCTCCTCGGCATCGCCAGCCTTCTTAGGTCCGGCCCCTCCATGTGTTACCGACCTGAAGCGCCGCAAAAGGAAGAGGGGGCTTTGCCTCCTGGCAGGGCCGGCCCACCCATGTGGCAAGGTGGGGCAACTGCCTCAAGCAGCAGATTCCAGGGGGCAGCAGGTCCAGTCTCTAAGCAATGCATTCCTTGCTGCCACAGCCACAATGGCAGCCGTGGCGTGCTGCTTGTCAACTGCATCGGCCATCCGTTCCGCCCGTAGCCGTCAACGTTTCCCTTTTTTTAAGGGAAATTCCATTCTTCCGAACAGGATTCCTCTCAAGAAAAGGGAAAAGTTGACAGCTATGCTTCCACCCCATGCTGCTTCTGCAATGGCCTCTTGGCAAACAGGAGTCATCGCTGGTCTTCTCCTGCCCTTGTTCCCAAGGTTCATATTTATTTCCTTCTTGTTCCTGATGTAGAACTTCATTTGCCCCTTCTTCCCTGGGAGGTGCCATTTTGTGGTTCTCACGTGCCAAAATGTCGGTCCAGCCCTGCCTGCTGGGCCCAGCCCCAAATGCTGCCCATTCACATCTGCCCCAAGAAGGCCTGTGGGGCCAGCTCTCTCCATGGGGAGACTGCCTGGCTGCAGATGTCTGGGGGGGGCAGGGTCCCTGCTTCAAGTTGTGCCCTTCCTAGTGAGCTGTGATTCTCTGAAGGCAAGTAACTTACTCTCAACACTAACAGTTAAGTTCCTTTATTAAACTTACCCACCAAGAAGGAAGCTCCAGAGCACTTACAAGATTACCATTACATAATAAAATATCCATAAAAACAATGCAAAGCTTGGGGGGGGTGTTGGAGGGTAAGAATGAAAGTAATTAGTATACTTCCATCTTTTTATTAAAGGAAAGCTATATATATATACAGAAATATGAGACGTGAAAGAAGAAGAAAATTGTTCTGTAGGTGGTGGTTTAAAAGTTTTGCCGATTGCGGAGTGAGATGATCTGGTAATCGATTCAGCTGGCAAAGCTATCCTGGGACAGCTTGTGCAAGTGGGGAAATGTTTTCAGAAAAATGGTCAAGGAACCGACTTTGCTGGATACTAGGCATTCTGCAGTTAAAAGGCAAGCAATAGAAGGTGAAATGGTGCCATCTGCAATGTGAATAGGCATGCTGGCTGCACCCAGGGCAGAAGAAGGGTGAAGTGTATTTCTGTTTTGTTGGATTGTTGCCTTAATATATTTTAAAATACTGAAGCAATATATTAAGCCTAAAGAGGCAAGGCTGGTGTGGTTACTAGGAAGAGAGCCTTCTTAGTGGTAGCTCCCTGGTTGTGGAATGCTCTCCCTAGAAAGGCTCATCTGTAGCCTACATTTGGATCCTTTGGATTTTGTAGTGAAAATCTTCTTTATTCTTCTGGGCCTTTTAATAAAGCCAGTGGAAACAGAGAACTATTTTGTTTCCCCTTTTTTATTGATCTTATGCTGCTTCATGATAGTTTTAAGCTGATTTTACACTGAGCTTTTGTGCTGGTAGAAGGGTTTTTAAAATAGTGATTTTTTGTTTTTATTTTTTGATAGTTTTTAAGTTCACTTTTTAAATTGGTGAACCACCGAAAGGCTTGGTTGATTGGATGGTGTATGAAAGCCAAAAACGAAAGAGCATTTGAAATCTACTGAGATGTTTTCTTGTGGTTCTACTGAAATTTAAGCCTTGTGGCCTGGCTGTACTTGGTTTAAAATGGCACATGAGAAAGCAACCCTATTGAAACTAAGAAGTCCTGGGATAGGCTGGTGCCTGGAGAGACAACTGCCCAAGAACCAAACACACATGTTGTCCTAAGCTCCCCAGAGCACAGATGGGGCATAACACCAGTTTATACACCAGCTTTAGCCCAGTCTCTGACCTTTGTGTGGCCCACTTTCATTCCTCTAGCATTGCAAAATATGTACAAAGCTGCCTGGCTCCAGAGTGTGGAAAGAATATGATCCCTGGGTGGTCAGGCATTGGCATGCGCCTCCTCCCTTCACAGCCCTTGATGATGATGTGGGGAGTAAATGGGGTGTAGCCAGAGAGCAGCTGCGTTCTGGTCAACTCCAGCTGTTAAGCGATTCCTGAAAATGCAGGCCGCAGCCAGTGCTTTAAACGGAGTTGCACACTGAATTGGTCCCTGACCAAATGCAGGCTGCGTACATGGCATGAGGCCACGAATATCGCCTTGCACCCCAGAAACCACTGGAGCTCATCTGGAGGATCCAGCAGCTCTCATAAGCAAAGGGCTGTTTGCATTGACTTAGAAAAGACCCACAGACAGTATTCTTGTTTGTTCCAAACAGCAGCCATCAAGTATTTTCCTTCTCACAGTGGCAAAACCAGAAGCTGGCCAAAATGGGGAAATGAAAGGGTGCATCTATTAAAATACGATTTGGGGGAAGTGTGCTTTTGTTTCTATTGTACAAAATACTGTGAAAGCCCCAGGGCTGTCCCAACCATAGAGGCAAATCAGGTAACTGCCTGGAATTCTGGAATTCCAGAGGCGCCAGCTCAGTTATGTAAATCGTTTGGAGAATTGTTGCCTGTGCTTTCGGAGAGAAAGTGATTAGTGGCAGCTTAGCAAACTCTGGGCTGGTTGGTATCCCCTTGTTTTCCAGGAGATGCCATCAGAAGGCCTCCTGAGCTTTGGAGGGCACATAACTCAGACGCAGAGCACATGCTTGCATTCAGAAGAACCTGGGTCCAACCCCTGGCAACTCCAGTTTGAAGGAGGCAGAGAGCAGGTGATAACAGAAGACCATGACTGATCTGGAAGCATAAATAGTAAAGGGAAGCCTCCCTTTGACACCAGTTCATGGACACACTTTTGGCAGAGAAATATGCTGCCCTTACGAGTGGCAGAAAAGCCACCATATTCATGGGGTGCTCAGTAAAAAAGACATAAACATTTGGTAAAAGAAGTACCCTTGGCATTTGAAGAAACATCACCTTATATCTCTGCCCTTATATTACCAAGGTCTTCAGGGGAGTTGTCCATGGCTTGGGTGCCCAGCTTGTATCCACCAGGATCCATCGGTTTTGTGGGCTCAATTCAGTGGAGCCCCCTCCCAGCTGAGATCAGTCTGGCCTCCTCCCTGTTGAACTTTCAGTGCTTGCTGTTTCCGCAGGTATTTCAAGCAAGTTTCCCCAATGTAAAGGTTCATTTCAGCTGATTTCATTGTATCTTTTGTAACCCTACTGTACGACTCCTTAGAGACTATGATATTAAGTCGCATGTATACATCGTTGAAATAAATAAATAAAATGAACCAGGGAGGGAGCCAATGAACTCACGCTGATGGGATGTGTCCCCAACATATGGCCTGGAATCAGCATGCAGAAAGCATGAAAAACGTTGCAACAGCCACCCCCTGCTCCCATCGGCCCCTGGGGCCCAGCCAGGAACCCCCACTACCGCAGATCCCCAGGCAAGCCTGCAGAGGTTTGCATCTCAACATCTCAGAAGCAAAAAAGGGTATCTTTTCACGCTGTTCCTTGTAATTCACTTCCATATGGCTGCTTTTGGCACGAGCTTGTTACATCGGCAGCTGTTTGTGTCTCCGGCTTTCAACTCCATTTTTGGCAAGACTAAAGAAAGGGAGGTTAACAAACCAAGGGAAGGGAAAGCAGCAGCGATACAAAAATATACCATGCATGCCTACCCCTCGCAGGATAAAATAGGTCTTTAATGCTGAACCGTACAAAGTTCAGGGTGCAACTTCTTACTTACAAAGCAAATACAAAATGTTACGACATCAACAGGAGAGCTGTATTTTCACAGGTATTAAATAATCTTAACTACCGCTGCTGTACTTCCGGTGGAACCACTGCAGTATACAGTTGCCTCGTTCCCAGAAATCTTGCAGTGTGCCAGAAATCCAAGTTCTGTGAGGTCTGGTTCAGATCACCCAGCCCCCACGAAGTTATCCTCCAAGAGAGACAGTCTCAATGGCACTGTTTCCTCTGGGAGCCACAACCTCCCACTCCCAGGCACATTTTCAGATAGGCATTGCTAAAGATCAGGGGCCCAATGGTATCTGCTCTTGATGGCTGGCGCTGTAGATCAGTGATATGTTGCAAGCGTGTTGTATTGGGGGCAGAATTCAGCATCCTGAGAATCTCTCTGAGGTTTTTTTAAAAAGCGTTTTTTTCTATTCCCTTTGACTATAAAGGTGGGCTTGAAAATGTCCTGAGGCTGTGATGCATCTCTCCCCCACCCCTTTCCCGGTCTAGTGGCCAATGATATTGGAAGTCTGAAAAATGACATCGGAACAAGTAATATATTGACTAAGATGTTCCCTGGAGGAGCTGGGATGCTTAACCTGGCTGCTATTTTCAGTGGCAGTCCCATGGTCTTCATAAACTGTTATGTAGTCTTGCATCCCAATTTCGAATTGATTCCTAGTATCATGGGTGCCAACTTGAATAAAATATTTGGGGGGAGGGCAGGTATGCCGACTCCTACATAATTGATCACATACCATTTGAATGACAATGCCCATCAACTTTGGAGGGGCCCAGCCCCCTCAGATATTTTTTGTTGGAAAGGAACTAGGAGTTGTCTCCTATACCAAAAATAGTTCTCACTGACAGGTTGTCATCCATATTGCTATTACTATCAGACATTAATTACATTTCCTTTGTTAAAGGGAGGGGGACTTGCTAGTGGGGTTTTATGTTTTTAAGAGGTTTCATTTTGAGAAATGCAAGTAATCACCAAGCTGGCTGACCTACCATGATCATGGGAAATAAATCCTGCTTGAGCATTTCTCATGGGCATTTGGGCAGCCATTGTGAAAACTAGATGGGTCATTGACATTGTCACGGCCACCCAGGACGGGTCCCAGCTCACAAGAGACCTCACTCCGTTGCAGTTTATTTACAGGAAAAGTTTATTGAAGATTTCTGCTTCTCGTACAGTTCAGCATCGTGGCCGTACGTCTGTCACGTTAGACCGCTGAAGTCCCCTCTGACTCCTCCCCTCTTCCACACCAACTTAATAGCCTGGTTCTAGACCACCTCTTCCTCTCCTTTCTTTTCCGCAGGGTCTTCCTGCCCCCCTGGGTTCCCTCTCTCCGTGACTCGCCTGAGGCTGAATCCTCTGCCGCCTCTTCCCCCCTCCTTCTGGCTTTAGGGCCGGGCTCCTCCCCTGAGCTCTCTCCACTTCCGCGCGCCTCTACTTTTGAACTTGGCGCGCGTACGTTGCTGCTGACCTTTCTTTCGACCGCTACACCACCCCTTGTTCTGCTCTCCACCCTTTCCGGCTGAACACCTTGCTCCAACCCCCTTTCTCTGTTCTCTCCTAATCCTGCTCCCTCCGAGAGGCTGACGACTCCACCCCCTTTACTCCGTTCCGGCTGAGACGCCTCTTGCTGCGTCTGTCTTCCACTGAGCTCCTCTCCGCTTCTCCCTTCTCCTCCCTTTTGCTTGATTAAGGTAACCCCCTTTTGAGAATCCTCTGACTCGCTGCTCAGACTCGTGGATTCCCTCAGAATTCCGTCATCTTCTTCCTCATCCTTCTGCCCCTCCTCCCACTCGCTCTCCGTCTCCTCTGTCATCTCCTCCTCTCTCCCAGAAACCCTGACATCCATCCCCCCCTCGAAGCCCCCCCTTCCCCCCTCCCGCTCGCCGGGTGCAGGTTGAGGAAAACGTGGTTCTTCCGGGGTCGGTTCAGGATACAAGTTGTCCACTTCAACGTTCTCCTCTGTCATCTCCGTATATGTGTGTTCGAACTCGGGTTCCCCACCCACAGACCTCACAGTCTCTTCCTCCATCACTGCTTCTCCTGGCGCTGCCTGCCAAGGACCTACCATCCATCTCTGACTCCATGCCTCCCTTGGCTGATCCACCCACCAACAAGGGCCTGTCTCCTCCCCCCCCAGTCTCGGATCCCTGGTCGGGCTTGTTTCGGGCGTATGGCCCTCGGGTGAGGAGAAACCCTCGAACGTGCTGTCTGACAAAGTGGGCGTGAAAAGCCAATCATCAAAATACTCCTCGGGCATGGGCTTGTGCGGAAAAAGTGCATGGAACTCCTCCTTCAACAGGGGTTCGTCCAACGCGTAACCCGGCACCCAGCTATTGGCAGAGGCCGGAGTGCCTTCCCTGGCTAGAAAATATTCAACTCCCTCCTCCCCCCATCTCGAGTCCAGTATCTCTGTGACCTCGTTAAGAGGTTCTGGTCTTGGCGATTCCCCCCCCTCAGGCGCCCTCCTACGTGGCTCTGGGAGTGCTCCTGACTCTTGAAACCTGTGCGGGGTTTTGTAGGGAGTGAGCACCGACCTATGAAAGACCGGGTGCACCCTGGAACCCTCCGGAAGGGCTAGACGAAAAGCCACCGGATTGATCTTAGCCTCAACTTGATATGGCCCTAGCTGCCTGTGTCCTAACTTCTTCTTGGCCAATGACCTGGCCGGCATCGCGTGGGCTGCTAACCACACCCAGTCCCCAATCTGGATGTCCTCTCCCGCCCTCCTGTGCTTATCGGCCTGCACCTTATACGCCTGTTTTGCCAGCTCCAAATGTCTCCGCAGCTCCTCGTGCACCTCTTGCAACTCCGCTGCAAACTGGTCGGCATCTTGAGGCCCCCCCCCTCCTGGTGCCGCAAATCTCGGGAAGGTTCTGGGATGACGGCCATTGTTCGCGAAGAAAGGCGTCACCCCGGTGGATGCGTGTTTCGTGTTGTTGTAGGCGAATTCAGCCATCGGCAGATAGTCCACCCACGCCGCAGGTCGCTGGTTGGCGTAGCACCGCAGGTACTGCTGCATGATCGCGTTGACCCTCTCCGCTTGACCGTTGGTTTGTGGATGTCTCGCCGATGTCAGGTTGATTTTGACGTGCAAGATGCCCAGAAGCTTTCGCCAGAAAGTGGAAACAAACTGGCGCCCCCTGTCGGACAAGACGGACTGCGGAAGTCCATGCACTCTGAAGACGTGATCGATGAAGAGCTTTGCGGTCTGTTCTGCCGTCGCCACCTTGGCACAAGGGATGAAATGCGCCATCTTGGTGAACAAGTCCACCACCACTAACACCGCCGTCTTACCTCTGGAGCTGGGCAGGTCCGTAACAAAGTCCAACGCTACCCTCTCCCACGGTTGCTGCGGTGTCTCCAGCGGTTCTAGCAATCCCGCCTGCTTCTGGTGCACTGGTTTGGACCTCTGGCAGATATCACACCTGGCGACGTAGTCCGCCACCTCTCCTCTCATCTGGGGCCACCAAAAGTCTCTAGCCACCAACTCCATCGTCTTCTCTTTGCCGAAATGGCCTGCACTAGGGGCGTCATGCAATTGTTGCAGAACCTTGGCTCGAAGATCGTCGGTGGGCACGTAAAGGGCACCCTTACGAGTCAAAAGTCCATCTTGCAATTGGAATTCATCGTTGTCTCGCGACCCTCCGCGTAGCTCCTCCATCTTGGACTGTGCAAACTGATCCCTTTGCAACGCGCGTCGCACCGCGTCCAGGTCGACTGCGATGGTAGCGCACGTCCACGCCTGCGGTGCGAAAATGTGCTTTGCTGCGATTGGAGCTGCTTCCTCCAAGTATTGCGGCTTTCGGGACAGCGCGTCTGCAATAACATTGGAGTCTCCTGGGATGTATTCTATTTTGAAGTCGAAATCCGCAAAGAACTCCGCCCAGCGCATGTGTCGCTGGGTCTGTAACTTAGCCGTCCGCCAATACTCTAAGTTCTTGTGATCCGTGCGGACTTGCACCGTGTGCTTGGCTCCTATTAAGAAGTGTCGCCACGCTTTGAAAGCTGCATGAATGGCCAACAACTCCCTGTCCCATATGGTATAATTGCGCTCCGTCTTGCTGAGCTTCCGGGAGTAGAACGCACCCGGTCTCCAGTTGCCTTGTGAATCCTCTTGCAAAAGAACGGCCCCAACCGCTCTGTCTGACGCATCGGTCTCTACCCGCATGGGTCTGCCGGGATTCACGTGGAGCAGCTGCTCTTCGGAGGCGAAAAGACCTTTAAGCGTCCGGAAGGACCGCTCCGCTTGTTCGGTCCAGACGAACTTCTTCTTCTTGGAACTGAGGGTGTCAGTGATAGCCGCCGTCGCGTTCGCAAAACCTTTAATAAACTTGCGGTAAAAATTGGCAAAGCCGATGAACCTCTGGACCTCTTTCCGATTTCGAGGGCTTTTCCAGTCCAACAGCGCTTGAACCTTAGCCCTGTCCATGGCCAGTCCCTCGTCGGACAACTTGTAGCCAAGGAAATCAACCTCTCTGACATCAAACTGGCATTTTTCCAACTTGGCGTACAGCCTGTGGTCCTTCAGCCTCTGCAGGACCTCCCTCACGTCCTTATCGTGATCCTCCGGCGATTCCGAGAAAATCAGGATATCGTCGAGAAAGCAGACACACTTTTTGTAGAGGAGACCTGCTAGCACGTGGTGCATAAATGCTTGAAAAACGTGGCTGCCATTTTGGAGACCGAAAGGCATGACTCTGTATTCGTATGTGCCCAGAGGGGTGAACATGGCGGTCTTCCACTCATCTCCTTTCCGGATGCGGATGAGATTGTAAGCTCCACGTAGGTCCAGCTTGGTGAAAATCTTGCCCCTCCTGACGGTCGCTAAAAGGTCGTCAATCTTGGGCATGGGGAAAGCTTTGGGCTTAGTCAAGCTGTTTATGAACCTGTAATCCACTATAAGCCTTTTTTGGGGCGTGTTTTTCTTCTTCACAAAGAACACAGGGCTGCCACCCGCTGCTTTAGATTCCTGGATGAAACCTCGCTTGAGGTTATGGTCTATGAACTCCCGAAGCTCTTGCATCTCGTCTTCCGACATGGAGTACAGCTTGGCAGCAGGCAGTTGCGCCCCTGGCACTAAATCAATCGCGCAGTCGTAAGGTCTGTGAGGCGGCAACTTGTCAGCTTCCTTCTCACAGAAAACCTCCAAGAAGTCCTGGTACTTGTGAGGCACTGTTTGCACCATACCCAGATGCAACTGCTGCTCGGCTTCTCCTCCCTGATCGGTCTGAAAGCAATGCTGAGCACAATACGATGAACAAAAGGTGATCTGCCGCTGGTACCACGCAACCGCGGGACTGTGCCTCTCCAGCCAACTCATGCCTAACACGACGGGTGTGTCCGATAAGTGGGTGACATTGAAACTAATAAGTTCTCGATGGTTGCCAATCTGCATCATCATGGGAGGGGTTTGCTGCACCACTTGCCCCCCCAGCAACTTCCTGCCGTCTACCGTGACCACGTTTAGAGGCGTCGTTGCAGGCAGGAGCGCCATGTTGTGCTGCTTAACGAACTGCAGTCCCACGAAGTCGGCGTTGCTTCCCGAATCGATCGTTATTGGAACCTCGAGGAGTCTCCCATCAGGCAACTGGAGTGTTGCTGTGAGCAGAACTGCCGGTCTGGGAGGCAAAGGGTCCACGCTCTGCAGTGATGCTGGGGGCTTGTCTACAGATCCGCCTGGCTGAGCCCCAGTAGCTCTGCTTCCAGCCAGGCACTGTCGTTTCCCTGAAGCTGCTCCCCTGGTTGCACCTCTGCTGTTACAGTTGCCAGTGCTGCAGTGTGCTTCTGGAGCCTCTGGGGGCACTCTTTCGCCATATGGTGCGCACTGTCACAGATGTAACACTTCCTGGTTCCTCTAGGAGACTTCGCTTTGGCTGCACCAGGGACAGGGCTCTGGGATGGCTTCTGAGCCCTAGCACCACCAATCTCCATTGGCTCCTCGCTGTCCTTCCCCATTGGCGAGGGGTGCGCACGGCTGAAATCCCTGTGCACAAAAGGGAGAGTCCTCGCTTGCGCACGCGCTTGGGGCCCGTCCTCCTCGTGCCACGGACGTCCCTCATGTCGAATTCCAATAGCTAAAGCCCGTTGCACCACGTCTTCTAGGGTCTGGGGTCTGTCCCCCCTAGCGATCTCATCCTTGATGGGGGGGCTCAATCCCTCCCAAAAAAGATCTCTGACCGGCTTACTGTCCTTTGGCCAATCTAAGGCGGTGAGCAATGCAAAAAATTTAGAGTGGTATTGGCGCACAGTCGCTTTCCCCTGCCTCAGCCCGTGCATTTGACGGCGCGCAATGTCCACATCCACAGAGGATTGAAAACAAGAATCCATCGCTTTGATGAACGCAGTTGAATTGCGACGGGCCGGTCCATCTTCGCGCCACAGATTGCGTAGCCAAGCCCTGGCCTCCCCATGCAGGTGCGAAACAATGAACCCCACTTTCTCCTCCTCATCTTTAAAATCGTGACGGAGTAAATGCAGTGCATATACGACGTCCGCTCTGAAATTGGGATAGTCTTGCAAGTTGCCATTAAAATGCGGAACCAGGGCACCCCCCCTCCGTCCAAGCGCAATGCCCTCCGCTCTGGAACCTGGGGCCCCCGCCCTGTCCGCGTGTTCCCACCTTGCCTGCAAATCCTGGCACGTCTTCTCCAAGTCGTCATTCTTCTTCTGCGAAGCAATGACTGCCGATGTGAGAGCGGTAACCTGATTCCGCAGTGCAACCAGCTGCTCCTCAGCGCTCATGGCTGCTCCCGTTCGTGAGCTTCGCAAAAAAAATTTTTTTGCTTTCTGAGAGGGGACTTACTGTCACGGCCACCCAGGACGGGTCCCAGCTCACAAGAGACCTCACTCCGTTGCAGTTTATTTACAGGAAAAGTTTATTGAAGATTTCTGCTTCTCGTACAGTTCAGCATCGTGGCCGTACGTCTGTCACGTTAGACCGCTGAAGTCCCCTCTGACTCCTCCCCTCTTCCACACCAACTTAATAGCCTGGTTCTAGACCACCTCTTCCTCTCCTTTCTTTTCCGCAGGGTCTTCCTGCCCCCCTGGGTTCCCTCTCTCCGTGACTCGCCTGAGGCTGAATCCTCTGCCGCCTCTTCCCCCCTCCTTCTGGCTTTAGGGCCGGGCTCCTCCCCTGAGCTCTCTCCACTTCCGCGCGCCTCTACTTTTGAACTTGGCGCGCGTACGTTGCTGCTGACCTTTCTTTCGACCGCTACACCACCCCTTGTTCTGCTCTCCACCCTTTCCGGCTGAACACCTTGCTCCAACCCCCTTTCTCTGTTCTCTCCTAATCCTGCTCCCTCCGAGAGGCTGACGACTCCACCCCCTTTACTCCGTTCCGGCTGAGACGCCTCTTGCTGCGTCTGTCTTCCACTGAGCTCCTCTCCGCTTCTCCCTTCTCCTCCCTTTTGCTTGATTAAGGTAACCCCCTTTTGAGAATCCTCTGACTCGCTGCTCAGACTCGTGGATTCCCTCAGAATTCCGTCATCTTCTTCCTCATCCTTCTGCCCCTCCTCCCACTCGCTCTCCGTCTCCTCTGTCATCTCCTCCTCTCTCCCAGAAACCCTGACAGACATGATCTAGATAGAAGGCTCTTCTTATGTTCTTAGGCCTCAATCAACACAATAAGTTGCCTGTAGAGAAAGCTAAACATGTGGCGAATGAGAAAGTTTCATGCTATTCCAGACTGAGAAAAACGAAATTAAGCTGCAGCTCCTTTCCAGGAAAAGGAGAGTCCCTACAAGATAACTGCAACGCAGACATTTGTTCACATAAATTTTTGAGCATCATAGGCTTTAAGTGTGTGGTTAAATAGAAGATCTTCAATCTGGAGCGCTACTTAGCAGGCTGTACTACAGACTTGTTATTATTGCATAAATTCAGGTAGCAAGTTCAGGACATCGGGCAATGCAATTTTTGTCCCCTAGATAGTTGCCCTGATATGACATCCCTGTGTGGGAAGAGGCTTCCATGCATGTAGCCAATGCGGAGGATATTTATCTAAAAGATTTCTATGTTTCCCTGCCCTTCAGCAGAACTTTCAGTGTCGCTTACAAAAGCAAGACAACACACATTAATAAATAACCAGTTGTTAAAGGGGGGGGGGGGAAACGTGCATTATTTCAATGCTCATTCAGGCCTTAACGAACTGTTTAGATGTACTTCTTGATGCACATTCCCATCTGGGGTCACAATATGTTTTGAAAAAGTAGTCTGAACAGTTTGAATCAGATCTCAATTACTGCTGTGAAGGTGGCAATGCACAGGCAACTTCCGGCTCAGTTTTGTCTCCATGTAAACCACAAGGAGCAACCAAGGTTTGATCTTGGCTTATTGCTCAGGGTTTGTTTCAGAGGGAGAAAAACATGAGCCCCCCGGGTTTTCTACTTGGCTTGTTTCCTGGTGGTAGCAGGGGTAAGGAAGGAACCATAGTTTGCTTTATGGGATGGCGGAAGCAGGTCACTTTATTTTCTGTGAAGCAATTAGCAACAAATAATGCCACTCCCTGGCTATTCTGTGAACCTAGCAGTTCAAAAGCACGTCAAAGTGCAAGTAGATAAATAGGTACCACTCTGGCGGGAAGGTAAACAGCATTTCCGTGCGCTGCTCTGGTTCGCCAGAAGCAACTTAGTCATGCTGGCCACATTACCCAGAAGCTGTACATCGGCTCCCTCAGCCAATAAAGCGAGATGAGCGCCGCAACCCCAGAGTCATCCATGACTGGACCTAATGGTCAGGGGTCCCTTTACCTTTACCTTTAATGCAACCCCCTGTCTATTCTGTGAACCATAATAATAACAATAACACTATTTATTATTGTTGTTGTTATTTCTGCTTTGTGGAGCCAGTGCATTCACCACAGTTCAAGTATTTCAAAAGTGCCAAGATGCAACAGGTTGAAGACGGCTGTAATATTTTGAAAGAAGACAGAAGGTTCTCTTGCAGGGTGAGCTCGGTTTTGCAACTGGCAGTATAAATTCATGCACCTCTGAGTCCTATGCTAGATTCAAATGCAATCAGCCCTTAAGCCTTTTCTTTTCCCTATGTGCACCTACTTTTTCTTTTCTTTTTTAATTACCTACATTAAGAGAGAGGGATGTTAGAAAGCAAAAGGAGGGGATTCTTTTTTTAAAAAAAAATGGAGGGAATAATATAGCTTTGTTTTCCGATTTTAAAATGAGCTAGAGTTCCTTTCCTTTTGTCTACCTCGTGATGCCATAAAGTATTCTTCTGAGTGGGAGCTATTTTCCAGCCACAAGGCAATGTTCTCCCCATCTCGTCTCCTCTCCTGCATGCATGTCATATCTTGACACTGCACACCCCATACAGAGAGGCAGTTTTGCTAGAAAGGTGAGCAGGTGTGCTCAGCTGTCGTGATGAGCATTCAACCAGTCATTGTCTCCATTTTGAATTTTTTGAACATAACTGATCTATCGAGCCCTTCTCCCTTAAAAACAAAAACATCAAACCCCTCTTATTTGAACTTCAACTTAGCAAAGTTTCCCAGACTGGTTTTTCTCCTCCATTTTCCATTTCTTCTGTTTGCTGCAAGGTCACAAAGAGTAAGGTTGTATTCTGATTCCCTATGCAGCACCTCGGCCTTTGCAGACACCTGATATTCTTACTGAGACTCCAGGGGTCCCAGCACATAGCCAGGGTTCGCTTTCCTTGGGATGAAAGTTATAGGAGACTGTGGCGTCGTTGGGATATATGGTTTTGTTTACACACATATATACAACCAGAGCACAGGATGTCGGGGCTCACATCATCAACACTCCAACAGATCTTGCTTCTTTAGACTGCAAGAGAAGCCAGCTTAGATTCAGCACAGAGAACGACAGGTCACACTCTCCAGAGTCCAGTATGCCACTTTCAGCTCACATGCATATGCTAAAACTCTCACTATTGTCCTTCTACCTAACAGCCAGGTGAGAGGAGTGAGGGGGAAAGGCCCAGCCATGCGCTCATTTTCTGTAGATGCAGATGTCTGAGCAGCCAATGCCATTACCCTGACTACTTTTTTATATATATTTATTAAGATTTTATAAACAGAAAAAAGTTACAGAATAAAAACAATAATTAGAAAAAATACAAGAATACAAATGAAAGATACAAAATACATAAAAAATAAATGATGAGTAAAAAAAGCACAATTAAAAAAAAATATTTTCATGTCTTAGGTTTCATTGACTTATTTTCCTGACCTCCTCACGCCTCCCTTTTTTGTATCCCAGTTCACATGGTTAATTCAGCAAATCCTTACCCTCTTTGTTTTTATCTTAATTTTATATCTTAACATATTGAACTTCATGTTTTCATCTAATTAACAATCCATTTTTACATATTCTTTTAACTTTGTTGCTAAAGCCTCTCATTTCAATCCTACATCATTTTAACATTCATTAATTTTACAGTGGTTCTGCAGATAGTCTTTAAATTTCTTCCAATCTTCTTCCACCAGCTCTTCTCCCTGGTCGGATTCTGCCAGTCATTTCCGCCAATTCCATATAGTCTATCACTTTCATCTGCCATTCTTCCAAGGTGGGTAGATCTTGTGTCTTCCAGCCATTACCCTGAGTACTTGCCCTCCTTTACATTCAAGCCTCACAGGTTCACAAAAGTTGGAAGGGATTCAGGGTATGATCCAGAGTGACCCCCGAATTCATCATCATCATTTGTTGTTGTTGTTGTCATCACCTTTTCCAATTAACTTGCCTAAAGGTGGAGGGAAACTTTGTCCTTGGAAGAGACATGCTTAGAGGAGGAGAGATGGTTGAAGTTTATCTACAAAGACTCTTTTCACTTAGCTTCTTCCTGCCCTCCTATTGTCAGAATCTCCTCTCAGTTAAAGCAGTTGGGTCATGTGGATCCTGGCCTTTACTGTCCTTGATCCTTAAGTCCTGTTCTCCACCGCACTTGCCCCTCTGGATCAGATGGTTTGCGTGGTCTCAGATCCAGATGTTCAGCTCCTTCTACCTCCATCTTGGCCCTCTTGGTAGTTTGAGGTACCAGGTAGTTTCTTTCACCATGTTTGATTCCCTTTTCACTTGGGCTTGCCCTTCAGTTCCTGGGACCTATAGCTGTCTACACACACAAACATCCATCGCTGACAAATTCCTTAGCACAGATCTGTGTTGCTTTGTCCCTACCCTGTCTTGATTTGCATCTGCCTCCCCTTTGCTATAGGGAGGTTTGTCACAGAATGTTACCTTGGCATGAGACAGATCAGACAAAAATGTGCTTGTGGAACATCTGCAGGGATTGTGTACAAAGGCCCTAGCACTACACGCTAGCAGAGGTCTTGTGCTCATTTGCTGAACTTGGGAGAAACCTTTGTGTTGACAGGAAATCAATTTAAATACCTACTACTGAGAGATTGTGTTACTAATTCCTTTTTCAACCCTTCTCTGATGACTAAAAGCATAGAAAAGGTGCTGGGCTTTGCCGAGCCAATCAGCTGTATGAGCGCCCGTTTAATCTCTGATATAGAGATAACGTAGGCTCCGCTTCTGCCGCCTATCAGCACAGAATCCATTAGATATCGGTCAGACCTCAAGGGGCCTCTGAGTCTGTCCACATTGATCTGATAGCAGGACCCAAGCTTGTTTGGTCTAGAGACACCATCCTTTATCTATCTGAAATGTCACCGTGCATACATGCCACCATACAGCAAAATCATTATAGATTACAGTCTCCAGGTGGCAGATTAACCAAACTGTTTCCTGCCCCCCATAACCTTGAAAGAGATTTTACTGTTGAATTCTATATTAAGTCAGCCAGCACATGAAACACTTTAGCACCAAAGCCTAGGTGATGGCCGGTTGCTCTGCACCACAATGCGGCAAAGGCTTTTGGGATGGGCTGTCTACTGTGAGGCGAGGACCTCGGACAGGCCTCTTCTGACTGCATCTTCTCATCCCTCCTCCCTCGCTGCTTCTCATGAAGCGAGCCACAGCATTGCAGGTGCATTCAGTGCCTCTTTGAAGGCTGACGCCAGGTCTCTGTTCCAACTTTGCTCCTGAAGCTTTCTGGTAGCCCTTAGTCTGATGGTGCCTGCTGCTGATTTAGACATCTGCAAGGCTCCTCTCAGCAGTGACGTGCAGGTGTGCAGACAGGTAAGCTCCTGGCCTCCAGCTCCCACGCTCCACGTTAGCAAAACTTGCATGCACATAACTAGCATGTTGTGCTGAAGGTTTCTAGCCTAGCCCTCTGGATTTACTTTATACGTGCATGGATTGCTTGCATGGTGGTGGAACGTTAAAAAAGTGACACTCCCCTGATGCTGCCGCAGTCTGACCGGCACGATCCCCAGGGTGTGTGTGCGGGAATCTCAGCACTGAATTGACCCAGTTATGTGTTCAGTCTCTGACTCTCTTAGAAATCATGGCTCCACACAGGCTCTGTGCCAGAAACTCACACCATAAAATCACACCCGCTAGAATATTTTTCACAGCGAACCGTTGGAAAACCTAGGTCACAGTCAATGCTGTTCCCGTCTGATGGAGAATTACCCTCCAGTGATTGCTTCTGTCTCTCTGTCTTTTGGCTAGTTTTATATCATATACTGAGGAGCATATACAACAGAGTCCCTTGTGTGGACATCTACATATTTCTCTGCTGATTTAAGTGGAACAGTAAAGTCAACATTGGTGGGCTGTGTTTGTGCCTCCACCGACACTGATACTGCTAGGGACCCTAGTATGGTAACCAGATTTTTTCAATGAATCTGGGGACACTTTTTTTTAAAAAACTGAGTAGCAACAAGAAGTCAGTATTGGGGATGGTGAAGCAAAAGACTCTGGGCCCAAGCACGCATGCATATTGTATAAAGGTGCAAAGCCCTTCTTTTGCACCCTGTGAAACATAAATGTGCAGAGTTTTTTAAAAACTGGGCAACTGTGTGGCACCCGTGACTCCCAAGCCTCCCCAAATCGGTCAAAACAAAGGGGGTAGGGGGCAGGAGATCTGTACCGCCGGACATCCCCAGTTTCCCTTTGGCAGCGGCAGTTGGCAGCCCGGAGCCAGCCTGGTAGCGCAGTTGGCTCTGGCTGGCTTCAGGAGCTGCTCGCTGCCAAGGTGCCCACCATTTTTCCTCTCCGGAAGTCGCCATATGATGTGTTGCACACAAGACATGGGGATTTCCAGCGAGGCAAAATGGCGGGCGCCATGGCAGCGAGCAGCTCCTGAAGCCAGCCAGAGCCAAGTGCGCTACCAGGCTGGCTCCGGGCTGCTGAGACTGCAGCCACATTTCCCAGGGACAGATTTGCAAATCTGGGGACATTCTGGGGATGGAATTTGTCCAGGGACAGATGTGCAAATCTGGGGGCGTCTGGTAACCCTACTATAGTGGCATTTGGAATATCAGGGACCAGCATGTCTGATACTCCGAGAAGCCTTACCCAGAAAAGGCCTTAAGGATTCATTGCACATTGCAAAAAAGTGGCAACAGAAGATGGAACAAATGACCTGCACGTTGCCTCCCCAATTTGAGGTGTCTCGCAAAGGGGAAATCTCTGTATGTTTTCTCTTAGGGGAGGAACACATGCTCTTTTTTTGCAGATGAGCTTGTGTGTTTCACTACCAGAGAGATGTGTAGGTCTCCCACATTCTGTCTGAACGTCAGGAGGGTGGGAAAAGAGTTGAAGGTCATTTGTACATACGCTATTACTGCTTTCTCATGAGGCACAAGCGGTCCCAGGAGTTACTTTGATACAGAGCCACTGGGAAATGTCAACATATTTGGACAATCAGAAGCTTAGATAAATGCTGTTGACTTAAGAGTTCCTGTGACATGGAAGGAGCTTCAGAAGAGACACACAGTTCTGATCATATACAGATTTGGATAACTAAGGTCTTATGAGGTCACACTATATACTAGCGATGGTCAAATGCGGCAATTTCAGTTTCTCATTTTTCAGTCAAGTTCAAGTTCACACATTTCCACCACAGTTTGTGAATTTTTAAAAGTCTTCATGAAAATTTGTCCGGATTTCAGCACACGTTACTTCTAATATACAATTGTTGTATGCAATTTTCCACAATATGCACATTTTAAAAAGTATTTCCCCCTAATATAATGCATTTTGTATGCTATTTGCAGCAATATATGCATTTTTGCACTTTTTCAAAGTTGGAGAACCATGTCACAAAATTTGGATAAGTGAATGTTGAAGGACAGCTGCTTTTCAGTTTGCATATTGTTTCAAGAATTTTGAATTAGGGAGGTTAATATTAAAATGTGGATTGATCTGAATGTCTCATAGATCTTAGAATTGTAGAGTTAGAAAGGACCACAGCGTTCATCTAGTCCAACCCCTCACAATGCAGGAATTTTTCGCTCTACATGGGGCTCAAATAAAGCCCCACTCAGTTTGAGGCTCAAACCCACAACCCTGAGATTAAGAGTCTCATGCTCTCCCGACCAAGGGTTGCTTATACGAAGTACAGTGGTGCCTCGCAAGACGAAATTAATTCGTTCCGCAAGTTTTTTCTTCTTGCGAGTTTTTCGTCTTGCGAAGCACAGTTTCCCATAGGAATGCATTAAAAATCAATTAATGCGTTCCTATGGAGAGCGCTTGCCAGGCTGGCGGTGCGGAGAAGGGCTTTTCTCTTTTTTCTTTTTTTAAAAATATTTATTAAGGTTTTTCAATATGAATACATAGTTGGTTCACAATACAATGTCTGCCATAACATATTTTCATAGCTACTCTGGACTTCCTCTCATCTCCCGCTCCCATTTTCATCATAAGAAAAGGAATTTTCCAGCAAATTATCCTCTTATTTACGTTTTATGCCCATAAATTTAGTTTATAATCTAACAGTTCCCAAATGGTTCACATTTTCTTAATCTCACTTGTCTTCCTAATTCTATCTAATTTAGTGGTGCCCGTTTATTTATGATTTAGCACCCTGTTTAACATTCAGTCAAATTACAATATTTTTGTAAATAAATCTTGAATTTCTTCCAGTCTTCTTCCGTCTTCTCTTCTCCCAGGTCTCGAATTCTGCCCGTCATCTTGGCCAGTTCCATATAGTTTATCAGTTGCATCTGCCAGTCTTCCAGTGTGGGGAGATCTTGAGTTTTCCAGTGCTTCGCTAGGAGTATCCTTGCTGCTGTTGTTGCATACATAAAAAAGGTTCGGTCCTTCTTTACCACCCCTTGGCCGACAATGCCCAGGAGGAAGGCCTCTGGTTTCTTAGTGAAGGTATACTTAAATACCTTTTTCAGTTCATTATATATCATATCCCAGAAGGCCTTCACTTTAGGGCATGTCCACCAGAGGTGAAAGAATGTTCCTTCACTTTCTTTACACTTCCAACATTTATTATCAGACAGGTGGTATATTTTTGCCAATTTGACTGGGGTCATGTACCATCTATAAATCATTTTCATTATATTTTCTTTCAGAGCATTACATGCAGTAAAGTTCAACCCAGTAGTCCACAACCTTTCCCAGTCTTCAAACATGATGTTATACCCAATGTCCTGCGTCCACCTTATCATAGCAGATTTAACCGTTTCATCTTGAGTGTTCCATTTTAGCAGCAGGTTATACATTCTAGAAAGTACCTTAGTCTTTGGTTCTAACAGTTCTGTTTCCAATTTCGATTTCTCCACCTGGAACCCTAACTTCTTGTCATTTTTAAAGATTTCTTTAATCTGAGCATAATGTAACCAGTCTCGCACTTTATCCTTCAATTTCTCCTGACTCTGCAATTTCCAATTGTCTCCATCTTTTTCTAATATCTCCCAATATTTTGGCCAATTGGCCTCCATATTGGGTGTTTTTCGGGCCTTAGCTTCCATAGGTGAGAGCCACCTTGGGGTTTTATTTTCCAATAAGTCTTTATATTTTGTCCAGACATTAAACACTGCTTTTCTGACAATATGGTTCTTAAATGCCTTATTGATCTTAACCTTATCATACCATAAGTATGCATGCCATCCAAATGCATTGTTGAAACCTTCCAAATCCAATACATCAGTGTCTTCCAGAAGTAGCCAATCTTTTAGCCAGCAAAAAGCTGCGGCCTCATAATACAACTTTAAGTCCGGCAGGGCAAAGCCCCCTCTATCTTTTGCATCAGTTAATATCTTATACTTAATTCTGGGCTTTTTGCCCTGCCAGACAAACTTAGAAATATCTCTCTGCCACTTCCGGAAGCACTCCGTCTTGTCCACGATCTGTAATGTTTGGAATAGAAACAGCATTTTTGGCAATACATTCATCTTGATTGCAGCAATTCGGCCTAACAAAGAAAGTTTCAATTTGGTCCAACTATCTAAGTCTCTCTTAATTTCTGACCAACATTTATCATAATTATCTTTAAATAGACTCAGATTTTTTGCTGTTATGTTTACCCCTAGGTACTTTACTTTTTTAACCACATTTAGTTCTGTCTCTCTCTGAAACCGTTCTGACTCTGTATCTGTCAAGTTCTTTTCCAGTACTTTAGTTTTCTGTTTGTTTAGTTTAAATCCCGCCACCCGACCAAAGTCTTGAATCAATTGTAATACTCTTTTCGTACTAGATTCTGGCTCCTGCAGGGTCAAAGCTAGGTCATCTGCAAAGGCTTTAAGTTTATATTGTTTCGCTCCAACCTGAATTCCTTTCACCAGCCGGTCCCCTCTAATCATGTTCAGGAGCACCTCCAGAACAGAAATAAATAACAAAGGGGAGATGGGGCAGCCTTGTCGTGTTCCTTTTTCAATTTTAAACTCTTCGGTAACCACATTATTAACTATCAATTTAGCTTTTTGCTCTGAATATATCACCTCAATCCCATTCTCAAAACCCAGTCCCACCTCCATTTCTTTTAAATTACCCTTCATAAATTTCCAGGAAATGTTGTCAAAGGCTTTCTCCGCGTCTATAAAAATTAAGACTGCTTTTGTATTTATATCTGTTTGCAAAAGTTCCAATATATCAATAATGTTCCTTGTATTAGCAAACAAATGTCTACCTGGGAGAAAGCCTGCCTGGTCCTTGTGGATTACTTCATTTAGAACTTTTTTAAATCTACTTGCCAAAATGTCTGCAAATATTTTGTAATCCACATTCAAGAGAGAAATGGGACGATAATTCCTAAGTTGTGTCTTTTCAGCTTCCGATTTTGGTATCAAAGTGATAAAAGCTTCTTTCCACGACTCCGGCGCCTTCTTCCCCTCCAAAATTTCGTTGCTAACCTCCATAAGTGGTTGTATCAAATAGTCTTTTAGTGTCTTATAGTACTTGGAGGTCAGCCCATCTGGCCCTGGAGATTTGCCCAGTTGCATGTTCTGAATGGCTTGTTCAATCTCTTGTCGTGTTATTCTAGAGTTCAGGATTGTTCTATGTTCTTGTGAGAGCTTTGGAGAAGGGCTTTTCTCCCCACCGCAAGCCTTCAGCACAGGTACGGGAACAGAGGGGAAGGCGCACAACGCTTCTCCTCTGTTCCCGGGGCTTGCGGTGGGAGGAGGGTTTTTCCTCCCCAGCGCCAACATTCAGAACAGCATTCTGAATGTTGGCGGTGGGAAGGAAAACCCTCCTCCCACCGCCAGCCTTCGGAGCAGCCTTCCGAAGGCTGCTGGTGGGGCGGAGAGACCTCCTCCCGCCGCCAGCCTTCGGAGGAGCCTTCCGAAGCCTGGCGGGGGGAGGAAGGAGGGCTCTCTGCCCTATCGCCAGCCTTCGGAGGAGCCTTCCGAAGCCTGGCGCGGGGAGAAGGGCTCTCCGCCCCATCGCCAGCCTTCGGAGGAGCCTTCCGAAGCCTGGCGGGGGGAGGAGGGCTCTCCGCCCCACCGCCAGCCTTCGGAGGAGCCTTCCGAAGCCTGGCGGGGGGAGGAGGACTCTCCGCCCCACCGCCAGCCTTCGGAGGAGGTCCGAGGACAGTGGGGAAGACGCGCTGTGCTTCCCCGCTGTCCCGGAGATTTCCCTATGGGCTTTCGTCTTGCAAAGGAAGCCCATAGGGAAATTCGTTTTGCGAAGCGCCTCCAAAACAGAAAACCCTTTCGTCTAGCGGGTTTTCCGTCTTGCAAGGCGTTCGTCTTGCGGGGCACCACTGTATAAACATATTGAAGGCTACATCTCCAGTGGTTTCACTGCAGGACAAAATTCTGGCTAGTAGTGACCATAAATATAAACATTCTCAGAAGTGGCATTTCTCTTTTCTTTTTGGGGTGGGTGCTCAAGACCAAAGAGGTGGTTCAGATACTTTCCCCATTCACACATAAAATGAGTACTGGATGGAGTTATATGGGCAGATGCAACTAAGTTGGTGCTCTTAGCCAGTGTGGTGTAGTGGTTAAGAGCAGTATTCTCGTAATCTGGTGAACCGGGTTCGCCTCTCCGCTCCTCCACATGCAGCTGCTGGGTGACCTTGGGCCAGTCACACTTCTTTGAAGTCTCTCAGCCTCACTCACCTCACAGAGTGTTTGTTGTGGGGGAGGAAGGGAAAGGAGAATGTTAGCCGCTTTGAGACTCCTGAAGGGGAGTGAAAGGCGGGATATCAAATCCAAACTCTTCTTCTTCTTCTTGCAGAAGCCAGCACAGCAAGTCCTACTAGTGCATCAGGACTTTCCCACACACACATACAACCCTGCACCCTCCCCAAATCTGCTTGGGAGGGTTGAAAGAACCCTCAGAACAGCATATGTAAGGAGAGAGGAATTGGTTTCATCTGGCAAGTGGAAAGGCTTCTGCTGCTACAACAATTGCCTTAGCACAATAATAATAATAATTTTTATTTATATCCCGCCCTCGCCAGCCGAAGCTGGGCTCAGGGCGGCTAACAACAATCAAAATAGTTCAACATTCTAAAAAGATTCATTATAAAATTAATTAAAATCAAATTAAAATCAAATTGATGGCAACCAATTAAGCAAAATTCTGTGCAGATTGCCAGAGGAGGGGGTCAGGCTGCGCCCTGACCAAAGGCCTGGTGGAACAACTCTGTCTTGCAGGCTCTGCGGAAAGATGTCAGGTCCCGCAGGGCCCTAGTCTCTTGTGACAGAGCGTTCCACCAGATTGGAGCCGCGGCCGAGAAAGCCCTGGCTCTAGTTGAGGCCAGCCTAACCTCTCTGTGCCACAATGTCTACTTCCACCCATGTCCGAGTGGTTTTGTATATAAGTTAAAGTTTGTCCCCTGGGGAACCCCACAAATCAGCTCCCAAGGCACTGAGCAATAGTCCCCGTCCCCCCATTGCTTTCTGAAATCAGGTTTAGAGGTTGGAATGGGATTGGTGTGGCACAGTGCCCCCAGCGCCCAACCCCCAAAGCCAGTCTAAGAGGATGCAGTGGTCACTGGTATCAAAGGCCACCAAGAGGTCAAGAAGAACCTACAAGGTTCTACTCCTTTGACAAAGCTCACCAACCAGGGCAGCCAAGGCAGTTTAAGCCACATGTCAGGGCCTGAAACTGGATTCAGTTAGGTCCAGATAATCAGTTTCCTGCAAGAAAATCTGTAATTGGAGCATGTTTAGAGGAAGCAATGTTGAATGAGTGATAGTGGTTAACACATCTATCTCCAAGGAGGTGTGCACCACCTCCTTAAGTCATCACCAGCACAACAAGACATTTACCACTTCCTGGACCCGCCGAGCCACACCCCTCCAGCTTGCTTTTACAAGCCATGATGGGCAAAGGTCAAAAGAACATATGTTTGCCCAAACTCCTTCAGGCAGCTTGTTCACATTGAATTTTGTTTTGAACAACAACAAAATCACCCAGAACATTCAAGAATCCATTGGCTTCCATGTGTCCAAGAACATATCAACTCAATGAATTGACCATCCCCGCAGGGAGATACAGCCACTATCAGTCCAAATCTCACCAGAAGATGATCTGTCCAAGACAACAGGCACGCCACAAGCCCCTCTCCATCAATGGGTGCCCACTGGCGTGCTCCATGAAAAAAACAGATTGAAGGTATGCCCAGTCACTTATCTTGAACCTATGTTGAACTGAAACAGCACCATGGTTGTGATGGAGGCCATGAAGTCCCAAGCTGGTACACAGGAGGCAGCTTCAGTGTGAATATTGAAGTCTCTCAAAACCATACTGGAGGGAGCCTCCAACACCACGTTTGAGACCAGCTTGGTCATCAGGAAGCCTGCTGAGCAGCATGGCAGGTGTTGCACCAGCAGCATCTGTCTTCTGTCCCTCAGGTTCAACACCTGGAACAACCCATTGAAGCCAGTTACAGAATGGATCAGCCACCTGGAATCTCTCCATTTGTATCCCATTTTTGGCTCACAATGAGACTTGGAGGCAGATAACATCTTCAAAATACATAGTTAGAAGCAAGTCGATAACGTACAATAAAACAAATCCTAGAACCATATTCATAGCAAGTACAAACTCAGCAATAATATAATTAGCAGGATCCAAAGTCAATCAACTAATCACTCCCTTGTGGATCGTATGAATCAACAACAGTAATTCAACAGTGGCTACAGGAAAGTTTAACAGAAGGCACTTGATCCCAACCAGGTAATTTTTATTATTATATAGAAGCAGGAAAAGTTGTCCTCCTTTTTCCTTCCTCTTTGTTCTGATATTAGAATCATAGAATCATAGAGTTGGAAGAGACCACAAGGGCCATTGAGTCCAACCCCCTGCCAAGCAGGAAACACCATCAGAGCACTCCTGACATATGGTTGTCAAGCCTCTGCTTAAAGACCTCCAAAGAAGGAGACTCCATTCTTTGTGGATGTGCAGTTTGTACCCATCAAGAGTAGAAGAAATACTCATGAGCAAGCAGACCAGGTTTTGGGTGTGTGTGAAGCAACAAAGGCTGATGAGGAGACCGGCTGGTGGCTAGGACAGAAGTTTAAGGACAGAAGTTTATATGAACTTAGCAAGTGCCACTCCACACACATATGAAAGAAATGTATCATGTACCAGCATGAAACCCCAAAAGTTCAGGGCTCAGGAGGTCGATTGATTTATAACTGTATTTCCATTACCTAAAACTATGGGATTATTTTCTGTTCCATTATCTAAAACCATGGGAAGAGGTTTATTGATCTTCAGAGATGCCCACTTGAAATAAGACCTCATCTAGGCTTAATAAATCATGAATCTGAATTCACTGAAATTTCTCATATTCGGTTTTATAATTGTTTAAATCCATTGAAGTTAGAAATGCAAGAAGACACTAAGTTTTTATTATTTGCCCCCTCCCATCCTAAATGAAGCCTGAGAAGTAGGGTTTTGATTTTCCCCCTCGATTTTATAGTTTTATCTTTTTGTAAACCACTTTGAGGTTTTGGTTTTTTTTAAAAAAATAACCAAGCAGTGCATTAAACAAACAAATGGCTGGAGGTATCACTGTTCTGAAAGCGATCACAACAGAATGCACCCTAAATACTGGCGATGCTATAAGGGCAGGCAACAAATCTAATAATTAATAATAAATCTCCTCTTCCACCCAATTATCTTCCTATATACATAAAAACGTAAGATGTCATCACGCGCTGAAGCTGGACACTCCCAACCCACTTCCACGCCTCTCTCCCACTTTTGTTTCTGCACCATTTGAGAGGCACTCTGCACATGTTCAGAGGCAAGACCTAATCCACACACATGGGGTTTATGCCAGTAGTTCTGCACATCCCCAGCACTAGCATGGAGGAAGCTTTTAAAAAGGCAGGGCACGGACAGAGAGAGAGAGCAGGTGGCAGAATTTAACACCATTCAAAGAGCATTTTATTAGCCAAGCCCAAAACACCATGGTGGTGCATTGTGGTTCTATACACTGGAAATTGGGAGGGTTAGTGTGACAGTTGAGTCAGCTTAATTCCAGCCATATCAGGAATTGGACATGGATTGAGATGTACTTCACATTGCTGAAGAGGACCTGATCCAGGCATGCTGCTTTCAGCAGCGACCCCATGTTTCTTAAAACCTGGGGCCCGACCGAATGGCAGATGCAACTGATGGACTATATGCAATTGGCGGAGATGACTGGCAGAATTCGAGACCTGGGAGAAGAAAGGATTGAAGAAGATTGGAAGAAATTCAAGATTTACCTACAGAAATATTGTGATTTAGTGGAATATTAAGAAGGATGCTTGGTTATAAATAATTGGCCATCATTAAATTGGATCAGAATTTGATGATAAGAGAGATTAAGAGAAACAAAATTTGTAGGAGAACTATTATATTGTATTTAAATATGTGGTTATAAAATTGAAAATAAAATGATAATTTGCTTGATAAAAATTCATTAATGATGTAAGTGGGAGCGGGAGATGTGAGGAAGCCCAAAGATGTTATGAAATCTTGTAAAAACAAAGTAACGCTGTTTAATATTTCTGTATTTCTTTTATTAAAAACTCCAATAAATATTTATAAAAAAAAAAAACCTGGGGCCCGACCTAAACTGTTTCTCAAAAATAGGCAAGGGAGAGAGAAGGACACGGGATATGCCTTATACAACCAACTAATGGTTTTGTCACTTTGGGTAGCAGGCTGCCCCAAGTTGTCTCTTTGTATACGAGAGCAGGGAGAGGGGTCACTGACACCGGCAACCCCACACCTTCGTGCGTGTTATATTTCAGCACATTGACGGCTTGTGCGGGGACACCTCAAACCAGTTCATAGGATTCAGCTGCCTGTCTCCAAGGTGCCCTGGAGTATTCTAGCTGAGAAGACACTTTTGTTTTTTGGTTGGTACCTCATAGCTCCATAACACACAGCTCCATATGCATCTGTGTTGGTGTTTTCAAACATAGCTGCTTCAAGACCTTTGTTTAACAAGCAGCTAGCAAGTAAGTAATAACAATAAATAACTCATAAGAATTTTGCAGGTCCATAAAACTCTGCAGAAAAGCACCTTTTTCGTTGGGGTTTTTTAAGGCTGAAATGCTGACCCAACTAATAAGAGACCGCTCCGATAATAATCAGACTGACTTACAGAGAGAGGTGTGCCTGAAGGCACAATGCATGAGGTAGTTTATTGGCAGAAGGGCAAGCTAATGCAGTTTTCATGTCCACACATCTTAGACGTTGTGATTTACCAGTTCACAGAAGAAGTGAGAAAGATCTCACAGCACAACCGTGTCTACTCAGAACTAAACCCTACTGAATTCAATGGGGCTTACTCCCAAGATTGCAGCCTTGGTTGTTTTCCTTAAAAAGATATTCAGAGCAAGCTTTATATTTTATTTTTAACTTTAAAGATGGAGGCTGTATTATGGGGGTGGGGAGCTGAAGGATGGAGAGAGATTTAGTGAAAGGGATCCAGGGGAAAATTTAGCCCAGAGTGGAACATCTATCTATCATCTATCTATCATCTATCTATCTATCTATCTATCTATCTATCTATCATCTATCTATCATCTATCTATATCTATCTATCATCTATCTATATCTATCTCTATCATCTATCTATCATCTATCTATCTATCTATCTATCTATCTATCTATCTATCTATCTATCTATCTATCTATCATCTATCTATCTATCTATCATCTATCTATCTATCTATCTATCTATCTATATCTATCTATCTATCTATCTATCTATCTATCTATCTATCTATCTATCTATCATCTATCTATCATCTATCTATCTATCTATCTATCTATCTATCTATCATCTATCTATCTATATCTATCTATATCTATCTATCTATATCTATCTATCTATATCTATCTATCTATATCTATCTATCTATCTATCTATCTATCTATCTATCTATCTATCTATCTATCATCTATCTCTATCTATCTATCATCTATCTATCTATCTATCTATCTATCTATCTATCTATCTATCTATCTATCTATCTATCTATATCTATCATCTATCTATCTATCTATCTATCTATCTATCTATCTATCTATCATCTATCTATCTATCATCTATCTATCTATCATCTATCTATCATCTATCTATCTATCTATCTATCTATCTATCTATATCTATCAATCAATCAATCAAAACTTTATTAGCAAAGCCAACAGGCCACAGCTATGCAAGGATTAAAAATAAAGTAAGAATAAAAGGAAGATAAGAACAAGCAGAAGGAGGTCCGTCAGATGAACAAGTCTGTCACTCAGATGGTGGCCCTCAATTTCACAGCTCTCTCGATGTACCTCGCGACCTTCTCTGTTATCTGACTATCCGTATCAGATAAGAGAAAAAACAGTGTAATGTCTTGTGAACGGCCGGGGTTGGAGAGAATGAGTGGAGTAATAATCTCATTCCTTAGGTCTTTGTAAAGGGGGCAGGATAGGAGGACGTGGGACACTGTTTCCGTGTTACCATCTCCACATGGGCAGAGTCGTTTTTCAAATGGAGTCTTTTGGTAACGACCTTCGAGTACGGCAGAAGGAAGAACATCCTATCTAGCCAATGTAAAGGCACGTCTGTATTTTGGGATGGTTAATTTAAACAAATATGAAGCTGGAAAGTCAAAATGGGAAGGGGGAAAGTAGGTATACCATGGGCACAGTTTCTTTAAGATAGTCAGGTTGTTTTGCCGTTCAATATCTTTCAGGCGCTGGCCTATTAGACTCTTTGCTTTAATGAGGCCCATTGATAGTAGGGACTGCGAATGCAGACCGCATGTAAGGAGTTTTTGATGCACAGTTTTGAACCACTTGCTTTTGTGAGGGTCTTGCATTACTAGAGGCAGTAGACCGGGTGGATTTAGATTAAGACGAAGCCAATAGTTGAGTGTTCTTTGCCAGGTCTGAGTTTCTACAGATGGAAGGCAGGCCTCGAGTCGTAAAGCTGCGTTTGGAACACAGGAGGGGACGCCGAATATCTGCCTTAGGAATTTAGACTGAACAGTTTCAAGACTGGAGCAGTGGTTCCCCGTCCAGATTTGTGCCCCATACAGTAACTGCGCCAGAGGTTTTGCTTGAAAAACTTCAAAGGCTGCTGGGATGTATCTGCCCCCCTTCGTGTAAAAGAAGCGGGACAGCATCTTAATACTTTGAGCTGCTTTTTCTTTGGCATATTTTTGATGGACATCCCAGGACCCGGTCGACTGGAAAACGATACCCAGATATTTGAAGGCTTTAACCTGTTCAATTGTCTGGTTATCCATCCTCCAGCTGTACTGTCTGCATTTCCTTGCAAAAACCATGATTTTGGTTTTCTGATAGTTTATTGCCAGTTGCTCTCTCCTACAGTATGCTGAAAATTCACCTATGAGCCTATTTAAGCCTATTCTTGTTCGAGATAGGAGTATCGCATCATCAGCATACAAAAGCACTGATATTGATTTGTCAGCCAGTTTGGGGGCATGGAAGTCCGGAGATGACAAACCGTTAACCATATCATTGATGTAAAAGTTGAATAGAACTGGGGCCAGGATGCAACCTTGCTTGACCCCCTTGCTGACAGGAACTGGTCCTATAAGATGGCCATTTAACGAAGTTCTTACATACAGCACCGTGTCTTTATATAAACAGCTGATCAGAAATAATAGTCTTTTGTCTATACTTGATGTGCTCAATTTATCCCAGAGTCTTATCTATCTATCTATCTTCTGTCTATCTATCTATCTATCTGTCTATCTACCATCTATCTATCATCTATCTATCTATTTATTTTGGCCAAACATTAACACAAACAAACTGATACAAAACAAGCAAAACAATGATGATGACGATGATGATGATAAGATTCTCAATAGGTAAAGGTAAAAGACCCATGGACAGTTAGGTCCAGTCAAAGGTGACTATGGGGTTGCGGTGCTCATCTCACTTTCAGGCTGAGGGAGCTCGCATTTATCCACTTTTTGGCGTGCTTTTGAACTGCTAGGTTGGCAGGAGCAGGGACAGA
The DNA here is from genome assembly GCF_964234715.1 of Podarcis melisellensis. Taxonomy (NCBI): domain Eukaryota; kingdom Metazoa; phylum Chordata; class Lepidosauria; order Squamata; family Lacertidae; genus Podarcis; species Podarcis melisellensis. The sequence continues at coordinate 10,405,907 of NC_138531.1, forward strand.
GCAATGGGAGCTCATCCCGTCGCAGGGATTCGAACTGCCGACCTTCCAATCTGCAAGTCCAAGAGACTCAGTGGTTTAGACCACAGTGCCACCCATGTCATTACAGTGGTACCTTGGTTTAAGAACAGCTTAGTTTATGAACAACTTGGATTAAGAACACTGCAAACCCGGAAATAGGTGTTTTGGTTTGTGAACTTTGCCTTTGAAGCAGAACGTGTTCTGCTTCCTATTGAGTTTGTTCCATTTGTAAATTGAGTCCCCCGCTGCTATGGGAATGCACAGCTTGGTTTAAGAACGCTTTGGTTTAAGAACAGACTTCCGGAACGGATTAAGTTCATAAACCAAGGTACCGCTGTAAACACTTTGGAACACATATGTGTATAAATGCCAAACACATAGGACCGACTACAACAGCAGACTTGCAAAATGAACAACAACTTTTATAAAACCTTGGAGGGAGTCACCGACAGAATATCTAAATAAAGAGGAACATCAATTCAAACAACAAGCTACACTGTTCATTTTTGGACAAAATCTGAATATGTGGAATATGTGTCATTCTGGACAACCAAAGAGAGAAATTGAGAGGGATATATGCAGCTCGCTGCCCATTTGAAAACTGGCTTTCTTATCTTTGCTCTTGTCAAACTGGCTGCTCTCCAGCAAGAGGCACTTTCACAGGTCAGGTAGAGATGCGCAGGGCTGCCCTGGAAACCCCAAGAACCAAAGGGCAAGTGGAAAAGGTGGGGAAAGGTATCACTTAGTTATCATTACGTCGTTGCTGTTCTTTTTAACAGAGTACCTATCTTTCCCACCTTTCTTTCTTATTCTCCAAGTCACAGTGGCATCTTTTCCGAAAGGTTCCTATAATTAAAAAGACAGTAATCCACAGCCCTGTTGAACTCAGCAAATCCATTGCCACCTGACTGTTCACTCCGACTTCAGCACACACCCCACTGCCAGCGTTTAAAGCAATGTACACATCGCGTTAGCCGCAATCTCTATCCATCCCGCGGTTTCTTAAGGAAACATTGCTGTTTAATGAGCTTCCCCCTCAAGCCAGCTTCTATTCAATATGAAAATGTGAGCCACATTCATGTTGCTGTTGAGGTGTGTATGTTTGAGACTGCGCATGCACAGATAGTTCAAGGGGTTGTGTGAACAGGCAGGGCTGCCATATGTCTGAGACATATCTGGGAGTTGTCTGTCGGAAATAGCGTCTGGGCGGGATTTCCGAAAAACAGTGAAATGTCCAGGAAAACCCATGTCGGAAGTGCTATTTTTTTTAGCTCAAAAACTGCTGCTGCTTCTTTTTGGAGAGTTTACAAAAAAAAAAAAAGGAAAGGGGGGGAAGCTCACCAAAGAGGTATGAAACTGCTTTGTATGAAGACATTTCTGCCTCTTCTCCAGTGTGTACAAAAATGTGCAAATATGACTTGAAATGCACCATGCTGCGTTTTAAGCTCTTAATGTGTGTAATTCCCATCCTGTAGACTTCATCCTTTGCCCCCAACGTCACACTGCCCAGTCCCCTCTGGGCAAAATGAGAGCGTTTCGTATTACCATTGTGTCCTGCCTACCTCTAAGCATCTCAAGACACATAAGAGGGCCCTCGTTTTATCATCAAGGGAACCCTGAATGAGGTAGGTCAGGCCTGAAGGCAGCTGGGCGGAAGGGCCAGAAGGAAATATGAGTCCCTGATCAGGTTGGTGATCAGATAGAGTAGAGGCAAATAGGTATGGGAGAGATTGCGGCAGTGCAGAGGCATGGAGCGAACAACCAAACCAGAAGCAATAATATACTGGACCAGCCAAGGCCCAGTTGTTTTCTCTGGTCTGGTGGACAGAAATGGCCTCCTTAGGTGGCACTACAGAAATCAGGCCAGTAACTCCCTCTGAGAGCTGCCCTGTGGTACAAAAGCATATTGGCACCACTCCCGATACACTCTGGTTTATGTATTAGCTAACCTATCCAACCATATCTATGGTAGTCGTCTGTGACTAAAAGAAAGAGAGAAAAAGTGGTTGCCTCAAAGCAATTCTTGCTCAGACACAGGGGAAATGACTTTTTGAGGGCTAGTTTTTGTAGAAATGGCAAATGGGGCTCTGACCGGTACCATGTGAGATGGTGAAGCAAGGACACATGGATGTACATGACTGAATGTTCATAGAATCATAGAACCATATGTTCAGTTTCTGTTAATTGATTCTCATGAAAACTTACAGATTCTGGCTTCACACAATTAACTCAAGGCAGTGTCAATTTACTCTTGGCAGAAAGCCAAGGTCTGCTTGACCTAGAAACTACTTACTCTGATTGGTTAACGACCAGCATTCAACTCTGTTATCTAGGAATGCTAGCACAGTTTGGTTGGAGTAGGGTGTGTTAAGGGTAGGAGTTCTGTGTATGGTTAAGAGAGAGAGAGAGAGAAAGGAAGGATTTATTTTGCTTTGTTTTGTATGCAGAAACTCTGCTGGTTTTATTTTTCCTTTTAATAAATCCTGTAAATAGTTATTCTGAGTCTAGCTGACTAGTCATTTCCACCTCAACTAGCTTCTTCGCTGTGCAGGAAAACTCTGCTACGCTTGGGCTAAAGCCATTAGAGCTATGCCTGGCACTTCAAAGTTCCAAGACCATAGAACAGTAGAAGGGTCCTCCTCTAATCCAACCCCCTGCAATGCAAGGAATCACAGTTAAATCCCACAGGAATTGCACCCCTTTTGGATGCCGAACACCCTTTCCCACCCCCCAGTGGGCATGTGCACAAAACTATTACTAAAGGGGCAGGTGATGGGAGGGGGGGAGCAGGAATTTCAACCCCCTCCCTTAAATCACAAGTTGAAGATACTTCATAAAGGCTTAAAACGCAGTAGGGCATGTCAAAACGAAACCCATCCCCATGGCACACAGTCTTCTATGCGCAGAAAGTTTCATTATGAAAGAGCGGTCCACTCATGAGAGACACCACAGTGATAGAGCCCAGACCCACTTCACTGAGAACCAGGCATTGGAATGAGGAACAATGGAGATCATAGAATCATCTAATTGTAGAGTTGTAAGGGACCACAAGGGTCATCTAGTCTAACCCCCTGCAATGCAGGAATCGCAGCTAAAACATCCACGACAACTGGCCATCCAACCTCTGATTAAAAACCTCCAAGGAAGGCGAGCCCACCACCTCCAGAGGGAGTCCGTTCCACTGTTGAACAGCTCTTTGTGACGTTAACATATGAGAGTGCTGGAGGTGAAATAGTTAAACAGGTTACCCAATCAGGACCCAGGGGGGTGGAGTCAGAGGGACTATAAAACCAGCTCTGGGAGGGGTGAAGGGAGGAGTTCGCTGGGAGTTGGGTGTTTGGTTGGAGTGGGAGTGAATTGGGATAGAGTCTGTGGGGAGGTTGAGTTAGTGTAGAGAAATAAGCTGAGTCAGGAACAGTTAGGAGCTAGGAAGACAAGTAAATATCTGAGGAGTGGTTTAGTGAGGGAGAGCAGGTAGCGGAAGTTATAGGTCTAGTTAGGCATGAATGTAATTTACCGATACCGTTTATGAAACCACAGGCTTGTTAAACTGCAATAAACAAACAAAAGTTCATGTTCCAATTTAACCCTGACTGGACTCAGTATTGTACCAGGTAGGGCCTGGGTGGTGGCAGCGAGAAATAAAGTGGTGGCACAGGGATCAATAGACGGTGAAACGTCTGGGGACCCTGTGTGATCGCCACATTCTTATTGTCAGAAAGCCCTTCCTAATGTTTAGTGGGAATCTCCTTTATTTTAGTTTGTTCAGGGTCTACCCTCTGGAGCAGCGGGGGGTGGGGGTGGAGTCCCTAGTTAGACATCCCCAAGGATTGAACCACACCCCTGAACTCCAGGGACTCGGATTTTGCAAGAGGGATGGGCCTAAAAGCACAAATTAGTATAAATCAGCATGAGCACCACGAAATTCATGGAGCCCTGCAGATAAGGTCACAACCAAGGTTTTTGCCCTTGAACCTTAGGGGTGGGGAGAACCATCATTCTTTCCTATCCCACTTCTTGCCCCCAGCACCCCCTCTTTATATCAGGGGGACATTAATCTGTTTCCCCCAGCCATGTTGCCTCTGTATCAGTACATTATTTAATGCTGTGCTGGAAAAGAAACTTTGCTGGCTACCCTTAAATCTTTTCAGATGTCTTATTTTTACTACCGCAGGAATTCGGCAAAGGAATCGTCTAATTTACACAGAGTCACCCAGAGGTTAATTAGTATATGAAGGTAGATTTCCAAAAGAGGAACGCCACAAAAGAGCTGTTAAAAGCAATTCCTAGCTTAATTTGTTTTGTATATAGACCCACACATGCAAAGCTCTCAGGGGGTGGCAGTGGGGTGGGGTGGGGTGGGGGAGAGCCCTCATTATCATTTTATTGGTTTGGGGGCTTGTATCTGTTTCTTTCTTTCTTTGATCAAAGGTTGCAGTGCTAAACAATACTTTCTTGGAAGTAAATCCCATTGAAATCAATGGGGCTTCTCAGTAAACCTGAATAGTGTCATGTTTTCATTGCTACGAGAAAACACTAGCTGTTCTTATGGTATGTTATGGAGCGCCAGGGTGTGCTCATCTTTTGAAATCCATTAAATTTGGGGGACGGGGGGGCTATTGCTCTCGGACAATGTGTGACATTTGCCACTTCTCTTGCCATGCTTTAACAGCCTTAAGGGCAGGGGTAGCAGTTAATGAGAGATGGGACAATTCATCGCTCCACCAAATATCAAACCACGTTTTGATATTCCTTAGGAACACCTGTATATCTGATTATTATGTGATGTAAACAAGCAATCACAAATGATTCATGGATTGCAGGGGGTTGGACTAAATGACCCCCGTGGCCCCTTCCAGCTCTACAGTTCTTTGATTCCATGAGAGCTACAGCCAGTAAAGATTAACAGCTTGACTCAGGAGATGGTAGTTCCTTATTTGGGCTGCAGGGAACATCGGGTGGTCAAAGAGGAATGTAGCATGGGGGGAACATTTTGCTGTAAATCAAATTAAAATCAGCTACTTTGGGCTAACTCAGCATTTGCTGCATAAATGACTCCTATTGTATCTGTAAGTCAGTGCAGCTGGTAGATGGTAGCTCTAGCTGCTAATTATCTGGATTTTATTTGTATTAGACTCACTAAACCATTACTGATCACATTTTCCAAGGATTGAATTGCATGTGGTTTCTTTTCTTTCTTTTTTTAAGTGACAAAACTGGCCGTTAATCAGCTTTTAGTTATTCGAAGAAAAAGCACCGTAAAAGACCCACCTTGCACGCGCACATGCATACACACACACACACACACACACACACCCCCTATTATTGCATTTCACAGGCAATATTTGCAAGGACACTTGCCTTTGTCTGTGATGTTTTTTTCCTTAAATCTGAAAATAAAATCTTTGGTAGATCTGAAAGCGATATTCCAAAGGGAGGGAAACGACCAACCTCAAATGGCTTACTCTAGGACAAATCCCTTTCAAGTCGGTGAAACTCTTAAGTTTCCATCTTGCAAACCAGAAACAGGAAACAGGCTTTTCAGTCTCCTGAAGTTGTGGAAAACACAAGGCATCGACTGTGCCTCCCATCCATTTCCTCCACACCCTTTCAGTTTCTGCACATGTCGTTCCACACCCTCCTTCCCTTGCTGTGTGATGAACAGAAATCCAGATGTGCCGTGTGGCAGGTGATGGAAGGAGCTGACAGCAGCGACAGGGAGAGAGAGTGGGTGGGACGGATCTGCAGCTGCCTTTTCTTCCACTGTTTCAGGAGACTTGGAGATCTGTGTCTGGTTTTCTGCCACTCTGGGGTGTGACTTGCAAGGTAACAACTGGGGGTGGCTGGAGGGGCGGGCGACACATTTGAATGCACTTACGTTTAAAGGCGAGCGTACCTAATCCACACTTCTCATAACAATACACAGCCCAAAACACAGCCATCCTGTAACCCATAAACTTTCCCAACTTCTGCACTGAAGTTCTTCATCCTACAAAAAATCTATATGCTAGAGTAAAATGTGCGTGTAAATGCATATAGTGGTGAACACAGTATACAAAACGGCATTGTGTTAGGGAAATCTGCTTTGCAAAAATGCAGAACGTAGGCAAAATTGCAAGCATGCCCCTATTAGGAGAAATTTGCACTAAAATGCTGATGGTGTTTCACGATGAAAATATCGCAATCTGATGTGGAAACACAGAGAACTGAAGTTGGGAAAAACGAGGAATTGAAATGGACAGATTTGGCTACTTTATTCATGAGTTTTATCTGAAGTAATGCTTCCCCCCACATGTATCCTCTATGTGCCTCTTTTATTCGAGATCTGGATGTCACGTACCAGATTCCGGGGCCTTTTTCATTCTGGTCCCCTGCTTGCCCCAAAGATCTAAGTCCCCCCTTCACAACTTTCCTGGTAAGTGAAACAGCTGATATAGAGAAGACGGCATTGGTGAATGTGATGGATCCCATCGCTTCCTCAAATCCATCATAATCCATAAGACAGTGGGAGAAATTCTGTTGTTGTTGTTTAGTCGTTTAGTCGTGTCTGACTCTTCGTGACTCCATGGACCAGAGCACACCAGGCACTCCTGTCTTCCACGGCTTCCCGCAGTTTAGTCAAACTCATGCTGGTAGCTTTGAGAACACTGTCCAACCATCTCGTCCTCTGTCGTCCCCTTCTCCTTGTGCCCGCCATCCTTCCCAACATCAGGGTCTTTTCCAGGGAGTCTTCTCTTCTCATGAGGTGGTCAAAGTATTGGAGTCTCAGCTTCAGGATCTGTCTCTCCAGTCAGCACTCAGGGCTGATTTCCTTCAGAATGGAGTGGTTTGATCTTCTTGCAGTCCATGGGACTCTCAAGAGTCTCCTCCAGCACCAGAATTCAAAAGCATCAATTCTTTGGCGATCAGCCTTCTTTATGGTCCAGCTCTCACTTCCATACATCACCACTGGGAAAAACATAGCTTTATCTATACGGACCTTTGTTGGCAAGGTGATGTTGGGAGAAATTCTAGTGGTCTGCATTTACACACAGTGGCCTCATAGAGTTATGTAGATACCATGTCGTCTACATTTGCCGTACCATTTACCCCAACCCAACCTGCTTGCAGTGCTGCTGCTGTTTTCCTTGGCTGCTTATTTGCTGGATCTCATCATCTATTTTAGCCTTTACAAGAGACACTTCCCCTACCTGCAACCAGTGGAACAGACAAGCGCATCTGCATTAATGGTGTGTGATTTAAGCAGAACGTGCTACCAGGAGCAATGTGTTTCACCTGCCATTGTTCTGGATATGGAAATGCAGCAAGTCTACCTGATGAAATCTCAGCTTATGTCTAATGCTTGAATATCCTAGAGCAGGATGGGTATTGGACTATAGATTCCATCATCCTTGACCATTAATCATGCTGGCTGGAGCTGCTTAGTGTTGGGAGTCCGTCAACAACATCTGGAAATCAAAAGTTTCCTCCCACCTAGAGTACCAAGTAGAAAATATTTGCAGGCTGCACATGAAAGAATCAGCTCTCTCGCAGTATTCAGAACCCTCTCCTGTTCCCCAGTGTGATCCCAGACGACTGTCACACCCTCTGTCACCCACCAATTTCGAATTCTTAGCAGTCCTATCGCTTCCTTTTGTCTGCCTGCTTGTTGGACACACTCTAATAGACACTTTTCAGATATAAATGGAAATTAATCTCTTCAGATTTCCCTTCAAATGTCCAGGGACAACATTTAGTTCAAAAGAAATGTCTAGGCAGGTTGCCAGGAAGATCTGCACAACACAAAATTGCTTTTCATTTTGCTGACCGCTGCTGTAACAGACACAAGCTAGACAAGTCAAAATCTCAGAGATGCTCCACACTCACACATAACACTTTTAGGTGTACACAAAACTATATTTGATGTCCTTTCCCTCCTTTAGCAGTTCTCTACTTCTGTTACTACAGAGTTATCTAGGTAATCTTGCCCTCGTTAATGCTTTAATGATATGAGCGCCCATCAATGTTTCTAATTTGTAGAGATGTTTCACAATAAAACAGATTTATGTTTTTAGCTCTGCCTGTTGACAGGTAGTCTTGTCAGCAGCTTTGGAAAGCAGATATTCTTTCTTAGAAATTCACTAATATCAAAGCTTTCTAACCTGTTCCACTCTCATATCTATATCAATGATTCATGAGCAGTTTATGCAAATACTTCAGGTTTGCCACAAAGCAAAATACCTAAATAGCCTATCAGAGTGTAACAAGGAAAAGACATTGAAAAAGCAGGCGGTCCATTTGAATGATTCCCCTCATTGAATGTCTTTAAATGTTCTGCTTTTCTTTAGATTTGGTTTGTGGAATGTAGGTTGGAAAGACATATTATGAGGAAAGCATTAAAGCCTAACCTCACGTTTCCTTCATAATGCAAGTCTGGACTCAGGAGACCACTTTCAAGGGAGAACTGGAGAGCAGGAGGCGAGGGCTTAACCTGTCTTATTCCTGTCCATTCTTCAGGGAAGCTGTCCCTCAGAAATCTGCTGACCATTTCTCTCCAAGGTGGACTCCAAACCTGTAAATAGGTATGTCAGAGTGGGGAGGAAGGAGACAGATCTAAGATCCCGCTTTCTCCTGCAGATTCCCGTCCCCTCCCGCTATTATTTTCCACCTCTTCCATTCACCTTGTTTGTTGTTATTATTCATTAAACATATTTATTAAAAAACACATGAACAAGTTGCGTACAAACGTAAACTTGCCATGGACAAATTTAATGATATTTTAATTCATTTTTATGAACACTGTATTAAGGTTAAGTTTAGGTTAACTGCAATAACACTCATGTAATGCTTACTGTACAGTATAAGCTTTTTTGTTATTTTATTCTTTTATGTCATTTTACTTTGTACACTTACAATTTTATCCTCCTTATTTTCTTATTCTTTATTTTTCTAAATGTGTGTGTGTGTGTGTGTATACCTATACACACACACACACATACACATATTAGTTGCTTGTTACCTAAAATGGCTCCAAGCGACTCACACTAAAGAACATATCCATGAATATATTCGAAAATAGAAAAGAAAATCATATAAAGCATCAACATAGACAGATAGAGGTATAAATAACAGCATCTCATAACAGCAGTCGCAACCTTAGCAGTAGAGTAAAAATAAAACGGAAAAATATGCCCACCCACTAACCAGCTGAGAAAAACAAAAACCGGAACACTCACACCCACCCCAGCCGAGGCTAGAAGTCCTTAATCCAGCATTTTTGGGCATCTTCCTACTCCACCCCGAAGTCCAGTGTCATGGCCAGCAGCTGCAAAACAGAAGCGAAGGGAGCTCCTCCTCCAGGTACGACCTGGAGCAGCATCAAACACAGAGCAGGTAGATATAGCGAAAGTTTCCCTGCTGCTCCTCTCTCGTCACTCAGTGCTAGTTCCACCCTCTGTCATAGGATTTAGCAACAGTCAACAAAGTAGGAACCAAAATACAGAAGTAATCTGCATTCAGGAATGCGGGTGGCGCTGTGGGTTAAACCACAGAGCCTAGGGATTGCCAATCAGAAGGTCGGCGGTTCGAATCCCCGCGATGGGGTGAGCTCCCGTTGCTTGGTCCCTACTCCTGCCAACCTAGAAGTTCGAAAGCTCGTCAAAGTGCAAGTAGATAAATAGGTACCGCTCCGGCGGGAAGGTAAACGGCGTTTCCGTGCGCTGCTCTGGTTCGCCAGAAGCGGCTTAGTCATGCTGGCCACATGACCCGGAAGCTGTACGCCAGCTCCCTCGGCCAATAAAGCGAGATGAGCGCCGCAACCCCAGAGTCGGCCACGACTGGACCTAATGGTCAGGGATCCCTTTACCTCTACCTTAATCTGCATTCACAATGAGATGGTGCTACTGAGCAGCGATCAAAGCCCATTTTCATTTTCAAAAAGGGTGATGATCCGGGGGGGGGGCAGACGGTTGGATTGGTCCTTGGAACAGATATCTGTGGTCCTGCAGAGGCCCTCCAGTGTATGATTAAAAGTTTGTTCATAGTTTAACTTTTAAGTGAAAATCAGCAAGGCAGTTCCACATAGATTTCATGTGCATGTTTTTGTATTACTCGGACACATCGCAGAATGGCAAACGACTTGTGCCACAATGCCATAAGTCTAACTAGCCATTGCAACTGGAACGAAGACCGAGAATGCAGCTTCCTGATTTGGTGACATCCCCCATGGTGAAGGCTGTGCATATTCTGACTCATGTCCTTGCTGGTCTTGTTTCAGACTCCCAAATCCCTTCTCAAAGTTGTATTTTCCAAAAGACCAGCTTGCACAATCCCTTCGTAGCAGTAAAGCTCAGTGCCTCAGTCCCCAGGAATGTTGTCAACGATCTCTTCCTGCCCAGATTTTCCATGAGGAAACTGTCTGGAATGGGCAACCGTCCTACCTCAGAAGGCCATTAACGGAGAGGCTTTCGCAAGCTTGTAATGATTTGTTTTCTCCTAGAAATGAACATAAAGACCGCCAGTGCCCCTAGAAGTAGCTAAGCATATGGGTGTTGCAGAATAGACACGAAGCAGGCCTTCTAGGCAACTGATGTGACACACAACTCCAGCAAGAACACACAGCTCATTTCATTTCTGCAGTCCGTAATCCTTCCTGCTGCCCATTGGGCTACTAGGAGAGCATCCCACAACGTAGGGCTGTGCCTCATATAACCTTCCAACTAGCCCCGGTTTGTCACTGGCTAGTAACCTTCAGTTGATTCATTGGTAGGGATCAATTTTAGTAAGTGAGGGCAACGTTTACACAGTAGGGTTAAATGCCTACTTCCTCATTATTGTTATTTTTAGGCTAGCGTTGCTCTAGCAGATTACAAGAACACAGGATGAGCATAAATGTATGAAAAATTCTTCTGTGATGTTGAAATATGAAACACATGGGGAAAAGATGGCCTTTCCTTCTAACATTGAGCACTTCCGTTTCCACGAGCTCCCTTTTATAAAAGTGGACCAAGATTACGATCATGAAGACATGCAAATACATTTAAATAAAAGCAGTTAAACAGGTGAACTAAAGTTCTTTAAGTGGCAGGCAAACCTAAAACAATCTACATTAGAGGTCAGCAACCTTTTTCAGCCGTGGGCCAGTCCACTGTCCCTCAGACCTTGTGGTGGGCCGGACTATATTTTGGGGGGGAAATGAATGAATTCCACAAATAACCCAGAGATGTATTTTAAATAAAATCACACATTCTACTCATGTAAAAACACCAGGCAGGCCCCACAAATAACCCAGAGATGCGTTTTAAATAAAAGGACACATTCTACTCATGTAAAAACACACTGATTCCCAGACCATCCAAGGGCCGGATTGAGAAGGCGATTGGGCCGCATCTGGCCCCTGGACCTTAGGTTGCCTACCCCTGGTCTACATTGTATTTCAGAATAATGGAGTATTGTTGCCCTCAGCATGACCCTTCCCTTCTACTTGTATGCAGTAAACCTGAGTAAAAAAAAAAATGTATTTCCCGACTTGCCTTTTGTTGGTGTTAAAGGTCATGGGAGCTGAAGAAATATGATGTACATCATTGGTGGGGATTTTCACCCAAGGAAGGTCTACCTTCCTAAAGAGAACCATGTCTGGGACCCAGTAACTGTTTCTCTGTAAGCCGAAGATGGACACTTGCCAGGGATTTGTGCAGCTTCCTGCCTCTGCTGATAAAAGGCCAGGGTGAGATAAACCCCACGTCCCTTCACAAATAGATTTCCTCTGAAGCTGCCCAGGAAAAGAAGGACAGAAGCGGGAGTGAAGGGGGAAGATAGAGCCAACCGTTCTTTGCTCATTATCAGCAAATCCAAGATTGTTTTCGAGTAAAGTTCCAGCAGTGGAAGAGCCTTTGGCTAAGTTCAGCCCCTTGTCCGTTTAGAAATGTGAGCTCCCAGCCCGGCTTTTTGCATCAGCGCATGGAAAGTATGAATGAGCATATCTGATGCTGCAGCCGCCTTGCGCCGTGTTTATCAATAAGTGGCAAGGCAACGTCAAGAGAGTTCGCTACTCAAAGCACTTGGTGCTAAAAGTAATACTTTAAAAACACTGGGAATGTTGTAATAGAAAAAAAATGCAGAAAAATAAATAAATATTCTCACAGAATCCAATCCTTCCACAGCTGACAGTCGGCAAAAAACTAAAGGCACTGGTTACTGACACTGCATGATTCCACCTTTTGTTAAGTCAGGCTCAAGAATTTTCTTCAATGCCGCTAGTGAGAAGCTAGACGTACCATGCAAGCCTATGCATGTCTCCTCAGAGGTAAGTCCTAAGTAGGTCAACAGGACTTACTCTTGAGCAAGTGTAAATATCAGATCCTCTAAGTGGTCCCCCAAGCGTCTGATATTTTCCAGGGATAGTCCTGGACTTACAGTACAGAAGCCATCCCGGTTTCTGATTTGATCTCTGAATGTCCCGTTTTCCCTAATTTTATCAGAGAAAAAGCCAAGGAGATAAGTAACTACAGTGGTACCTTGGGTTAAGAACTTAATTTGTTCCGTAGGTCCGTTCTTAACCTGAAACTGTTTTTAACCTGAGGTACCACTTTAGCTAATGGGGCCTCCTGCTGCCGCATGATTTCTGTTCTCATCCTGAGGTAAAGTTCTTAACCCGAGGTACTATTTTGGGTTAGCGGAGTCTGTAACCTGAAGCGTCTGAAACCCAAGGTACCACTGTATACAACTTTTAGAAGACACCCGAAGGAAGCCCTGTACAGGGAAGCTTTTAAATGTTTTATTAGGTTTTTATGTGTGTATGTTGAAAGCCACCCTGAGTGGCTGGAGCAAGCCAGTCAGTTGCGTGGGATATAAATAATAAAATTATTCATGTTTTTATGGAATAGGGCATCCCTATTTTCATCAGAGAAATGTTGGAGGAAATAGACTTGCAGCTTTAAGCGTTTGCATCCTGCCTTTCCTTGAAGGGGATTATTCCATTTAACCCTCTAAATGAAGTGGTAAGGTGAGTTAGATGCACAGTAACTTGCTCAAGTCACTGAGCTTTAGGGCTGAGTAGCAGTTTGAGCACAGGTCTCTCTAGTCCAAGCAAAAGGTTCTCTACCGGCTCTCATAGATGGAACCACGAGGTATTTTGAGCCTCAGAGCTGAGATCATCCTACCCACAATGTCACTCTGCCCCTCCCCACACAAAGAGCACCGGCGTGGGGCCTCTGTTTCCTCACTGGGGTGCCACTTGATTACATATCCAGATGGCTAATTTAGAGGCGCCGCTTGAACATATTGGACCCCTGCAGTTCCAGCAAGGAGGGTCTTTTAGCCAAGCAGGTCCACAGTGTGGCAGAGATGGATGCATGATCAACATGGGCTGTCCAGCCATAACGTAGTACAAGCTGTTTATGTTATCCTACCGCCTGATCAGCCTTATGGTCCCCAGTCCTTGCACTCACCCTATAATTCATGTGTGTGGCACAATCGATCTTTGTCAACGTGTGTTGTATGGCTCTTCTCCAGTAGCGTGCAAACATATGACACAAGCGTGAAAGCTAAGGTCATAGAAAATATTTATCTTAAAAGCTGACTTTCAGAATCTTGCCTCTGAAATGGTGTCCCTGAGATCTGTGTTCCAGTAAACCTCTGTCCCCAGTAAAGACCATTTTACACCTTGATGTTGCAGGGCAAACCTGTATTTGTCACCAAGTGTGCACCTAGCAGGTATACATCTGATGAGTATACTTATACGAGACACATCTTTGCAAAAATGTGCTCGCAGTTTTCAACATTTACTATTTAATGCATCATTAGTATGGGTTTTTCACTATCATGGGCTATTAAGGTAAAGGTAAAGGGACCCCTGACCATTAGGTCCGGTCGTGACCGACTCTGGGGCTGCGGCGCTCATCTCGCTTTATTGGCCAAGGGAGCCGGCATACAGCTTCTGGGTCATGTGGCCAGCATAACTAAGCCACTTCTGGCGAACCGTAGCAGTGCACGGAAATGCTGTTTACCTTCCCGCCCGAGTGCTACCTATTTATCTACTTGCACTTTGACGTGCTTTCGAACTGCTAGGTTAGCAGGAGCTGGGACCGAGGAATGGGAGCTCACCCCGTCACAGGGATTCGAACTGCCGACCTTCTGATCGGCAAGTCCTAGGCTCTGTGGTTTAACCCACAGCGCCACCCGCATCCGACATCATGGGCTATTATATAATAATAGTAATAATTTAACTACTTATACCCCACCCATCTGGCTGGGTTGTCCCAGCCACTCTGGGCAGCTTCCAACATATATTAAAAGATAACAAAACATTGAACATTAAAGAAACTTCCCTATACGAGACTGATTTCAGATGGCTTGGTGATCGGATAACTCTATACCCTCCAACATTTCTCTGATGATAATAGGGATGTCCTAAGGGGAAATGGGACATTCTGGGATCAAATCAGAAACTTAGATGGCTTCTCTAAATCTGGGGCTGTCGATGGAAAATAGGGACACTTGGAGGGTCTGCTTTAATTGCTGTAAGATGTGGGACTAATCCCCCACAATATGGTCACAATATGATTGTTAATGTAACACTGGGTAGGGAGGTCCAATTTGACTATGGCATTTTTAACCAGTGTGAGAGGCTATTTCAGAACCTGTGTGAGAAGCCTCACATAAGTTCTACTGCTGAAAATCATGCAGTGTGGGCGTTATATTAACAGTCCAGTAGCATAGCAGATTGATACCTGATCGAGAGTCCGTGTGGTGTAGTGGTTAGGGGGTTGGACTTGTACCTGGGAAACCAGGGTTCAAATCCCCACTGCCTCTCAGCCTAACCTACCCATTGTGGAGGTTAAATGAGGAAGGGGAGAGCCATCTTGAGCAACTTGGAGAAAAAGGTAGGATATAAATACAACAGACAAACAAATAAAGAAAAATACCTGAGAATTATGTCACGGCCTTCCTACGGTGACTGATAAAGAGACCTGTGCAGCTATAAAAGCTTGAACACTTTTACACCAGGGATGGCGGAACCCCTTCAAAAGGCCAGCAAGTCCTTTCTGACAAACCACACCCACTTGTCATTTAGGTCATCAGATGTCACCTGTCAATCATACCTGTTGATGCATGGGTTCTTTCTTTGCTGCATCTCACTTAGCCTGGCAGTGGCACCGCCCCATGAGTTACAGTACCACATTGGTCATCTCTTTGTGTGTCATCTTGAGCCTTTCGTAGAGTCTTTTTTCCTTACACCTATAAATGTTGGTTCACTGAAGTTATGTGGCTACACTTTTGGGGGGGGGTATTGTTTGGGTTTAACATAGAAACAGCAGCATCTATACGAAACAATTGGCACTAAGAGTTTATGAACATGAGGCTCTCCCAGATTCCATCCTGGTTAACAGATGGATGTAAGCTCTGTAAGTTGTGTCTCATCATTTTCCGAATTCATTTATAGCGCTAGCTTTCCCCCGACAATGGGGAATACACCTCTGTTCAGTTGTGTGCTGCGTTAAAAACTCTTCCTTCTGTTTCTTCTGTTATACAGCATTAATCAACATACTTTTAAAGACATCTTGAGGTTCCTCCTGGAACGGATAATTCTTTAAAGCTGAGCAGCAGATGGGCTGTGAGCTGCACTTGCTTGAGTAACACTTGCTGAAGTGCCACAACGTCCTTCTGGATCTTCTAAGAAAAATGCTCAGGTGGGAAAGCATTTTTGAAGCTTAGGAATCTTCTATATTCAGCAGGTCTTCTATATTTAGCAACATTTGATCAAGGGGAACACATCTCACCAGTATCAGCTTTGAGGGCTCCTTCTAGTTTTGGCACCCATCTGGGTTGTCAAATCTCTTTAGGGATACTGGTAGGAACTTGCAAGCACAAGGGTCACGCGCATGCTTTAGCCTAATTTCACGTGTCTCTCGTCATCGTCAAAAACATCATCTGGAAAGCTTGCCTGAGACTTAGGGATGATGAGGTTGCACAAAGAGAGAAAGAGCGATACAATCTGCCTAGTCCACCTGGTTCTAACCCACCATCAGCTCCAGCCCCTGACTGACTTTTCCCATGGGTCAGTAGCCCCTCAGAGGAAACCAGCGTCCATTTCTGTGTTAGGGACTGGGCTGCCCAGCAGGACACGACAGCAGAGAGACTGCAGTAGCATTAGCAAGTCATGACAACGAGAGCTCAAGCAATTTCTCCCCAATTTTGGGATTTTCAAATGTTGGCTTTAGATACCAAAATCTGACCTGAACATTCAGACTTAAGGATCTTGGAAGGTCTGTTTTTCTCCAGTTCCCCTGCCTGGCAGAGGGCAGTTTGGCTTTGATGGTTATTATAATTTCATTGTCTCAAGAAAGTGCTTTCATCAGTGGTATTCAACAATGTTTTATGTGTAGGCTCACTGAAGTTAATCAACATGATTAAGTTACATATATTAAGTAGGACTACTCTGAGTAAAATCTAGTTAAATACCATGTGCAGAGAAACACCTAGGCCTTATCAAGCACCATTTGTTAAGTTTCTGAAGTCACTCTCAGGTGTGCTTTTCTTTCTTTTTAAAGAAGTGAATCTCTCTCTCTCTCTGAGCATCTATGTTAATTGGCCTTTAAAAGTTCACCCAGTGAGCAATATAAACAAAAACCAAGATCATATAAACATTTGCATGGCAAAATGTGTACAAGAAATGTGTACACAAAGAAAATACAGTAAAGGCCCTAGTTAAATATATACAATTACCAAAGTTCTAACCAAATAGAGTTAAAATGAACATAAATGCAGCATTTGTGTGCCTGTGCAAGCTTGCAGTTCAAAACAATTATTATCTGCTTATTCATCCAATTGGCCGTGGGTTTTAGAAATTCCCAGTTTAGTTCTGACAAGAGGTCACTTTAATAACCTGTATTGGCTCCTCCTTAATCATGGAATGGCATATTCATGGCAATGATCAGCATATAATTTTGTTAAGTGATCATAAGCTGTGGTTACATTGGGGGTGTGACTGAAGACAATAAAAAGGGTTAACGTGTCAGGAAAACTGATCAGGCATTTCCGCTAAAACTTTTATTTTTGTTTGGAAAGCACTGAGGACCTGTTTATGGAGCATCCATCCTGATTTGTTTGCAGGGAGTTTAGATGATGAAGCAAACGCTATTTCATACTTTCCCGGGCTTTTCCACGTCACTTTCCTTATCACAAAAAGTCTGTGGGGGTTTGGGGGGCAGGTGGGCTGTTGTTTCTGCAGAAGAGCTCCAAATCAGCTGTAATTGTGCAACCTGAATTTGCCAGTATGTGTCTGAATTCCACCTGAAATTCCACCTTGGACTCATAACTGAACTGTCCAACAACCCATAAAAACCTGGAGCCAGCCCAATCCTGCCTGTCTGTACTGTTGAAGGGTATGATTGCTGGGTCAGTGCAGCAGGCACAGGGATAACAGTGCAATATTTTCCCAACCCACATATTTTACTTGCTTTGAGCAATGGCATTCCTCATGGATATGCCCACACATCCTCATCTTTGAGAACATAATCATTACTTTTGAGTGGACTGCCTTTTCTTTCACTTACTTAGTTTAAAGGGTATGTATGTGTAATTTAGGAATGCATGAAATACAGTGGTACCTTGGGTTACAGACGCTTCAGGTTACAGACTCTGCTAACTCAGAAATATTACCTCAGGTTAAGAACTTTGCTTCAGGAAGAGAACAGAAATCGTGCAGCAGTGGCACGGCGGCAGCAGGAGGCCCCATTAGCTAAAGTGGTACCTCAGGTTAAGAACAGTTTCAGGTTAAGAATGGACCTCCAGAATGAATTAAGTTCTTAACCCGAGGTACCACTGTAATATAAAACAACAACAACCCATATTGGTCAGATGAACTTTCCATGAGCTTTTGCCGGGTTACAAATGGTTGGCTGGCTAGTCTGAAGGGAAACCAGCACAATAAGACACTTCGCATAGCAATTCTCACTCCCTTTTTTGTTTCTGGCATGGCCACCATAGCCTGCAATATGCTGCAGTGCCCTGAATTTATTGGGCCAATAACATTTTGGAACAGCCTTGTTATACGGAATTGAATTAACATCCATCATCCACACACCTATGGACTGTGAGGCTCCCAGAGCTTTTTACTGCAGCCATTTCCTTTAGCGCTTGCCCACTTTTGGCGAGATATCATGTCTTTTAATCTTATTTCCTTTCCTGACTGTTACGATGGTATTGGCATTTGGATTATTGTGTGACTTAACAGGTCTCGGCTTTGCCTAATTTGCCCGTGTTTTTTAGGAACTGAATTTCTTTTATGGTTACCTGCCTGAGCTTATTTAAATAGCCCTGGCAGCTGAGTGGCTCTCCATCTCTAGCTCGTACCTGTATTGAGGCTGAACAAAGAACACTGAAAGCTGCCTGAATCAGTGATCCATCTGGCAGGCAGGAGTCTCTCCCAGTCCTAATTGGAAATGGCAGGAATTGAACCCAGAACATTGTGCATGCGGAGCAGATTCTCTCCTGCTGACCTATAGCTCTTCTGTACAGCTGAACACAGAAGACTATTTACTGAATGCTAAATTACATCATCATCATCACTCTCGGCAGCTTCAAACACATATATAACATCAAACATTAAAAACTTCCTGATATAAGGATGTCTTCAGGTGTCTTCTAAAAGTTGTGTAGTTAAAGATCACCGTGACATCTGATGTGAAGGTGTTCCACAAGAAAATCCCTATTGTTTACCCCAACCTCAGGAAGGATACTAGTTTTCAAACTGTGTTCTGGGAAACATTGGGGCTCCCCAGAAACAGCTTGTTGTTATATTTCTATGACACTTTTTACTTACATGAGTCACAAAGTGGCTTACATACAATAAATATTAACATAGTAATGGTAAAGGTAAAGGTACCCCTGACCGTTAGGTCAAGTCGTGGAAGACTCTGGGGTTGCGGCACTCATCTTGCTTTATAGGCCAAGGGAGCCAGTGTTTGTCCACAGATAGCTTCTGGGTCATGTGGCCAGCATGACTAAGCCGCTTCTGGCGAACCAGAGCAGCGCACAGAAACGCTGTTTACCTTCCTGCCGAAGTTGTACCTATATATCTACTTGCACTTTGACGTGCTTTTGAATTGCTAGGTTGGCAGGAGCAGGGACCGCGCAACGGGAGCTCACCCCATCGCGGGGATTCGAACCGCTGACCTTCCGATCGGCAAGCACTAGGCTCAGTGGTTTAGACCACAGCACCACCCGTGTCCCTATAATAACATAGTAGAACATCACAATTACAACATAAATCATATAAAATAATTAACAAATCATCTGTAAAACAGCCACCTTCTATAAAGCACTATTAACAGAACAACTTAAAAATAGGGTAAACGGCGCAACCACAAGAAAAGTTGTATTACAAACTTCACAAAGCCTTACAGCATTCATAACCCACAAAACAATATTAACATCACCAACAAACTAACAACTAAAATCAAACTAAGCACTGTTGAATTCACACACACACTCACACTTATTAGGGGTTTCAAACACCAACCTGAGTCCATCCAGGGACAGATGTTGTTTTATCTATTTGACTCTCCACATTATATTCAAATTATAATTTTACATCTGATTTTTTGACAAATTCCAGGTACATATCCAGGAATTTCACTTGCTCAACAATCTCTTAAGAAGTCTCAGACTCCTATACACATCCATTCAAAACCTAAATCTCCCACAACAAATTTAACCCAAAGCCTTTTTGCTTAATTTCCCCTTTTCCTCACTTTAGCTCCACCATCTGAGAACATAAGTCTCACAGATTAGAAAATATTGCTCTGTACTGCTGCTTCCTGACAAGATTTTGCCTCCACAAATTAACCTTTGCAAGCTTCATTACTTTTCTGTCAACTTCCCAACTACTGACATAATCAGATGTCTGAGGGCTCAATGGTGTCTAAAAGCACACAAATGCAATAGCACAAACTGCTGTGCTTGTGAGAGCTCTCCCAGATATCTCGGCATCAGCAGAATAATTGGTAGCCATTTGTCCATTGTCAACTTTTGGGGAAGGGAGTCACTTGGGCCACCATCTTAAGCTTATTATGAAGCCTTGCTCTTGTGTGGAAGGGTACAGTTAAGATGATAATTTGGTCAGGCACTCCAGTTCAAGAGGTAGTCAATACTTGAGATGAGCTGTATGTCTGAAATCCAGAAAGCTTTATCCTGAAGAAGTGGATCAGTAGCAGAGGATCAAGTATGCAAGCGCTCTTGTAGAACAACAAATAGGAAGATCAGTGACTAGAATAAGGTTAGCAGATGCCCAAATAATTCTAATAGTTCAGACCAGAGAGATGACTCAGGAATTTGCTTAGAAGGACAAGCCTCCAATATTCATTCCAATATTGCTCGCAAACCCCAAAATGGTTGCCATTGGAAAGTCCTGTACCGTGGTGTCCAAGCTGATATATTTTAATGTCCATATATATTTCATAATGCTGTATCTATTTGTCACTGTGTTTTGCTTTGCTTCTTCCATTTCTGTTATTTGTTTCTGGCTCCTGAGGTGAAAAGGAAGCTGTGGTTTACATGCGCAAAGTTGTATAAACCTAATCACAATTTGAAAACACGGGAATTGGAAATCTAAGGCCCATGAACCAGGTATGGCTGACCATGTTTCTCCCCACAGAAAAGGTTTCTTCTAGAAAAACCAGTCCCTGAGTTGGGCATAACTCCACGAGTCTGCCTGAGCCGGAGAAAGATTGGTGGAGCATGTTCTATGGGCATTAAGATACCTGATCTGGTGCCAAGAACGAAATACCGTACTGATTTAAATTATTCCCCTCCATTTATACAGTATTCACACAGGGGGGTGGACTGAAGCTATCTATTCCAAACATGTCTTCACCCAGAAAATGAGGGCTATATTAAAATGGCAGAAAGGACCTTTGTTTACAGAATCTATTCAACATACAGTATAGAGGATTGACGCCAAAGATGGTGGATGTTTGTTAAAAGAAAAACAGGCTGGAGAGCTCTTCAGATCTTAATGGCCCATTGCATTAGGGTTAGGGAAAGTCTAATTGAAAGGATTATATTTTGCATCAAGATGGATTAAGAAACCCACTATGGTCCACAGGAGACGAGGGAGAGTTACTCCATCTGACGAAGATAAGCTGTAAGGGTGAGAGAAGAACGACTTTTCAGGCTTTTCCTTGCCTCCAATTTCTCTGCTATTTAACTTTTAGATTAACCTTTCCCCTTTCCAGGGCTCCAACCATCCACAGGTGACGGCTGCTATCCTAATGCTGCTGCTGCCTCAAAGGAGAATTTACTCAACCTCTCTCCCCTGTTAAAGCTCTTTCTTACAGTCTTAAGTTGATTATGAGAGAGCAGTTTCAGACTTGACAGCCGTTGTCGCAGAGTGATGAGGACACCTGAATTCGTCTAAAGCACCGCCCTGTCCATAAAACACATTTTGCCTCTCCTCTTCCTGAAGTGTATCCCTCTCAGCTTTCAGACGGAACTGCTGTGGCTGTGAACAGCAACTCAGTTCAGGAAGAGAAAGGGGACAGTATTGTTATGAGTCTGCGGTGGGTGGAAGTAGGTTTTATGCCCAAACCTGTCTAACTCTTGGCTCCAGCAAGTGTTAAAATATAAGCGAGGCTAGCTTCCTGATGAGGTGATCGCCTGGGTGATGGGCCATTTGTCAGGCTTCAGGGAATCAACTTCCTTCCCCCCTTTGACAGTAGATAAGCAGAAGAAAGGAAAATGAGTCTTCTTACCAGTTAGAAACTTTAATGATCACAAGAGAAGAATCAATTTCCTAGGAATGGTGGTGCTCCCAATTAAGGGTTCCACTCACTTCCTCCCTGGTTACCCACATCACTACTGCGTCTGGCAACCTGAGCTCATAACCACTGTGCTTTCTGTGCTGCCACGTTATCAGCTCTTCTTGGCCTTGGGCTGAGTGGATGAATGCTTTCCAGCGACAGTGAGTCTGTCAACTCTCTTTCCCAGTTCTTTTCCTCCTAGGTGTTCACCACCCAGTACTTCCCAGCTTCTGCCTTCTGAACTATGTCCCTCTGCAAACCACTGTTCTAAATCTATACTGTCCTCCTGCTCCTGGGAAGATTCAGGATCCTGATCAGGAGCCAGAGAAGGCTCCTTCCATTCCTTCTCAGTGCAGCCCTCCTCAGCTCGGTCCCTGAAACCATTTAGGAGAACAAAGGAAAGGGGCTCTAGGTGAGATGGCAAAAGGGTGGGGCCCGCAACTCATGAATCGTTAGAAGGACAAAGCTAGAGCTGGGAGTTGAGGGGTGCAGTGATGTGAGCTAGAGGGGATTATTCAGTCATTTTTGTTTTGATTATGTATTTTGTGTTTTATATTGTGAACTGCCCTGAGACCTGCAGGTATAGGGCAGTATACAAATTTAAATAATAATAATCAGATGTTAAGGATATAAATAACTATACAACTTTAATAAGACATCTGAAGGCAGCCCTGTTTCAGAAACCTTTTAATATTTGATGTGTTGTTGTATTCCTTATATTACATTGGAAGCTGCAATGGGATACAAGAAATATAAATAATAATACAGTGGTATCTCGCAAGACGAATGCCTCGTAAGACGAAAAACTCGCAAGACGAAAGAGTTTTTCAGTTTTTGAGCTCCTTCGCAAGACGAATTTCCCTATGGGCTTGCTTCGCAAGAAGAAAACGTCTTGCGAGTTTGTTTCCTTTTTCTTAAAACCGTTAATACCCAGGGAATCCGTGCTTCGCAAGACGAAAAAACTCGCAGAACGAAAAAACTCGCAGAACGAATTAATTTCGTCTTGCGAGGTACCACTGTAATAATAATACATTGACACCAATCCTCCGCAGTGAATGGAGTTGATTGATAGTGGTGGGTAAACTGTCATTCAGCCCAATACAAACTTCCAAGAACTCTGGAGAACAATTTGAAAACCACTGATTTAATAAAATGCCACATTGCTAAATCCAGTATGTTACTGGAAATTATGGTAAGTAGAAAACAAGCAAACAAATTATGGCTTTCCCTTTGAAAGTAGAAGCATGTTGGCCATGTGAGATTAGCAGTGAAAGTGGTCAGCTGGTTCCTGATTAATGCGGACACCTCCCTTGCTGGATGGCAAAATAGGTCAACAGAGCTTTCTTTCCACAGTTGCCTCGAGTAAATGGAAATGTCCGTGTCCAATTCTGCAGGAGAGGGCACATGCATTCACATGTACGCCCACTCAGCCCTTTCTTTACATAGATCCATATTTGCAAAGACTCCTCCTTTGGCGGGAAGGGGGGAATTCCTTCTTTGTAAACCTGGCACCAGCCTTTACCAGCTTCTGCTTTCAGTGGCTCAGCTTAGCAGCGGCGGAAAACAGCAGAACCACCAAGTTCAGCTCGCCCGGGCAAGGCAAGGTCAGTCAATTAAAGGAGAGGAGGGGGTGAGTCAGCAGGGTGAAGAGAGGAGAGCAGGTGGGGAAGTGCAGAGTGACCGGAGCCCTAAGAACGGTGGCTCAGTTTCTAATGGCAACCATCTCAAAGGCTTTTGTCTTTGTGCCCTGCTTCGTAATTAAGTGTTAAATAGAAGTACGGCTCGATCAGCGGAGCTTCCTTCCTGATAAAAAAAAAAACACCCCTTGGCTTATATTCATCTTCTGGCCTGACAGCTTATTAGAGAACTGCAGTTGGAAGATTCTGCATACTTGGGAAGAGAGGAAGAGATCAAGAGATCACTCTAAAATCCCAGATTGGTCAGTGTCCAATATTGCAATGGAGACACAGCACGTGTGTGTGTGTGTGTGTGTGCGTGCAGGTAAACCATTTTGAGGCATCTAAATTTTATTAAATAAAACAGGCACTTGTAAGATTGTTAAAGCAAACGGTGGACATTTAGGTGCGCTGCGCAGGTCAACAGGCCCTGACAAGTTTTATGAATGTACGAGAATTCGGCAACACATTCACAAACCTTAATCCAATTGCCAGCCATTCTTATTACATGTCTTTTTAAAAAAGTGGAAATATATGGATCTGTTTTGAACATATATGAAATTAAACTGGGGTTGTCAGTAATCATGTGGGACTGTCAACAGCCACCAGAATCTGGACACTCGCTACACACATGCGTAAAAATATCCTCAAGCATTTATGCAACATTTAAGAAGGTTCAGGGCAGTTCTTTGTTTATGATGTGCTCTGCACAATCTCATCCATTGTATAAATGGCCAGTGATGTTTGCACATGACTGCAACTAGTAAGAAAGATTGCAGATTGAGAAGTAATGTCTAAGAGAAGACTATTGTGCCTAACAGCCGAGCAACATGTTACATTTAAGGTGCCATCGCATTTAACATACATTTTTGTTTTTGGAAATGGCACCCACATGGGGAACCAATCAGGTCTGGAGCCACAGGGCACTGGGAGGGGTGATCAATCTATCCCCCGCCATGCTGCTGTCTGACAAAAATTAACCTGCTGTTGGCGCAGATATTGGACAAGGTTCACCCAATGCTAATTGCCTCCCACTGCCATCACTTTGGAAGGCAGATACCTCAAAGGCATGTAATGTATCATAGTTTGCCCGTAAGGCTGCCTAAAGATTTGGCTCTTGGCAAAGATGAGATCTGAACTGTGGACTCCACAGCTTACAATTTCAGCAGCTACACTGAACTCCAGAATATACAAACTCTTCCTTTTCCTCACATTAATATGTTACTAAGTATGTTCCAAAGTTCACAGAGGATTCTTGCTGGGGCAGCTTTTTTCCAGTCCATTTCTTCCAAATGGAAGAATGGGGAAATTAAATGACAACTGACACATTCGTACTTGAAAGTTGCTGGTTATTATCAATAAAGCATAATGAGAGGGAAAGAGTCAGTTCCTGGGGGAGAGAAACGAACACAATAGCACAGTAATATCTGTGGCCAATTTGGCTGTGTGTGTATGAACAGCCAAAATAAATCTGTGTGCTGCATGTGTAAGGACCCACCTGTCTCCTCCAGTACCCCAAATTCATGATCCTTTGTATGCCACTATCTTTTAAACATTTGCTTGGGCACCAAAGCTGTGGCAGCCCCCGTTCGCTTCCAAAGCATGTGAAAGGGCCCTGATGCAAGTGTGTCAGGACTAGCAGGGCTCTGACAAGTGTGTGTCAGAGGTAGGACACTAGGGGACTGACCAGCAGAGGGGGCTAGTGATTTGGGGGGTTATCGGTGTTTTGCAACTTTGACCTGTTGCAGGACCTTAGCCAGACCTTAGCAGAGCATACGCAGAGTTCAAGAAAGCAATCAGTTGCAGGCAGGATGGAGGAAGCAGGAACCAGATGCTTCTATTAGTATAGTAACTTGGTTACTTAGAGATTTTTATTATTTACAGCAGACTCTATAAGTTACTATATACAAGAACAGATACGGATCTTAACTAGCGCTCTCTTAACAAACTCCAAACGACTCACAGAACACCACACTGACCAACACACACTCCAGTCAGTAAGGTCATAAGTCATCATGCCTGTGTGAAACCTCAACCAATGGTGGAGCTGTATCCAAGGTCTCATATCTCCAGGCAGAATAACTCCTCTCTGCTCAGTCTTCTTGGCTTTCGGCCAACACTTAATTGACTCTGTGTGAAGCTGCACAGAATGGCACGTAGTCAAAATCCCAACAGGCACCACCTGTGAGGCAGAAGCCAGGGTGGGAAGGGGGCGGAGGAATGACCAGAGCTCTCAGAAGCAAAGGTGGGCATTCAGGATGTGTTAGAGGAGGAGGCTGTTCCAGAGAGGGACTGGCCAGTCAAATACCTGCCCTCTCCCACCACAATGTCTCCTAGAACCAAGAGGGGTTTGAAGAGGGAAGAGCAGCGACAACTTCCATGTAGGAGAAGCCTGAGATTGTGCATGCCGAGGTCACAAGAAGCAGCAAGGTCTGGTCAGGAACAACGAATGGTGTTTCCAGCAACTGACTGAGGCTGGAAACCCTACTTTAAAAAGCTGGTTCTCATCAGGAGCAAGAAGGCTGATCAGCAGCAGGTGGAGTCCCTTCACCTTCTGCTCCTTCAGGCTGCTGCTCAGCAGGTAAAGCCCACCCCTGGCCCATGACACTCGTAAGCTGTGGGGGGGGGGGACACTCCCACTGCTGTTGCAACTGCTCCAAAGAGTGCAGACCTGGGAACAGCATGTGCATCCAGGGCATCGTGGGAGCTGCTGCCAAGTACGTCCTGTTCTCAACAAAGAACTGACGATCAGATGTGTGCCTTCCTCTGTTGGGGCTGCCTAGGACAAGGTGGGAGTCAATAACTCTACATTGCAACATATAGAATGCTGGTCTTCATTCCCAGAATCCTCTGCAAGATGCTGGAATTCCATGGAAGATGTTCCATGGTGCAGACAAGACAACATGGAGATTCTTGAAGGTAGAAATGGTTGGGATGCTATTTTAATCCTTTTCCATAGTGACTCATCTGGCTAAAAGGAATCCTGATGTTAGCTGCATTAGCTTTCTAGAAGTTTGTGAAGAATTCTGGGGCATATTATATGCTGCAGACTCAGTTCATATGATGCACTGTCTTGAGTGGCCGTTGTACGGCTATTGTACATGAATTCAGAGTTCAAAAAGCCTGCCCCAGCCGCACTTTCCGCAGGAAGCAATGGGAGAGGTTAAGCTGCCTTTCAGAGATGCTTGTCCACCACCGTTGATCTTCTCGGTGAGGAATCCCTGATAAGCTTCTGAAGGGCCCTAGGAAAATCACTGATCAAAGCCAGACGTTTAATCAGGAAGAAGCCGGCAAACTGAACAAATGGATAGAAGCAAAAGCACTAAAAGGAATACTTTCCCCCACATAAATACATCACAGTCATGTAATGTGCAAGGAAGTTTGCCTTTGCCAGCAAAACATGTTTTGACAATCTTGTAATATCAGTAATCCATTTTAACAGCTCTTCAGCCAACGCAGCACCACTGCTTTTGGAAATCTAGGCATTGGAGGTAAACCATATATCTCTAAGGAAGAAGCACAATTTAAAGGAAAACCCTGCCTCTTTTTATATCTTCGCATCTGGAACGCAGATTTGAAATGTTTCTGTATTAGTGGCAAGAAATGAAATATCGCAATGAAGTGGCCAAACTACTAAGGGACATAAAGCAAAGGAAGAACGAGGAAGGATGCAGATCAGAGAAGCCGTGATAAGAAAACATCACACAAAACGTTCCTGTGATTTTCTGCGTATCTCACAGCGGTAACCACAAATTTCAGAAAAGGCTACAATTCGAGGAAGTTAAGTCCCATTGAACTCGATGAGGCATGTATGTAAGTATATGGGTTTAAGATAGGAGTGCAAAAGATGTATTGTTCAAAATGATTGCAAGACTTGTGATGGCTCATCATTCACAGTGATAGGCAGTGGAATCCAAGGCAAGTCTACTCAGCCAGAAATCTCACGGAAGTTTAATGGGCCTTATTCCCAGGTAAGCGAGCATTTGTTTTTGTTGTTTAGTTGTTTCCGACTCTTCATGACCCCATGGACCAGAGCACGCCAGGCCCCCCTGTCTTTCACTGCCTCCTGCAGTTTGGTCAAACTCATGCTGGTAGCTTCGAGAACACTGTCCAACCATCTCTTTCCCCCCCAAGAATATTTATTAAAGTTTTCAATAATAATACGATAAAAATAAAAAATAACAAAAATACAAAAATAAAAATAATTAAAAACACATAAAGTTTCCATCACTTATTTTTCATTAACTTATTTCCCAGACCTCCTCATACCTCCCTTTTTTGTATTCCAATTCAAATTATTAGTTCAGCAAATCCTTATCAATAAATTTTAACCTATTTCTAAACCGTTTTTCTCTCCATATTCTCTTAAAGCATTACAGCTGGAAACCACTTAATTTCTATCCGACATCATTCTAACATTCATTAATTTTGCAATATTTCTGTAGATAGTCTTTAAATTTCTTCCAATCTTCTTCCGCCGACTCTTCTCCCTGGTCTCGGATTCTGCCAGTCATTTCTGCCAGTCCCATATAGTCCATCACCTTCGTCTGCCATTCTTCCAGAGTGGGTAGATCCTGTGTCTTCCAGTACTTTGCAATGAGTATTCTTGCTGCTGTTGTGGCATACATAAAGAAAGTTCTATCCTTCTTTGACACCAATTGGCCGACCATGCCCAGGAGAAAGGCCTCTGGTTTCTTCAGGAAGGTATACACTGTCCGACCATCTCGTCCTCTGTCGTCCCCTTCTTCTTGTGCCCTCCATCTTTCCCAGCATCAGGGTCTTTTCCAGGGAGTCTTCTCTTCTCATGAGGTGGCCAAAGTCTTGGAGCCTCAGCTTCAGGATCTGTCCTTCCAGTGAGCACTCAGGACTGATTTCCTTCAGAATGGAGAGGTTTGATATTCTTGCAGTCCATGGGACTCTCAAGAGTCTCCTCCAGCACCAGAATTCAAAAGCATCCATTCAAAAGCAAGCATAGGAAAGCAATTATGTACAGACTTACATGGAAGTAAATCCCATTGCACTTACCTCTGAGTAGATATGTATAGGTTTGTGCTGCAAGGACACCAGTTTAAGGGTTGATTGGAAACATGCAAAATACATCCACCCTGCATTATGACTATTTTGAATTTTGGATGATTATTTATACCAGGGATGGAGAACCTGCAGCTCCCCAGATATTGTTGAACTACAACTCCCAACATCCCTGTCACTGGCCATGCCAGCTGGGGCTGATGGAGAGCTGGAGTCCAGCAACAGCTTGAGGGCCTCAGGCTTCCTGTTCTTGGTTTGTACAGAGCCAAAAATCATGTACATGGTGTGTTATACATAATCACAAAACATAATCACAAAATATCCCTGCCCAACGGAGCATACAATTTAAAATCAGGTGATGGGGAAGTCAACAGGGGAAGGAGTGGAAGGAAATGAGCAAATCTAGTTACCGTATATCTTGGTTTTGCTTTGGTTGGAGGAGGCGGTAGGCCAAAGAATTCACAGAAAAGACTGTCTGTGAGGAGGAAATTGAAGAGGAAGAGGCAAAATTATGATGTAAGTGCTTTGGCACAGAATTCTAGGTATAGTGAGCAGCAAAAGAGAAAGGGCATAATCACTTAACAGGGCAGAATTCTTTCAGGCAGAGATGGAGAACACAAGGACATGGGTGGCAAAAATACTGGGAAGTGTCTCTCTTTCTCTCTTTTAGAATAATTTTTTAATTAATTTTTTATAAAGAGAAATAGAAAGGTTGATATCGTATGTCCTTTTTTGTCCAGAACTAAAGCATTGATCTGAATACAATTAGATCACAGAAAAAAAGAGAAAAGAAGGAAAGAAGGAAAGAGATAAGAAAGAAAGAAAGAAAGAAAGAAAGAAAGAAAGAAAGAGAAATAAAGAAGGAATATACAAGAGATTAAAAGATAGACAGTTAGAAGAAAGTTCAGAGGTTAAAGAACTTCCAAGTTCTTCATCTGACCACTGTATATAAACAATATCCACTCCAGTATAACACCCTCCAAAGCCAGTTTCTACAAACAAACCTAATCTTCCATCCTCAAATTCAAATGTCATCATTTCATTTTCTTTTTTGCGCAAAAGGTCTATGAAAGTTTTCCAATCTGCCATAAACATTAACAACTTTTCTCTGAATAAACATGTCAGTTTTGCCATCTCAGCTAAGTCCATTAATTTTAACAGCCATTCTTCCAATCTTAGTAGTGATGAGCCCTTCCATCTTTGTGCATGTAAGTCTCACTGCCAAAATCATATACTGAAGCAAAGTTCCATAGCTCTTTACTAACTCTATATCATTAAATCCCAGCAGGAAGAATTCTGGCTTCAGTTGAAAGTTAATCTTCAAAATTCTCCATATTAATTTTGTGTTGTTGTTTTTAACATGTCCACCAAGCATGAGACAATGTCCCTTCCTGTGTTTTACATTTCCAACAAGTATTGGGGGTATTTTTATACATTCAACGTAGTGGGAAGTGTATTTCGAACTGCATGAGATTATACCTCTTGGGAGACTTTTCACTTTGACCAGCACAACAGTTCTCTACACTAGATCATCACCGTTGGCCTACCCAACAATTGCACCAAGAAAATATTTTTTACAGTAAAAATCAGTGTGCAGATAGCACCACCGTGGTCTTCCGAGGCATGAAACCAAAAATAAATCTCTCCGGGACCAGATGGGCTGACTTCCAGATACTACAAAGCCCTGAAGGAGTGGTTATTACAACCTTTGAAGGAAGTCTGCAATGAAATTTTGGGAGGGAAAAGGGCACCAGAATCGTGGAAAGAAGCTTTTATTACACTTATACCAAAAACAGAGACTGAAAAGACTCAACTTAAGAACTACCACCCTATTTCTTTACTAAATGTGGATTACAAAATCTTTGCTGACATTTTGGCTAAGAGATTGAAAAAAGTTTTGATGGAGGAGATTCACAGAGACCAAGTGGGCTTTCTCCCAAGAAGACATTTGTCAGATAACGTAAGGAATATAATTGACATTTTGGAAAAGCTGGAAGTGAATATAAACACTAAAGCAGTTTTGATATTTGTGGATGCAGAGAAAGCCTTTGACAATATTTCTTGGAGCTTTATGAGGAAGAATCTCCGGGGGATGGGGGTAGGCCAAGAGTTTGAAAATGGTATAGGTGCAATATACTCTGAACAAAAAGCAAAGTTAATTCTAAACAATGTGGTTACGGAAGAATTCAAGATAGTGAAAGGGACACGTCAGGGGTGCCCAATCTCTCCATTACTTTTTATATCAGTCCTGGAGGTTTTGTTGAACATGATTAGAAGGGATCAGCTGGTTAAAGGGGTACAGGTCGGAGCCAAACAGTACAAATTGAGAGCATTTGCTGATGACTTGGTACTTACATTACAAGAGCCTGAATCTAGTACAAAAAGGGTCTTAGAAATAATTCAAGAGTTTGGTCAAGTAGCAGGTTTTAAATTGAATAAGTTAAAAACTAAGGTATTGGAGAAAAACTTAACAGCTTTTGAAAAAGAGAGGTTTCAGAATGAGACAGGATTAACCGTGGTTAAGAATGTGAAATATTTGGGGATTAATATGACAGCTAAAAATGTGAATTTATTTAAAGATAATTATGAGAAAACCTGGACAGAAGTGAAAAAAGACTTAGAAATTTGGTCAAATTTGAAGCTTTCCTCGTCTGGTCGAATTGCGGTTATAAAGATGAATGTATTGCCTAGAATGTTGTTTTTGTTTCAAACATTGCAAATTGTGAACAAGATGGACTGTTTCAAGAAGTGGCAGAAAGACATTTCGAAATTCGTCTGGCAGGGCAAGAAACCCAGAATTAAATTCAAGATTTTAACTGATGCAAAGGAAAGGGGGGGTTTTGCCCTGCCAGACCTTAAACTATACTATGAATCGGCAGCTTTTTGCTGGTTGAAGGACTAGCTACTTCTTGAAAACACAGACATTCTGGATTTAGAAGGTTTTAATAATACTTTTGGGTGGCATGCATATTTGTGGTATGACAAGGTTAAAGCACACAAAGCTTTTAAAAATCATATTGTCAGGAAAGCATTGTATAATGTCTGGATTAGATATAAAGATTTGTTGGAAAGTAAAACCCCAAGGTGGTTGTCGCCAATGGAGGCGAAAGCCGTGAAAAAGCTTAATATGGAGTCCAAATGGCCGAAATATTGGGAAATTTTGGAACAAGAAGGGGACAAATTGAAATTGCAGAGTTTCGAGAAATTAAAAGATAAAGTGCGAGACTGGCTTCATTATTATCAAATAATGGAGGTTTATAAGATGGACAGGAAAATTGGCTTCCAGGTGGAAAAATCAAAATTGGAAACAGAATTGTTAGAATCCAATACTAAAAATTTGTCAAAAATGTATAACTTGCTGTTGAAATGGAATACGCAGGATGAAACAGTGAAATCAGCTATGATTAAGTGGGCACAAGACATTGGTCATAACATTATGTTTGCAGACTGGGAAAAGTTGTGGACCACCGGTATGAAATTTACGGCATGTAATGCCCTAAGAGAAAATATTATGAAAATGATTTACAGGTGGTACATGACCCCAGTCAAGCTTGCAAAAATTTACCACTTGCCTGATAATAAATGTTGGAAATGCAAAGAAAATGAAGGTACTTTTTTCCACCTTTGGTGGACGTGCCCTAAGATTAAGGCGTTCTGGGAAATGATATATAATGAATTGAAAAGGGTATTTAAATATACCTTTCTGAAGAAACCAGAGGCCTTTCTCTTGGGTATTGTCGGCCAAACGGTGCCAAAGAAGGATAGAACATTCTTTATGTATGCTACAACAGCAGCAAGAATACTCATCACAAACTATTGGAAGACACAAGATCTACCCACCTTGGAAGAATGGCAGATGAAGGTGATTGACTATATGGGACTGGCAGAAATGACTGGCAGAATCCGAGACCAGGGGAGAGAGACAGCGGAAGAAGATTGGAAAAAATTTAAGGACTATCTCAAGAAATCTTGTAAAATTAATGAATGTTAGAATGACGTTGGTTTAGAAACTGTGTGGTTTCCAGCCGGATTGGATAAGTAGTAAGAAAAGAAGGGTTAAAAACTAAACGAAATTAAGGGAAAGGATTTGCTGAATTAATAAAATAGAAATTGGAATACAGAGAGGGGAGGTATGGGGAAGTCGGGAAAGTAAGGTATAAGAAAAAAAGGGAATAAAATTATACTTTTTTTTCTTTTGTCTTGTTTTCTTTGTCTGTTTTTTTATTACTGTTTTGTTTTGTTTTATATAACTTTTGAATAAATCACAACCTAACACACCACAATTTGTCTGTGAATTAACCTTAAATGTAGCCAAGAAGAGGAAACATTTGGAGTTTAGTTCCACTAAACTCTCTCCTCCTCCCATCAAGCCCCCAGGTAAAGGCTACGACTAATTAAGTCTCCTAGCAAGAGACCCTTGTGAAAGGTAGGGGGACCCAAAGTACAATTTGCTTTTGCACCACAAGACTTGCTTCACATTCCCAATGGCACCTGCTGGTGAGGTTCAGGTAGACTGACTTTCATCCCACAAGGCTGTCTTGCAATACAGTGGTACCTCGGGTTAAGTACTTAATTCTTTCCGGAGGTCTGTTCTTAACCTGAAACTGTTCTTAACCTGAAGCACCACTTTAGCTAATGGGGTCTCCTGCTGCCGCCGAAGTACTATTTCTGGGTTAGCGGAGTCTGTAACCTGAAGCGCATGTAACCTGAGGTACCACTGTACAATAGGCTGCCCATGTGCAGTCTTGTATTGCTTAAAAAACACCCCATAATGATATTATAGATTAAGCATTTTTTTTTTAAAAAAAGATTGTTTAAATGAGGGACTTTTCTGCATCCCCAAGACGTCTGTCAGGGCAAGAGCAAGAGCAGAATCCAGTTGCGTGGCAAGTCCCCTCCCCCCTTGTGAAATGAAGACAAAGGACACATTATGTAAGGTTAATGGGCGTAAAAGGCCACAACTTTATTGATTACAGGAATTGGAAGGTATTGGCCTTAGGCATTGGCTCCTATCGACTACCCGGCATGGTGACCGGGAAGGGTTATCCACCAGCCGTGGGGGTCCTGTTGAAGTACGCCAACTAGGATTCCACGGGTGTCACCGCTTGGACAGGGCAACGCCCCCCGGAGTCCTCTACCCTTTTCATTGGGGGAAGGTGATGGCGCTTCCTCCCTCCCTTCATTTGCATAACAATTACCCCTGCCAATGCCTAACCGCCAATACCAAGAGCAGAATCCAGTTTCCAGAATCCAATTTCCAGCAAGACAACATTCCAAGAGATAAACAGGGTCTCTGAAAGTTCCTGGGCTTCATGACTTTGCTCAGGGAACTATGCCTTATTAAGTCTTACGACTGGTATAAATATGATCTGTGTTAAGGTGAGCTGTCTGTGTCTGATGAAATGAGTTATAGTCCGTGGAAGCTCGTGACAGAATAAGTTTGCATCTTTTCAAAAGGTGCAGCAGGGCACTTGGTGGTTTTTGTGATGATGGACTTGCTGAACTGCCTCCTGGAATTAGGATCTGAATCGCGTTGCCTTCCTTCATATCCAAACACATTGGTTTTGTCACCGATGTGGCTTAATCGATGCAAACCTGAACTTGTGAGCGTCGGCTCCACAGGGCAGACAATGTCGCAGAGATTCAGCGCTGGATTTTCCTTTGAAAAGAAGAAAGGCATTGACACGACGAGGGGAGTGAACGTGCCTGCGTGTCTGTGCACCCAGCTATATCCAACCCCCCATTCATTCCCACCACCCTTTATTTTAAGGGGGGGGAGAAACATTATAGGGGCAGAGCCCTGCTAAGAAATGTATTCAGGATATCCGCTCAGTGCTTTTTTTTGGTCTGGTTGCAAAACATCTTTATTTAGACAAACCACCTGAATTTCCCCTGGACAGAGCAACTTGTGTGTCAATCCCACATTAGGAGCTCAAGCGGTGCTTTGTTTGCATTGATTCCCTGCTCATCCAACACTGCAGTAAGTGGTTTTGCATATTAACTAAGTGCACAGTAACCTTCCTTTACCTCCTCCCAGCCCCACCTCCTCCCACCCAGCCTCAGGAATCAACACTATTGCTCAGTCAGATACTTGGAGGAAGCTGCCAGGAGGTTGCTATGGCAACTGTTCTGCTTTCAGCAGCTGCTTCCCTGCTTCCAGGCGGGGGGGGGGGGGAGGAAAAGGGGAGGGAGGGAGACCTGGGGAGAACTAGGCGGCCTCCGATCAGAAGTTCAGATAAAGAGGGTCACTGTAATTTGCTGGCGCAGATTAAAAATAACGCAGCAGATGCAGGCGCTGGGAAGCAATAAAAACAACGTAGGTAACGTAAAAGGCCAGTCATTAAGCTGGAGCGTTTGTAGATTTATTTAATTGCAGATCATGAGATTGCAGAACACCTCCCTGCTCTGCGCATCTTCCTCCTGATTGTAGGAAGGGCTCAGGGAAAAAGTCATGCTACACAGAGCTCAGGTAGCCCTGCCGACCTTTAGACAAAGGGGAAGAGAAATGCAAGTATGATCTGATGCATAACACCCAAAAACATGGATTTATGAAAAGGCTGGAGCATAGGGCTCGCTCTCTCGTCCCCCCACTCAAATTAGGAATGGGTGGATCTTTCAGTTTCTCCAAGTTCCTTATTTTTTCAGTTATTAAGTTCAGTTATTCACATTTCCACATGACAGCTTGTGACTTAAGTCATCAGCATTTTAGTGCAAATTTCTCCTAAAGCTTGTATGCATTCCCTCCAATATATACATTTTTGAAAAGCCATTTCCCCTAAAATGATGCATATTATTTGTATATTATTTTCACTAATATGTGCATTTTTATGCACGCTCTACCCCAGTATAGAAATGTTTACATGCTACTTGGCCGGAAAACTGCATTGCAAAATTCAGAGAAGTGTGACTTTCGAAAGATGCTTGCATTTGTCGTCTAATATGGTAAGGGAAATTGCAGGTTCGGTAGATTCATCTTTAAAGGCAAACTTAATGGAGCAGCTGCCCCATCCCTACCACACATGGGCACATAATTCATATTAAAGTCGAAAGAAGCCCATCATGGTGAAATGGTCAAATGGAAGGAACAAAACTTCCCCATAGGGCCCAGTGATCGACAGAACCTAGTCTGCCCTTTTGGAAGCCAAAAGGAGAAATCACCTTTATGACCAAAAGGGCAGAAGCTTTCCTATATACACTCTAATAAAGTCATCTGGCCCATTAAGCCTGATTTCCCCTTTTAGTGTAATTCAGACCCTGACTATCTACAAGGGATTCAATTTTGGGTTGCAAAATAGGTTTATTTAAACACAGATCCATATATACACATGTACAGTGGTACCTCGGGTTACATACGCTTCAGGTTACATACGCTTCAGGTTACAGACTCCGCTAACCCAGAAATAGTGCTTCAGGTTCAGAACTTTGCTTCAGGATGAGAACAGAAATCGTGCTCCGGCGGCGCGGTGGCAGCAGGAGGCCCCTTTAGCTAAAGTGGTGCTTCAGGTTAAGAACAGTTTCAGGTTAAGAACGGACCTCCGGAACGAATTAAGTACTTAACCCAAGGTACCACTGTATACCATAAACACAAACACAAACAAACATACTGTATCCCTCCAAAATCCTGTATCCCTTTCAGTCTATTAAATCCTGGCACTTCAGTTCTCCAGGTTAACTGCTTCCCTGATCAAGGTGTTAAAATAATCTGATAAATGCGGTGCCTCACAGCCATTCTGTCCCTCGCAGCTTGGGCTGTGCTTGTCAACCTATAGACCACGCCTCTCCTGCCGGCTTCCTGGATCATACCACATCTCCCACCCCCATAAACGTACTCTTGAAGACCCCAGCAGCACTGCCACTTTGCTTTCGCCTCTCTCCCTTGTCAGCGATTGCCTGGAGATACACACACTTTCCCCCGACTCCCACCCTCTCTTCCTTCACCAAATCCAGACAAACCTTCCTGCATCTCTGCCGTTTCTTAGGAAGAATAGTGGAAAGGAGATGGGCAAAAGGGACGTCCTCCTGAATCTTGCTCAGAGGCATAAAGCACCCTTTGACATAACCTTTCGACGTTCTCTTCCCCCCACACCCTTCCTGTCAAACAGCGTAGAGGTGATTAAATCAGGGTCGTCGCTGCACTTCTGAGTAGTCCCCGAGAACACAACAAACATAACTGAAGGGAAAGGTTGAATTTTGAAATGGAAAAGCACCTTGCCTCTTCAGCAGCGCTGGCGTCTACACTCGAAACCTTCAAAGAGGCCCCTGGCTGTGGGCACATTTAGAATCATAGAACTGTAGAGTTGGAAGAAACCCTGCAGGAATTCAGCCATCCCATCAGGGGATCAAACCTGCAACCCTGGGGTTATCAGCATCACGCTCTAACCAAATGAGCTATCCATGCACAGTTCTTCTCTCCCTTCCTCCTGCCCAGCCCATTGCCAGGTGCACATATAGCTTTGTTGACTCGATATCACATGTGGCACTGTGGTCTAAACCACTGAGCCTCTTGGGCTTGCTGATCAGAAGGTCAGTGGTTCGAATACCCGCGACGGGGTGAGCTCCCGTTGCTCTGTCCCAGCTCCTGCCAACCTAGCAGTTCGAAAGCACACCAGTGCAAGTAGATAAATAGGTACCACTGCAGCGGGAAGGTAAATAGCGTTTCCATGCGCTCTGGTTTCTGTCACAGTGTTCCGTTGCGCCGGAAGCGGTTTAGTCCTGTTGGCCACTTGACCCAAAAAGCTGTCTGTGAACAAATGTTGGCTCCCTCAGCCTGAAAGCGAGATGAGCACTGCAACCCCATAGTCACCTTTGACTGGACTTAACTGTTCAGGGGTCCTTTACCTTTTACCTTTATAACAAATGCAACGGATAAATTTTAATTCAGAAATCTTCTAAGCATCTTTCCAGAAGAAGGTCATGCGCTAAGGAAATGTAGTGGCCTGAAAAGACCAAGGAAACCAGAGCAGCAATTCTCCACACAACCACATTTAAGAAACATAAAACTCTCCAATAGAAGTATTGGCCAGCATCTGCTTGGTGATTCGATAGTCATTTTCAAAACTAGTGATCGCTAACAATAGATTTTTAGTTAACAGCCTTATTTACCAGTGGAAGGGAGAAAAATATGAAGGTGCGTTTGATACAAAACTTTTCAGAGTGAGCAGCCAGGAAAGGTAAGTACAAAGGAAAGTGCATAAATTAATTTCTTTTAGAGTTTTGCTGCTGGCTGCACCTGGAAAAGGGCTTCATTATATATGTACGCTCATAAGTTTAAGTGAAGCGCTGGCACTCAAAAGTAGTGGCATCACTCCCCTGTGAGCCCTTAATAGACCCCATGGCTTTACTTGATATATGTAATCTGTAATACTAAAAGGAGACAAAAATGCCAGTTCTCTGAGGAGCTGGTGGGTATTGAAATACTTGACCTAAAACAGTTACCCAAGGGCACCAGATATTAATGATGCTTGTCCACTGCATTTATGGGCCAGAACAGCTCCCCCCTCAAAGGAAGCTACAACCAGGAAGAATACAGGGAGAAAGATCAGGATAAGCAAGGGAGTTAAGGCTAGAACTGGGAAATGGAGAAGGAGGGGAGGAAGGAATCAGTATGGGAATAGTGATGTGAGGTGAGAATATTCTCTGCTAGAAAATTCTCTGGAGAATATTCTCCACAAACTGTAAATTCTAATGTAAGAACCAGTTTTACAACCCACTTTTTTTAAAAAAAAAATCTAGTAAATAATAAGACAAGCTTTGATATTGCCAGTGTAAGTAATGAATAATGGGTTGTTGTTGTTTTTTTTAAAAAAAATCCAGTTACTTTACTGGGCATTGTGTCATTCACCATTGGCAGTTGGCAATATAATTAGAATTCAAAGTTGATGGAAAATATACGGTTAGTGGCAGGCTTAGTGATTAATGTGAGTCATACACGTTGAATTTTCAATTTCAAGTTTGGTGCAAAAAATCAAAGAATGTGAATTCACCGCATTGCCCCATTGAATAAAAGTATCTGTACAGTTTTTGGTTGCCCTCTGAGCATATAAACATGTATAATTATATCCTTTTCAATGCATTAAAATGAATATTGTCCTGTTTTAAATGAAAATTCTCTAATATTCTCATTAATCGAGAATATTCTCCAAAAGATTATTTTCGAGAATTTAACATCACTATATAGAAAAGATCCTAAAGAGAGAAGCTAACTAAATAATTAAAGGTTTCCTGCAATAGGATTTTATCATCGTCTTGTTAATCAAAATTATGAATCTGTGGCTTGTGCCCTCTGAAATTTTTGAGGGTGTGACGTGGTTATCCCAAAACACATATAAAATGGGACAGAATGCTTTACATAAAATAATAAAATGCAGCATATGAAGCTTCCTTCCTTGTTGAGTCTAATAATAATAATAATAATAATAATAATAATAATTTTTATTTGTACCCCACTCTTCCTGGTTTAAAAACCGGACTCAGGTTTTTAGCAGCAAATATAAAACATTGATTGAAATGCGACTTTAAAACAGCATAGAATACAACATAAAATGCAGCATCAATATCAGTAAAATTCAAAATTTGGGGGGTCA
Source organism: Podarcis melisellensis (assembly GCF_964234715.1). Classification (NCBI taxonomy): domain Eukaryota; kingdom Metazoa; phylum Chordata; class Lepidosauria; order Squamata; family Lacertidae; genus Podarcis; species Podarcis melisellensis. Next base: position 10,444,994 of record NC_138531.1, read on the forward strand.
TTTTTTTGGTGGCGGGGGGGTGGGGGGGGAACCCAGTCAGTAGACATCTAAAGATCACCAGGGTTAACTGGCCAAATTGGTCCTACGAGGGCCAGCAAGGAGGTGTGTGAATAAGAATTTAAATGTGGGGTCCCAGAAAGGGTTTCTTCATAGGAGAGGAAAGGGAAAAGGGAATAGAGGATCCGGCTAATTCAAATGGAAGGCCAGGTGGAATAGCTCTGTCTTGCAGGCCCTACAGAAGGAGATAAAGTCCTGTAGGGTCAACCTGTCTCAGTATCAGTGCGTTTCTGGGTTCTCAAGAAGATACCGTTCCCAGCCCTGCTTCCGGAGAACTTTTACCAGGAGATGTCCGGGATTGGATCAGTCAACATGCAAAGCACCTGGGTGCTTCCTAGACATGCAGTTCCTATCAATAATTGTCAGGGAACTGCCATTGCAGCTAGCAGAGGAGGTGAGACTCAGCAGCGATGCTGGAGAGGGGCCAAGCCGGGAGAGAGGCAAGTCCCCGGCTGGGGAAGATAATCAGCGCTACACCAGGGATAGAGGGGGGGGCTGATGGGGGAAGCGGAGAGGAGGCTCCAGGACTCTTTGCAGGAGACCAGCGAGGAGAGCACAAGTCCTCCGCTGCCTACGCCTACCCTGCGCAGAAGACTTTCGCGCAGGGAAAGTAGGCGGCGACTTGGCATCAAAGAGCTTCTTTGCTGGAAGAGGTTCAAGAAACGCCCACTGACGGATTCTGCCAGTGACTGAGACAGCCACGAAGTGAAGGGCTGTCCAGACAGAAAAGGTTTAACAAGGCAAACTAGCCCGGAGAGGCGGTAACTTACACACAAGCAACCCTTAAAGCCATTACAATAATAATTACAGTCACTTTAAGTTTAAAATGCACAAAAGCAAAACATTTAATGCTTGTTTTGGAGCAGTGATCAATGGGAGGGGGGAGAAAGTTGCTAAAATGGCAACTATTAGAAAGAGTTTTTGTGTTTTTACACCATTTTAAAAAATCAGTCCAATTTTCATTTCAGCTAATATTCAAATGTGTGGGGTATTTTTTAAGATAGCTGGAAAAGTGTTTTAGCACTAATCAACAGGTCAGCTGAAAATAAATAAAAGGGTCATCTAGTCCCAACTGCCTGCAATGGAGGAATCTCAGCTGAAGGCAGGAATCTCAACTAAAGCGTCCATGGCAGATGGTCAGATGAATGATAAAATGGCAGCCACTGCAAAGGTCATAGTGAATGTGTGTTGAGCTGTGATACATTCACTTGATATGCCTTGCCTCTTAAAAAAGAAGGTGGGAGAGTAGCATAGGGGGTTCCTACACCTGCGGAGACTTTCTGCGCTCTGAGAAAAGGTGGAAGAAGGGCAGATAAACCACAGAAGTAACTGGATGATGGTTTTGTGTGAATGCCCTGAGAAAGGTCGTCTGAAGCCACACCAAGCACTTGGTCTGGGTGTTATTTTTTAATCTGTGGCACCAACAGGATGGCGTTTTTTGTTTCGTTGTTTATCATCTTGTCTGTGATTTTGAGGATGGTCCTGTATGGACCAAACAACAATAAATATTCTGCAAATTTGAAACTGATCACAGGTCATCTTCCCTCAGATGGGGCCCCATTGTGTTAGTTTCTCATTGCATCCATTCATGGCTAGGAGGAACGATATTCAGTCTCTGGGCTAATGAGCAACGTGCCGAAAAAGCAGAAAAGGAAACTCAGCATTCTCCAAACTAATTTAGGCTTCCCGTTCCTGCAGAGAGATGAGGAATAAAGTGGCAGCACATGGCCTAAAACTGCCTTATTACAACTCTACTCCCAGGTGGCCAGTTCAAATGCTAACTAATAGTTCTCATGCTAACTAGCTTGGCAACACGATTTGAATGGGTGGGTGCAAGAACATCTGCCTCTCGGCTTGCACACTTGCCAACACAGACGTATGAGGCTCTCTGTTGTCGCAGGAACCTCTCGAGCAAATGGAAGGGGAAAGTGAAGCTCAAAACCACCTGCTTGAACTAACGTTTTGGCAAGCTCCTCTTTGCCCAACAGTGCTCAGTTGTGCACAGTGTGGGGAGGAACACGAAGCAGCTGCAACAAACATGGCTTCGTGCGTCTTGCAAGGTCTGGATGTCCCAGTTAACTGCATATGTCATGCATGTTGTTGCACGCTATCTGCAATCTCTAAGGGTTCGTGTTTCCTTTTGGGAAAGAGGCACAGCGGAGACTTTAGTGTCTTAATGATATATGGTTTATTTACACATATATACAATCTGGGCCTACGATGGAGGGATTTAAAACATAATTACTTCCAGAGGGTCTTGCTTCTCTCCTAGCTGCAGCCTTGGAATCCAGCAGACATCAAACATCATGTTCTCCCTGCTGCTTTGTGTCTCGGTCACACAACTTACATTGCTCCCCCTTCTCTAAACTCTGCCTTTATCTGCCCATTTGACAGAGTCCTTTGATCCTCTGTTCTCTTAATGACTTATCACCCCAAGGCAATTACCTCATCAGGAATATGAGGGACATGGGTGGTGCTGTGGGTTAAACCACAGAGCCTAGGACTTGCCGATCAGAAGGTTGGTGGTTCGATTCCCCGCAACAGGGTGAGCTCCCGTTGCTCAGTCCCAGCTCCTGCCAACCTAGCAGTTCGAAAGCACATCAAAGTGCAAGTAGATAAATAGGTACCGCTCTGGCGGGAAGGTGAACGGCGTTTCCGTGCGCTGCTCTGGTTCGCCAGAAGCGGCTTAGTCATGCTGGCCACATGACCTGGAAGCTGTACGCAGGCTCCCTCAGCCCATAGAGCGAGATGAGCACCGCAACCCCAGAGTCGGCCACGACTGGACCTAACGGTCAGGGGTCCCTTTAGCTTTTAATGAGCTTTCAACACTTGCTGATTCCAGGGGACTGGACACATCTAGCACACAACTTAATACACACAGGTCTGGCACCCAGTTTTAACACCCCAAGCCTTTATTTTAGCTTGAGAGGTCTGGCACTCATAGCAATATAATAAGAATGGAAAAGCATCATCGTGATGCTTTCGCTGGCTGTTTCCCAAGGCAGGAAGAAGCAGCCAGCGGATAGCAAGAAGGTGGAGGACCAAAAAGAGTAAGCAGGCCTGTGTAGGCAGCCACGTTGGGATCCTGTCTGTCTGGGGCAGCTCCCTAGCAGAGCAAAGAAGGTATTGCCTATGCTAGTGGTGGAGTCAGGGTTTCAGAGAAGGGTAAAAGGGGTGCAAGAAGGGGAGGCGGAAAAGGAGGGACCGTGTCTATGGTAAACGTCACAATGGTGGTGGCAGGGATGGGGAGAAGGCAAGGGTCATAAGGCTATTAGGATATTTCCGTTCCACCTTAAGAGGGAGCAGGCTGTGTGAGTCAGAGTCTGCGTATTTCCTGTTCACAGGATGTTTATGTTTGCTATTGCTTTCGTTTTCTCTCTCGGTGCCTGAACACGCTAGCAGGCGGTCATGTTTGTTCTTTGTTCTGACCAACGCTGAATAAACTTGTAAATATGCTCTCCTGCTGTGCAACTTTTGCTGTGTGAATTCTGCTGATAGAGTGTGCATCAGCCCAGGAATGTGGCAATCTATTTCTGGAGCTCGTGTCACTAAAAGCTGATACTGCGTGACTACGGGAGATCGATGGACGTCCGGAGACGACGTGGAGGCAGTGATGGCCTTTGTCTCCCTGGCAGTATCCCAACAAAGGCAGCCTGGGTCTAAGTTTGCATAAGACTTCTGGGCTGCCTAGCAAATTTCATACAAAGTATTCCTGGGGGGAAAATCCAGAGGCTCCCTGTTCAGATCTTGCACAGCATCTCCTGCTCTTTGATTCTAACATTGGTTAAAAAAACTAGGCTGGCATTCATCTATAGATAAACGAATAAAGAAAAACATCATCGGGTGGGTCAATTGCAGCCAGTTAATCTGTGTATCTTTCCGTCAGAAACTCATGGTTGTGACATCCAAGGACCTAAAAATGATGGCTTATCTAAAAGCCATAAATTACACGAGAGATTTGATTGAAAGTAAATTAATTGACATCACCACCTATGAGATCAGATGGTTGTAGTTCCCAGTCCCAACACACGCAGGCATTTATTTCATTGCACGAAGCATGCGGTTTTCATAGTATTGTTGCAAGATCTGCTCCCCCCCCCCCGCCCACGACAGTCACTAAAATATGAATAAAGAAGTCTTAGTTGTTGCCTGAAAAAAAAATCCATTAGAGCTTTCTTGTTGCCACCCAGTCATAAAATGTAGTATTTATTTTCTTCACTCATAAATTCCCATTTTAACAGTTAACCACCTCCACCTCCCCTCTGAATTGAGGCGATTGCCCACACTGATGCAATTTCAGTACTTGCTGAAAACATATTTATTTTTGGAGGCTTCCCCTGGCCACTCATACCAGATGGATTCTTTTAACCACCTGCGATTGACCTAGCAGCTGCTGTTTGATTCTGAATGTTGTCATTCTGCTGTATTTTCAGATATTAGGTATGAAAAGAGGGGCAAGAAAATAAATAAATAAATAACTGCATGATGAATTGTCTTTCTAGAGACATAAGAGCACAAGGTTACTGAATGAAAATTAGGCAATTGATTAATAAACTTATGAGCCTAACAAGAATCTGAGAGCATTTATCTTTTTGTTAATGCACAGTAGCCCCAATCCAACAAAGCACACAAAGAAAGCAGAGGGAGTTGTGGGGAGAAAAGGCTGATTATCTTTTCTGGGGGGGAAAGAGGATAGCAGGCAGAAGGTAAAATCCAGTCCCTTTTGCTCTTCTCATGAGTAGCTGATCTCCACAGTCTGCAACTTATTTGCAACGCTAGGCAGCAGGTATCTGTTGGATCAGGAAGGGGAACAAAACAATCCTTAGCTGGATCAGAGGGTGGATGGGTAAAAATTAAAGAAATTCCAGACCAAGAAATCATAGCCTGTATTGCTACTGCAGCAAAGATGCTTGATCTGCTAAGGATGGAAAGATTAACAAAATTCCAGGTGAAGGAACAAGTAAGACCCGAAACCAACTGGCGAGAAGTAGAGGTTCCACTGTATTAATAATAATCAAAGCCCAAAGTCCTGGCACATTTCTGTCAGTGAAATTCTGCTTGCAGTAGTTAGGAGCTTGGGAGCAGCTGAATGCTGCTCTCTGGAACGTCCTGGGTTTGTCTGAGGCAGTGTGATATCATGGCAGCTCCTTGGAGTTCTGGTAACACTGAAATCAGAACTGATATTCTGTTTGGGCCAGTACTGAGAGAAAGCCCCAGTAAATGAAAGCACATTCAGGCAACCCTTCTGAGAATCATAAAATCAAAGATCTGTAGAGTTGGAAGGGACCAACCCTCTGCAATGGAGGAATCTCAACTAAAGCATCCAGGACAAATGGGCCCCTCCCGTCTCTGCTTCAAAACCTCCAATGACTTGGAGTCCACGACAAACTCGAGGGAGGACCACAGGTCTGTGCAGGTGCCCTGCATTAGAAGAGACTCTATACCCGTACAGAGGTACACACATGAAGAAATTCTTGGCACGAGGAGGGATCAGTGTTCCCCTTCACATGGAGAATCTGTATTTCGATTTCAGTGTTTGGATTTCTGGGAATGGAGTTGAGAGATGACCTAACCTGGTGAGAAAACAGTAAAGACCCGATGAAGAGAGCACAGCAAAGGTTATATTTTCTGAGAATCCTCCGGAAAAATAATCTCTCAAAGGACCTGTTGATGGAATTTTACCATTGTACTGTTGAGAGTGCATTAACTTATGGCCTGTGTGTGTGGTTTGGGAGCTGCATGTTTAGGGAAAAACCAATGCTGTCCAGGGTTGTAAAGACTGCAGAGAGAATAATTGGGTGCACTCTTCCCACCTTGGATCAAATCTATGCTTCCAGGTGCCACAATAAAGCTGCAGAGATAGCTCAGGATAGTGCACACCCCAGAAATGATCTCTTTCAGCTTCTGCCTTCTGGAAGAAGGTACAGGGTTATAAAGATTAGGACTAGCTGCCTGAGAAACAGTTTCTATCCAAATGTGATTTTGGTTTTAAATGTAGTGTAAGGAGTCTCTCCCCTTCATGGATCACTGCCTTGCCATGGCGAAGGGGCTTGAAGAACTCAGAGAAGCTATGAACTATGCCGAGCAGGGCACCAAAGATGAACAGGTCATAGTGGAGAGTTTTGACCAATCGTGATCCACCTGGAGGAGGAACCGGCAAGCCACTCCAGTATCCCTGCCAAGAAAACTTCATGGACAAAGACAACAGGCATATAAAAGATATGACGCTGGAAGATGAGCCCCTCAGGTCGGAAGGCGTCCAACATGCTACTGGGGAAGAGCGGAGGGCAAGTACAAGTAGATCCAGAGCTGATGAAGCAGCTGGGCCAAAGCCGAAAGGACGCTCAGTTGCGGATATGCCTGGAAGCGAAAGGAAAGTCCAATGCTGTAAAGAAAAATATTGCATAGGAACCTGGAATGTAAGAACCATGAACCTGGGTAAGTTGGAGGTGGTCAAAAATGAGATGGCAAGAATAAATATTGACATCCTGGGCATCAGTGAACTAAAATGGACGGGAATGGGCGAATTCAGTTCGGATGACCATCATATCTACTACTGTGGGCAAGAAACCCGTAAAAGAAATGGAGTGGCCCTCATAGTCAACAAAAGAGTGGCGAAGGCTGTACTGGGATGCAATCTCAAAAATGATAGAATGATCTCGATACGAATCCAAGGCAGACCTTTTAACATCACAGTAATCCAAGTTTATGCACCAACTACTGGTGCTGAAGAAACTGAAATTGACCAATTCTATGAAAACTTACAACACCTTATAGAAGTGACACCAAAGAAGGATGTTCTTCTCATTATAGGGGATTGGAATGCTAAAGTAGGGAGTCAAGAGATAAAAGGAACAACTGGCAAGTTTGGCCTTGGAGATCAAAACGAAGCAGGGCAAAGGCTAATAGAGTTCTGTCAAGAGAACAAGCTGGTCATCACAAACACGCTATTCCAACAACACAAGAGACGACTCTACACATGGACATCACCAGATGGGCAGCATCAAAATCAGATTGATTATATTCTCTGCAGCCAAAGATGGAGAAGCTCTATACAGTCAGCAAAAACAAGACCTGGAGCTGACTGTGGCTCTGATCATCAGCTTCTTATAGCAAAATTCAAGCTTAAACTGAAGAAAGTAGGAAAAACCACTGGGCCGGTAAGATACAATCTAAGTCAAATCCCTTATGAATACACAGTGGAAGTGAGGAACAGGTTTAAGGATTTAGATTTGGTGGACAGAGTGCCTGAAGAACTATGGATGGAGGCTCGTAACATTATACAGGAGGCAGCAACGAAAACCATCCCAATGAAAAGGAAATGCAAGAAAGCAAAGTGGCTGTCCAATGAGGCCTTACAAATAGCGGGGGAGAGAAGGCAAGCAAAATGCGAGGGAGATGGTGAAAGATACAGGAAATTGAATGCAGATTTCCAAAGAATAGCAAGGAGAGACAAGAAGACCTTCTTAAACGAGCAATGCAAAGAAATAGAGGAAAGCAATAGAATGGGAAGAACCAGAGATCTGTTCAAGAAAATTGGAGATATGAAAGGAACATTTCGTACAAAGATTGCCATAATAAAGGACAAAAGTGGAAAGGACCTAACAGAAGCAGAAGACATCAAGAAGAGGTGGCAAGAATACACAGAGGAATTATACCAGAAAGAAATGGATGTCTCGTATACCCCAGGTAGTGTGGTTGCTGACCTTGAGCCAGACATCCTGGAAAGTGAAGTCAAATGGGCCTTAGAAAGCACTGCAAATAACAAGGCCAGTGGAAGTGATGGTATTCCAGCTGAACTATTTAAAATTTTAAAAGATGATGCTGTTCAGGTGCTACACTCAATATGCCAGCAAGTTTGAAAAACTCAGCAGTGGCCAGAAGATTGGAGAAGATCAGTCTACATCCCAATCCCCAAGAAGGGCAGTGCCAAAGAATGCTCCAACTACCGCACAATTGCACTCATTTCACACGCTAGCAAGGTTATGCTTAAAATTCTACAAGGAAGGCTTAAGCAGTATGTGGACCGAGAACTCCTAGAAGTGCAAGCTGGATTTAGAAGAGGCAGAGGAACCAGAGACAAAATTGCAAACATGCGCTGGATTATGGAGAAAGCTAGAGAGTTCCAGAAAGACATCTACTTCTGCTTCATTGACTATGCAAAAGCCTTTGACTGTGTCGGCCATGGCAAACTATGGCAAGTTCTTAAAGAAATGGGAGTGCCAGATCACCTCATCTGTCTCCTGAGAAATCTCTATGTGGGACAAGAAGCTACAGTTAGAACTGGATATGGAACAACTGATTGGTTCAAAATTGGGAAAGGAGTACGACAAGGCTGTATTTTGTCTCCCTGCTTATTTAACTTATATGCAGAATTCATCATGCGAAAGGCTGGGCTGGATGAATCCCAAGCCGGAATTAAGATTGCTGGAAGAAATATCAACAACCTCAGATATGCAGATGACACAACCTTGATGGCAGAAAGTGAGGAGGAATTAAAGAACCTTTTAATGAGGGTGAAAGAGGAGAGAACAAAATATGGTCTGAAGCTCAACATCAAAAAAACGAAGATCATGGCCACTGGTCCCATCACCTCCTGGCAAATAGAAGGGGAAGAAATGGAGGTAGTGAGAGATTTTACTTTCTTGGGCTCCATGATCACTGCAGATGGTGACAGCAGCCACAAAATTAAAAGACGCCTGCTTCTTGGGAGAAGGGCAATGACAGGCCTAGACAGTATCTTGAGAAGTAGAGACATCACCTTGCCAACAAAGGTTCGTATAGTTAAAGCTATGGTTTTCCCAGTAGTGATGTATGGAAGTGAGAGCTGGACCATAAAGAACGCTGATCGCCGAAGAATTGATGCTTTTGAATTATGGTGCTGGAGGAGACTCTTGAGAGAGTCCCATGGACTGCAAGAAGATCAAACCTCTCCATACTGAAGGAAATCAACCCTGAGTGCTCACTGGAAGGACAGATTGTGAAGCTGAGGCTCCAGTACTTTGGCCACCTCATGAGAAGAGAAGACTCCCTGGAGAAGACCCTGATGTTGGGAAAGATGGAGGGCACAAGGAGAAGGGGGCGACAGAGGACGAGATGGTTGGATAGTGTTTTCGAGGTTACCAGCATGAGTTTGACCAAACTGCGGGAGGCAGTGGAGGACAGAGGTGCCTGGCGTGCTCTGGTCCATGGGGTCACGAAGAGTCGGACACGACTAAACGACTAAACAACAACAACAACAACAACAACAAGGAGTCTCTATGGGAGTATATTGTATTTAAAAATGGGGTATCAGAGTTTTTAGGGGGCTAACCAGCTTGGGATAGCTGGGATAGCAGGCTTGTTGGTTTTTGAATGTCTCATGTAGATTTTTTCAATTTCGTTGTTCTGTATGGGACAATGACAATCAAGATTATCCTATCATAGGAGCACCCATCGTAATGAATGTACGATAAAGAGGATGTCTGGAGGAGTCCCCAGAGTCATTAGCACAGGGTTATAGTCTAACCTGTTCCTATGTTTTAAAAAGGAGCCTTGCAGAGTGTGGCTGGCATCTGGAATGGCATCACCAAGGAAACGCCGGCCTGGAGGAATCCGCTGTCTCACGCAGCCTCTTGCTGGTAGCTGGGGACAGGCATCCTAGGTAGACATTACTAAGGAAACCATCTGACACGTCAAGTTGGTGGGTGTTTGAGGCTCAGCCATCAACTTAGTCACTTGCTCTAAATTTATCCTAGTGGGATATTGCTCTTTGGAACTCTTGCATACGTCTCCTTGATAGCAGTGAAAGGGGAAAGAGCTCAGCCCTGGAAAATCAGAATGCAAAAGTTCTGAACAGAGAAACTTGAACCGCAATTCAAGTTTGCTCTGAAAAGTTCTACTTGCAATTCTCTAAATTATTGGTAAACGTTTGCCAAATATTCAGTGTGTTTTACCCCAGTGATATACAATTTCACTATTAAATAATTTACAGATGATGTTTGGCAAGATTTGATAGCTGAACTGCGACAATATTTTGTATCTGATAATTTGCATTGGTGTGGTATAGCTTAATATTTTGACTGTTTTTGATAATTGACATGTAATGCTGTTTTGCATGACTAGTTGACAGCTTATGATGTTTTATATTTGACGCCTGCGGAATAAACCACAGCAGAGACATTTTAAATATTTAGGTAAGCTGTTAAATGTCAAAATGTAAATTTGAAAACCTGCATTCAAAACTGGACTGAAAATAGGCGGTGGGGGCAGTGGCAAATATAATCATGGCTTAGAACTTCTTAGCTTATGGAAACTCATGGAAGAAAAGTTTACTGACCCCACACCTTCCCTCCCGCTGCCCCCCTGCAACCCCTGAAATCTCCTGGGAGAGTCAGAAGACCTCCAAAACAATGTGAGATGAGACATGGGCCTGCTGAGGTGGGGAGGAAATGGGAAATGTTTATGCAAAATTCCTTGACTTAGGATCCAACCTCCTGCCCCATACCACACTAGTAGCCCTTGCTTCCACAAACTTCCTTTTGTTAACTTTTCTAAGGATCCAAGCCATGGTCTGCTTCTGGCTAGCTGCGGAGATCCTGAAATCAGAACGGCAAGATCTGCCTGCTTTCATGATGATGGAAAAGTGATGTCAATCTTGAGGGGAGAGAGGGAGAGAGAGACCAGCTTGAAAAAAGGACTGCCGGAAAAGCTGCAAATCCTTTGGTGCTTCCAGCAGGAAGCTCCATCAAGCTCAGGAGGGAATGATTCCTGCTGCCTCTCAACACTACAGATGGAACAACACTGAGTGGAATAGTAGTAGTAGTAGTAATAGTAATAGTAGTAGTAGTAATAATAATAATACGAATGTTGTTGTTGAGGTTGGTACAGTGACTCTTAGGCAAACGAAGTCACATTTTCCTCCCTCCCTTCCTTCCTTGGTTCATTCTCACTATAGACCTGTCAGTCACAATTGATTTTGAGTGATTAATCACAAGCACTAGAAAATGTCTTAGTGTGTCTGATGCAGCTGGATGATTAAACATCCGCCACCCAGACTTGAAAGCTTATATAAGGAATTTGTCAGATTTGCTTTCCTGGGAGAGGAAGACATTTGAAGACATCTGTAGTTTTCATCTCATTCCCCCCTCCACCCAATATATTGTTTCATGACACCCCCCCCCCCCACCGATAGGAAGTTCAGGGCAGCCTTCCTTTATTCAATATTCTTTAGAGACATAGCACGGGAAACTCAAATGATTCTGTAATAGTCTGTTTCTTTACTAAGGTAAAAGCAGATGTCACAGAATTGCAGAAGCGAGCACACACACGAGCATTAAGAGGGAGCTCAATCTATGTTGCATATGCACTGTACATTTAAAGCACATGACTTCTGGCTGTTGGGAACTGTTGCTCTGTGTGTGGGTAAACAACAGTTTCCAGGATACTTTGGGGGAAGTCATGTGCTTTGAATGTGGTTCCTGTAAATCAGTGAACACCCCAAAAATGGGTAAGATCTTCTGCCGGTCAATTCAAAATGGCACAGGTCTTTCGCTTGCCATGTTTAGAAGGCACAGTTTCACAGCATGTTCCTGCCATGCTGGGAAGCGTTCTGGAAAAAAAATGGCAAGGTTGCTCAGGAATCAGGATTGAAGGCAGCCTAATTGCCCATTAATGTCCCATAGAGAGCCAAGCCAAGACTAGGGTCATTTATTCATCTGCTAGTGGGAAATGCCTGGCACTGCCTGAGAATTTGAAGAAACCAACAACATCGCGATTTTTATATGGATACTGTAATTTGTGAGTTTCAGGGCTGTTCACGCACTCACCCACACACCAACCAACCCAAGACCTGACCCTGACCCAGGGAACACGTGACCTAGCCTCAATTTGTGGTGGGCTGGTAGTGCTGAATTATGGTTTGTTTGGTCCACCATCTTGAGTCAACATGGCGTCTGGCATCTAAACATAAACAGAGACCACCTCCCCCACCTCAGAAGTCATCTGCTGTTGGTGACAACATCTTCAGAGGCGTCCAAATCGGCACTCGTTAGAACCATCATGTCAAATTTAGCTATATCATATCAAATTGGGCAATGGTATCTTCAGAGGCATAAGAGTTGGCACAGTTTGGATTTGCCATGCTAAATATCAAGCAAAGTCACGCTTTCTTTTAACCTATTCTTATATAAACATAAAACAAAACCAAAAAAACAAGTTCACTTCAGAGCTGCCCTGAAGGCAGTCTTCTAGAATGAGTGTGGAAGGACTTGGGCCAACACAGCACAAGATCCTTGTGTGAGAAAATAGAACACTGTTGTTCTGATCTCACCAGGTTTTTCACAATGGCTTAAAGAAGTTTGCTTGCCCTAAGTCTGTGTTGTACAAAATATTCCACTAGTAATTGTGCAACAGTTTGCAGAACAACGATCTTGGCAGATTTCTCCCCCTGCTTACATGTCTCTGGATCCAATCCAACATGTTTAATTTTGTGGGTATGGGCTGCTTCATGCTTCATGCACTGGCCATGTTTGCTGCAACTATAGCAGTGTTGCACCAGCTTTTCTGGAAGAACAGATGCAAAGTATGAAGGGTTGGTACATCTTAGTAAGCCTTCCTAGGATGTCCTTCTTAGCAAAGCTGAGAGGCTGCTGTTCCTCAGGGTAGGCCTGCTGCTTATTTAAGAATGTGCATATCTCCTGGCCATTTTGCATGCTTTTTATGGTGTATACTGGCGCATCTGCAGCTAACAAAATTGCTGCATAAAGCAGTACCAAGTGTCCTGAAATGTAATGCCCTCTTTGACAATGCAGAAATGGCTGTGTAAATAAATGAGAAGGTTCACATTTTCCTAGAGCGCACGGCTCATAACAATAACAGGAATGACATGCCATTAAAAACCAGTACTATGGTGAACATTTCTACACCCAAGCTTAGCCAAGTTGTTCTGCAGAGTCTGTTTTGGGACCACAAGTGATTTCTGGTCTTCCTCAGTCATTACAAGAACAGCATGTTGTCAATAAATTTAAGGTGTGGAGACCACATAGGTATTAACAACAGTGTTATCTGTAGGCAGAGAAAATTCCCCCGGTGATGTATTTAACATCTTAATTTCAAACAGAGCACAGCTGGTAACTGCTGATTGGAATAGGAAATAGTCTTAGAAGAGAGATTCATAAAACCTGTTCCACGTATACCCCTTCGAGGAAGTTAAAGATTTCACTATTTGCCCCAGATCCTCCACTATAACAACAAAAGTGCCAGTCAGAAGTGTGGAATAATGATTGGACCTCTGAATGACTTCAGTTCTTTAGCTCAGTTTTGATCAATACTAAGCGAACTTTGGGACACGGGTGGCGCTGTGGGTTAAACCACAGAGCCTAGGGCTTGCCGATCAGAAGGTCGGCGGTTCGAATCCCTGCGATGGGGTGAGCTCCTGTTGCTCGGTCCCTGCTCCTGCCCACCTAGCAGTTCGAAAGCACATCAAAGTGCAAGTAGATAAATAGGCACCACTCAGGCGGGAAGGTAAACGGCATTTCCGTGCGCTGCTCTGGTTCACCAGAAGCGGCTTAGCCATGCTGGCCACATGACCTGGAAGCTGTACGCCGGCTTCCTCGGCCAGTAAAGCCAGATGAGCGCTGCAACCCCAGAGTCGGCCACGACTGGACCTAATGGTCAGGGGTCCCTTTACCTTTTAAGCGATCTTTAGGAATTCTTTGTCCCATTGAACTAATTGGGTCTTACTCCCAAGTATGTCTGTAAGAGGCCAGGGCTTCCCAATGGGAAGGAGGAGGTAAGGGAACTAGAAAAGGTTTGGAGGTCACAGCATGTGGCCGTGTGGCTAAGTAGCACTAGCTCAGGGAGTTTGGGGAAATGGGCTCCTGTTGAGATTGCAGGTGCTGTGACTGGCTTCCACCGTTCCTTATAAAAGAGCATGGGGAATGGATGAAAGAGGGGACCAAGAGACTGAGGTGTCTGAGGAGGAAGCCTTGAAGCCTCCAGGTATCCAGAGGCAGGAAGCAGTCAACAAACGTCAGAAAAGGACTGAAAGGGTTTTAAACTCCCTTCCCAATTTGTTTTGAAGCTGGACCGGGTTCAGCCTTGCCCAATATTTTCCCTTTCCCTTGGCGCAGGATGGTACCGCATGGCCTGACCCTGATCCATTCTTTCATACGGCTTTTCATTTAGACCTGTATCAGTCCTCCACGCTGGTCTCTCCCTCACTTTCAGACCTTGCAGTGATTTTTGATTTTTTTTACAAAAACAGGTTTTATTTTAACGATCACCTTCTCCGTGGAATCGTTACTGACCCTCTTTTCTATTGTTTGGTTTGGGCGCTTCTTATTTTGCTTTTGCTGCGCCCAGATCAATACAGCCGCTCTCTCCCTTAGATCAACTCTTTTCAGTCCCCATTCACCGCTGACAAAGCTGCTCAGAAACCCTCAATTCAAAGGCAACATGCCAAGATTTGACAACTCTGTTTCTTTCCCCGGCCTTTGACAGCCCTCACTTTCTAGCACTGAAGTCTGAGCTTTTAACACACAGACCTGGAACCCAGCTGTGCCCCCGCATTCAACACAGCAAAGATTTCCTCATATTTGAAGATTTATCACCAACGCAGTTAAAAACTTTCCCCAACCGCCGCAGAATACCAGCATTAAGTTAATGCCAATCAGGTTTAACAAGTCTTGAGCGCAAGGAGGTTAAGTATTATTACTTCAATTGGGAGTGTAGGATGTGTGTGGCGATATATTATATATAATATGTACAAATCTGTGACAGAAGGAATTCTATTCCAAAAAACAAAGGCACTCAAAAACCATTATCGGAACAAAAAGAAACACTTACAGGTTTTTATCTGTTCCTCTTCATGAAACATAACCTTAATAAACTTTAAAAACTAAAGCAAATTTGAAACCAGTCATACCTACATGTGATGCACAAACCTGAAAACATAGAATTGTGGATTTGGGAGAGATGCCTAAGGGTCATCTATTCCAACCCCGTGAAATGCAACGATTCTTTCTAGTACAAGAAAATAATACCCACGAGACAACATTAAAACTGGACTGTTTCACAAAAAGCAGATGAGAATAGAACTTAATAAATCTGGCGCAGTAAAAGATGGATGAAGCAACAATGGCAACCATTAGCAGGGATTCCCAGATGAGCATTTTGCATAAAATCCACCAAGTGCAGGCCATACCTTTCCAAGAGGAATTGTTTGTTTATCCATGTACGCAGCTTTTATATTTAGCTATTTTGAAAACCTGTTACTCGACTGATTTATAGCATATCTGGGAGCCATGCTTTTTATTATTATTATTCTCAGCCATTAAAATTAATCTTTTAACAGCCACACTAGTGCTTGGAAACCATTTTGTGTCAATCAAAGCAGGGTTGGGGGAATGAAGAGGTTCCTTTCATTGCACTCTGGAAAGAAAAGCAGTTTGTCTTGTTAAGATTACCTCGACTAAGGAGAATTTCCCAAAGCCATTTTCTTTTTTTCAAATGCTGCAGATCAATGGATTTGCCATTGGGAAGGAAAGGGAAGGAAGGAAGGGGCTGTCAACTGCTCAAAAGGTGAGGTGCTACCTGCTCCAGGCCCACTTAGAAGAATCCTGGGCATCGGGAATCGAATGATCCATAGGCTAAATCTTCTCTTCTTCCTCCATAAGCCACAGGTGAACACCATATGCTTTCATATAGCTACCCTCTGACTCCACAAGCAGTGGCATGGCGTGGGTTGTCAGCACCCGGGGCAAGGCAAGTAATTTGCGCCCCCTAACCCGTGGATTTGCGCCCCCTAACCCTAACCCCCAGATGTTGCGGCCGGTGCACCCCCACGCTACGCCACTGCCCACAAGATCTCTCATCCACCACACAGCCTTCCAACAAAGCGTGTTCTCCTTCATAGAGAGAACGTGTTGAGGTGGGGTCTGAACAGGCCATCCCTCTGTTGCTGGGCAGGTTAGTATGGATGACCATCCGCAGTGATTGGGCGGTTGGGTTACTGGGCAAATTTTGGTGTTGCCATTTAGGGGGACGGACCAAAGGTTATAAAATCAAGTCACGCAGCACTGACTGGGCTCTTTTGCTGCGTGCATCGGATCAATCTAGGGGTATTGCATTGACTTTGCTATTCCTGTCATGGGGTCGTCTGCTTTGGGGGCAGGGGCCTGGTAGGAATTTTGTCCATTTGGCTGATTGGCTGGTGCCATTTGGTTTTTGCCTACTGTGTAGCAAATCATCACAACTTGTAAGGTTGCAGTTAGGCATTGGTTAAAAAATTGGTTGGTGGAGGGGTAAGGATTGGCTGGGCCTGCCCCTCCAATGTTGCTGCTGCAAGGGAATTCCATTAAAGGAATCCAGGGGCTTGCCATTCTTTCGTCCGTACCCCTGAATGGGGCTTAGGGCTGCGCAAGCCCCTGGGAGCATGCGGGTTGGGGGTGAGGGTCTGGTGCCCAGCTCCATGCTCTCCCCAATATTGTTTTCCCTTACTGGCTTTTGCTGGAATCCAGAAGTCAGTTCTGTCCCTGGGCGTGGGGACAGATAGTCATAACCAATGCCTAAGCAACCACTCACATTTATGTATTTTAATAAAGCTGTGACCAAAATTATGCCAAAAACTTTAAACAAAAATTATGTGTGAATTGTGAATTCTTTAGGGGTAGCTTGGGGGACCTCGACACACAAAAGCAGCAACCAACCATTTCTTCTTTGCTGTCTCCTTGTGAATATTGTTGCTAAGGCCTGGCTCAGACATTTGCCGATCTGCACACACTCAACCTTGGACAATTTGTGAGCTTCTAACCAGGCTGGTGCAAGAAGTGCAAGCTGGATTTAGAAGAGGCAGAGGAACCAGAGACCAAATTGCAAACATGCGCTGGATTATGGAGAAAGCTAGAGAGTTCCAGAAAGACATCTACTTCTGCTTCATTGACTATGCGAAAGCCTTTAACTGTGTCGACCACAACAAACTATGGCAAGTTCTTAAAGAAATGGGAGTGCCAGATCACCTCATCTGTCTCCTGAGAAATCTATGTGGGACAAGAAGCTACAGTTAGAACTGGATATGGAACAACTGATTGGTTCAAAATTGGGAAAGGAGTACGACAAGGCTGTATTTTGTCTCCCTGGTTATTTAACTTATATGCAGAATTCATCATGCGAAAGGCTGGGCTGGATGAATCCCTAGCCAGAATTAAGATTGCCGGAAGAAATATCAACAACCTCAGATATGCAGATGACACAACCTTGATGGCAGAAAGTGAGGAGGAATTAAAGAACCTTTTATTGAGGGTGAACGAGGAGAGCGCAAAATATGGTCTGAAGCTCAACATCAAAAAAACAAAGATCATGGCCACTGGTCCCATCACCTCCTGGCAAATAGAAGGAGAAGAAATGGAGGCAGTGAGAGATTTTACTTTCTTGGGCTCCATGATCACTGCAGATGGTGACAGCAGCCGTGAAATTAAGAGACACCTGCTTCTTGGGAGGAAAGCAATGACAAACCTAGACAGCATCTTAAAAAGTAGAGACATCACCTTGCCAACAAAGGTCCGTATAGTTAAAGCTATGGTTTTCCCAGTAGTGATGTATGGAAGTGAGAGCTGGACCATAAAGAAGGCTGATCGCCGAAGAATTGATGCTTTTGAATTATGGTGCTGGAGGAGACTCTTGAGAGTCCCATGGACTGCAAGAAGATCAAACCTATCCATTCTGAAGGAAATCAGCCCTGAGTGCTCACTGGAAGGACAGATCATGAAGCTGAGGCTCCAATACTTTGGTCACCTCATGAGAAGAGAAGACTCCCTGGAAAAGACCCTGATGTTGGGAAAGATGGAGGGCACAAGGAGAAGGGGACGACAGAGGACGAGATGGTTGCATAGTGTCTTCGAAGCTACAAACATGAGTCTGACCAAACTGCGGGAGGCAGTGGAAGACAGGAGTGCCTGGCGTGCTCTGGTCCATGGGGTCACGAAGAGGCGGACACGACTAAATGACTAAACCAGTGTTTCCCAACCTTGGGCCTCCAGCTGTTTTTGAACTACAATTCCCATCATCCCTGACCACTGGTCTTGCTAGCTAGGGATGATGGGAGTTGTAGGCCAAAAACATCTGGAGGCCCAAGGTTGGGAAACACTGGACTAAACAACAACAACAAACCAGGCCGGGATAGAATCATAAAATTGCAGAGTTGGAAAGGACCCTGAGCATCATCTACCTGTAGTCCAACCTCCTGGAATGCAGGTAAAGGTAAAAGGTAAAGGACCCCCTGGACAGTTAAGGTTGTGGCACTCATCTCGCATTCAGGCCGAGGGAGCTGGCGTTTGTCCACAGACAGCTTTCTGGGTCATGTGGCCAACATGACTAAACTACTTCTGGCACAATGGAACACCGTGACGGAAACCAGAGCGCACAGAAACGCCGTTTACCTTCCCGCCACAGCGTTTACCTTCCCGCCACACCTATTTATCTACTCCCACTGGTGTGCTTTCGAACTGCGGAAGCTAGGACCGAGCAACGGGAGCTCACCCCGTCATGGGGATTCGAACTGCTGACTTTCCGAACGTTAAGCCCAAGAGGCTTAGTGGTTTAGACCACAGCGCCACCAGTGTTCCCATATGGGGATCAAACCTGCAACCTTGGCATTATCAGCACCAATGCTCTAACCATCTGATCTAGCCAGGTGCTTTAGGTGCCAACTATATGAACCAATGTCTCAGTATGCAGGCCTTCTCATTGCAAATCGCTGCAAGATAAAGGTGGTAGATAAATGTCACAAAGTAATAATAAATAAATAAAACAAGTCCCATGGGGCTACAAAAGGGGGTATCCTTAACCAAAACTGCAAAAAGCAATGGACGGAGAAGTTATGAAAACAATTATTAATTCAGAGACACATGTTTAATATAAACAAAACCCCACACCAAGCTGACTAAAGATGCGCCACATATAATATTGTTGCATGGCGGTTCCCTCATTGTGAGAAGTGAGGTTACAGGGAACCAGACAGAGGGCCTTCTCGGTAGTGGCACCCGCCCTGTGGAATGCCCTCCTGCCAGATGTCAAACATGTAAACAACTATTGGATTTTTACAAGACATTTTTGTAAAATAAACAAAATTTAAAAGTATACAGTGTGAAGTACTAAGCTTTTTGTCTGCCCTGAAACTGCCACCATTCATTTCATTGGGTGATCCCAGGTTCCAGTACGATAAATGGGAGAGAGAAAGTGTGTGTGTGTGTATAAAGATTGTGGTGCTGGTATCCATATATTGCTAAAAGTATGGAAAGTGCCAGTAAAATGGGCAGCAAAAAGAAGAGGAGCTGGTACTATGTACCACAGAGTATTGCCACAAACTCACCCTCAGCCCTGCACATAAAGCCATTATATTATCAAAAATTTGTTCTATTGTATTTATTTTTTAAAAATAAACATGTCCTCTGGGTGTGAAAAACAAAACACTCACATTCAGCTTTTCTGCTGATTAAAGAAGTGTGAGCTTAATAACTCTGCCTTGTAAACAAATAATTAGTACTACTTGTAAACACTACTAATTTGTAAAGAAGTAATTACCGTATTTTTCCGTATATAACACGCCCCCGTGTATAAGACTACCCCTATTTTGGGGGACTTTAAGAAAATGGGGGGAGATGGCCCAGAGTTGTTGAGCTGACAACCCCCTGCTCACGGCTGCAACCAATCACACGTCCCCCACACGCACTACCTGAGCATAAGATGACCCAAGTTTTTAAACATTATTTTACAGTAAAAAATACTCGTCTTATACACAGAAAAGTATGGTAATATATAAAAAGTGTGTGTGTGTGTGTGTGCGCGCGCGCGCGGAACACCAATGACATACTTTTTTTTGCAGGGATTTTGCAGTTCCTTTCCCCATCAAATTTTGACTGAGCTGGAAGTAGGGTACGAGATGAGGCACTTAGAAGAGGCTGAGGCGGCAGGCAGGAAGAATGTGAGGAAACACATAAACACACTTGGGTTTTATTACAGATTGTGAGGAATCAGGAGTTACAGCAGAAACTGTGAATTTTGAACCAGAAGAAGGAGAAAGAACTCTGGGGAGAGGTTACCAAAACATTGGTACAGATGTTTGAGATATTTTACATTTCTTTGCCTTAAAAAACAACTCATTGTTCGAAGGATTGGGTGCCCTTCAAAGCAAAGTGTATATTTTGCCTGGAAACCAAAATTCTGCAATGAACATTAAACCGATCAAACCAAGCAAGTGAATACTATGTTGGCAATGTCTGGAAGCATTTTTATGCCTGGAATATTTCTGCCTCCAGGGAATCAGACCATTATCAATCACAATAAACTAGAAAGGTTTGTATTTTTCAAAAGCAAGGGAGAATGTGATGGTATCTACACCGTATCTCTAGCAACTGTTCATTGCATTGCATTAGTATACATACATTGATAGTCAAGGGCTCTACATACTCCGGTTTCACAAAGTAAACATGCACATCTGTGAAGGCACATAGAAGACACGTCTCACGATCCGATCACACTCAAGTGTGACCGTCAAAGTGAATCCTGGAGTGAGCAATGCAGATAAACGGGAAACCTCATGCAGTTACCTGTGCTAATTCTCAGGGATAATATGAGAGAAATTAAATGGCCTAATTTAGCAGGTTTTGCCCAGGTGCATTATTTTACATTTTCCAACCAGATAAAAGCAAGTTCTGCATTGCAGTGGAAACAAATTCCATCCTTCACCTGTGAAGAGGGTAATCTAACCTCCTCACAAAGGGATCTCACATCCCCACCAACATTTCTCTGATGAAAATAGGGACGTCCTATTCCATAATAGGAACAGGACACGGGTGGCGCTGTGGTCTAAACCACAGAGCCTAGGGCTTGCTGATTGGAAAGTCGGCAGTTCGAATCCCCGCGACAGGGTGAGCTTCCGTTGCTCAGTCCCAGCTCCTGCCAACCTAGCAGTTCAAAAGCACGTAAAAGTGCAAGTAGATAAATAGGTACCGCTCCGGCGGGAAGGTGAACGGCATTTCCGTGTGCTGCTCTGGTTCGCCAGAAGCGGCTTAGTCATGCTGGCCACATGACCCGGAAGCTGTACGTCGGCTCCCTCGGCCTATAGAGCGAGATGAGCACGCAACCCCAGAGTCGGTCACGACTGGACCTAATGGTCAGGGGTCCCTTTACCTTTACATTTATTCCATAATACTAATAGTAATAGTAATAGTAATAGTAATAATTTTATTATTTGTACCGCACCCATCTGACCGGGTTGCCCCAGCCCTTCTGGGCAGCTTCCAACATATACAAAAATGTAAGAAAATGTTAAACATTGAAAAAACCTCCCTAGACAGATATCTCCCAAAAGTAGTATAGATGTTTTCTAAAGGTTATATAGTTTCTTACCTCCTTGGCTCAGGGGTTGCATAACTCCCTACACTCCAACAGTTCTCTGATGAAAATAGGGATGTCCTAAGAAAATTCGGGATATTCCTGGATCAAATCAGAAACAGGGGCGGCTTCAGTAAATCTGGGACTGTCACTGGAAAATAGGGACACTTGGAGGGGCTGATCCCATCAGCACTTAGCAGACCTCAGAGATTCATGGAGTGTGCAACCTCACTGACTTGTCCACCCACAAAAACTCAGGGTTTTTCAGTTTGCCAATCAGGTGAGCATCAGATGCTCAGTTATTCTTAGGGCATGTTCCTCTAAAACATGGGTAGGCAAACTAAGGTCTGGGGGCCAGATCCGGCCCAATCGCCTTCGCAATCTGGCCCGCAGATGGTCCTGAAATCAGTGTGTTTTTACATGAATAGAATGTGTCCTTTTATTTAAAATGCATCTCTGGGTTATTTGTGGGGCATAGGAATTCATTCATATATATTTTTCAAAATATAGTCCGGCCCCCACAAGGTTTGAGGGAGAGTGGACCGGCCCCCTGCTGAAAAAGTTTGCTGACCCCTGCTAAAACATAAATGTTTTAACAGTTTGAATGCACTGGTTACAATTAAATATAATACTCCAACTATAAGAGGACCTTAAAAGAATAAGCCAGGTCACTGCTGCTTCGCTGATCACCCAAAATTTCAAATATTCTTTTTTTTCAAATTCAAGATTACTTTTACTTAAAGAGCCTTTGGCAGTCTTAACAATTAAAATGAAGTGTCTTGACTTAACCCCTCTTAGTTATCTTAACACTTCCCCTAAAAGTTTCCTGTTTTCTGGAACAAAATGTGTGAAACGTTCTCACACTTTAAATTCTCAAGCTCAGCTGAACAGCACAAGTGCATTTATCTGATGTTCATCTATTTTATTATATTTTTACAATCTGTTAATAGGCTTTCCTATTGGTAATAAGCTGTTGACCCTAGGTTTGGTTAGATGAAAAGTCTTTTTACAGCTTAATTCATCCGTGTGTAAATAACTTTTTCATCTTCTGCTTCTCATCTGCTACTTTTTATAGGTCTAGGATTATGTAAGCTGACCTATATTATACCGCTATTATTATGTTTGCACTGAGTCAGACTAATACAGTAGTGACACAGCAACGAACACTGAGTAGTTTTTTTGTCGTTGAAGGGGACTTTTCAGGCTGGTGCTCAAAAGCATGGGTAAAATACAGTACGACAAATTATTTCTAAGCTAATAATGGAATCCTGAATTGGTCCAATTTTTAAATCAAACATTGTAAAACACTTGCTCTGCAATAACTGTTTACTAAAGGGATTGTTTTATTAACACCAGTATGTATATGTGTGTGTGAGAGAGTTTGTGTGTGTATGAGGGACATGGGTGGCGCTGTGCATTAAACCACAGAGCCTAGGACTTGCCGATCAGAAGGTCAGCGGTTCGAAGCCCCGCGATGGGGTGAGCTCCCGTAGCTCGGTCCCTACTCCTGCCCACCTAGCCATTCAAAAGCACATCAAAGTGCAAGTAGATAAATAGGTACCGCTCCAGCGGTAAGGTAAACGGCGTTTCCGTGTGCTGCTCTGGTTTGCCAGAAGCGGCTTAGTCATGCTGGCCACATGACCCGGAAGCTGTATGCCGGCTCCCTCGGCCAATGCAGTGAGATGAGCGCTGCAACCCCAGAGTTGGCCACGACTGGACCTAACGGTCAGAAGTCCCTTTACCTTTACCTACCTGCCTATTTATCTACTTGCACTTTTTTGGTGTGCTGTCAAACTGCTAGGTGGGCAGGAGCTGGGACAGAGCAACGGGAGCTCACCCTGTCGCGGGGATTCGAACCGCAGACCTTCTGATCGGCAAGCCCAAGAGGCTTAGTAGTTTAGACCACAGCACCACCTGTGTTACATCAGTCAAATTTTCATGAGGGAGGAGGGGAGATGTCCTAGCTTTAAATGCAAGGTAGCTGAAGGTCTCCCTTTCAGTGAATTTTTTTTGCCCCCACTGGTTTCAGCTGCCTGGCTGCATCTCGAGGGCACAAAGATGCCACCATTGTTGTCCTGACATGAACCCTGCCCCTCCAGGATATACTTACTGACTTAAAAAAGTTAAATTTATATTGGGGTGTGGTTTTGTTTTTTATAGGTTGCATGGGATGTCAATACTTTATACAATTTTTCTTTTTTTATTTCCTATGGGGCAATGTGTTTTAAATGTCAGTTGCTCTGGATGAAGGACCATTGCATGGGATTGAACTATGTGACACTTGAGCATGGGTGGCGCTGTGGTCTAAACCACTGAGCCTCTTGGGCTTGATGTTCAGAAAGTCAGCAGTTCGAATCCCCGTGATGGGGTGAGCTCCTATTGCTCGGTCCCAGCTTCCGCAGTTCTTTTTTTTTTAATGAATATTTATTCGCATTTTAAAGAAACATATAAGAACAAAAACAAAAATAAACAAAAAAATAGCAAAAAATACAAAAATCCAAAACTTAAAACTTAAAAAAAACAATTAAAAACACATAAAATTTCAATTACTTATTTTCTTTTAACTTGTTTCTCAGACCTCCTCACACCTCCCCTTCTTGTATTCCAATTTAAGTTATCAGCTCAGCAAGTCCTTAACTTATTTCTCAACTTTAACTTAGTGATTTATTCTAACATGCTGTTATTTTACTTTCCTTCTTTCTTCCATTTCCTCGATTTATTTTTGCAAACCTTATTTTTATTTAATTTAAAAACCAGTTTTAACTTATCCAATTTTACACATCAATACTTATACTTCATTGCGTATTCTTAAACCTTTTTCCTAAAGTCGACCAAAATTTCCCTTCCACGATTTTCCCAATTTCCATACAAATAGCAAAACAAAATAAATACAAAGCAAATTATATTTATATATACCCTTTGGATTCCCAAACTTCCGCAGTTCAAAAGCACACCAGTGCAAGTAGATAAATAGGTACTGCTGCAGCAGGAAAGTAAACAGTGTTTCCGTGCACTCTGGTTTCCGTCACGGTGTCCCGTTGCGCCAGAAGGAGTTTAGTCCTGCTGGCCACATGACCCAGAAAGCTGTCTGTGGACAAACACCGGCTCTCTTGGCCTGAAAGTAAGATGAGTGCCACAACCCCATAGTCGCCTTTGACTGGACTTAACTGTCCAGGGGTCTGTTACCTTCCAACTCTACAATTCTACGATTCTATGCTTCTTGCCTCCACAGAACTCAAGGAATCACACAAGGTCCTCCACATGTACCCTTCCCCATCTTATCCTCACAACAACCCTGTGAGTTAGGTTTGACTGAGAGACATAGACTGGCCCAAAGTCACCCAGTGAACTTCATGGCTGAGTGGAGATTTGAACTCTGGTCTCCCACGTCCTTGTCCAAACTCTAACCATCGCACCACAATGAATCTTGGGGATTCATTGACTGTCCCCATTGTCCAATCATCTTAGAAAGGTGATGTCAGGGGCTCAGGAGCAGAGGCACAGGGGAGAGAGGGAATGGAGAGCGAAGGGGAAGAATTTGAGGGAAGCGTAGGGGAGTATGACAGTGACCCGAGAGATTCCATGAGCTTCTCCAGCGAATCAGAAGATTCCCAGAGGGGGGTGCCGATGGCCAGGGCAAGGGGGGTCCCAGGGGGGGACGCACCAGAAACAAGAGGCCAGCGGGGACTCCCAAAGCAGCAGCTGGAGATCAGGACCAGCTTCCCCACCAGAGCGTAGTGGGGGGGAAGAGTCCCATGGATCAGGGCCAGCGTCTCACCCAGCAGGGAGAGAAGATTAGTCAGAGCTGGCCACGCCTCCATCACAGAGTGAGGGAACGGAGGGGAAGTCAGGTTCAGCTAGCCTCCCTGAAGGGGGAAGCAGTGACAGGAGCAGTGTAACGGTCAGGAGGAAGGTTGCCGGCTGGGCGCGCGCGCCAAGTTCGAATGTGCAGGCGTGCGGCACAGCAGGAAACACGGATTGGGAACCAGGTCCTAAAGCCCGCCGGAGAGAGGGGGAAGACTCAGGGGAATCAGCATCACAAGAGTGTAGAAGGGGCGAGACCCCAGCGGACAGGCGGACCCAGAGGAGAAAAGAGCAAAGGAAGAGGTGGAGCAAGGCTAGAGTCTTAGACTGGTGCCTGGGGGGAGGAGATTCAGACGGAGCTTCAGCAGTCTAGAGTTTGAGACGTAGGGCTGTGCGCCGCAGCTTTGAAATCGAAACTGAACTGCAATAAAGATCTTTGTAAATAGTAACGAACTGGCGTTGGTCCTTTGTGAGCTGGGACCTCGGGCAGCTCTGGCAGGTGAGATCTGCCATTTCTCTTGAAATTGCTTCCTTTTTAAATTATTATTTCATAAACAGTGTTGGAATCCAAGGGGCATTTTCTTTTCTACACTAGCTCCTCTTTCGTTCAAAAGTATTTTAAAATTCTACAGGTGAGGGGGTTAATTAAAAAAAAAATGTTTTTCTGCAACTTTTTGCATCCTTCCATTAAAGGATCTCTGGGGGAATCTTCCTGCACCTTTTCTTTTTATGGCGCTTCTTCCCAAGGGACTGCTCAGAAAATTAAATCAGGGCTGTAAAATGCTAGGTTTACTGTTTTTATTACAAATGACTTCTCTGAAATGGTTGGTGATGTTCTCAATATGCCAGGAACCCAATTTTCATTTAGCTGGTTAGTACTGGCACTAACAGGATGACCTGCCATCAACTGCCCCGTGGGAAGGATTCTGGCAACTTTATAATATGTTATTGTTCTTTAATGTCGCTTGCAAGCTGCCTTAGAAGAATTTGTGGAAGCAGGATATACTGTACATAATTGTAATAAATAAACACATTCCAGTTTATTGCCCGTTTTAAGCATAGTGCAATGTCTGCATTGGTTCTGCTCAGGACCATCACCGAGTCTGGATGCCAGAGCATTAATGAGCTCCAAAGGGAGCTGTTAACTCAGCAAAAGTTCAGGGGAGACTGAGAGGCTATATCTGTTTAGGGCTCCTCCAGGAAACTTATTTATTTATTTATTGACCATTCATGCTGATTCGCTTTCACAAAGTTCATGCAGAAGTTAGATTATATCTGTCAGGGAACTGCCATCGGAGCCAAGAGTGGAGGTAAGGCTCCCTAGCGATGCAGGAGAAGGGCCCAGCCTGGAGAGAGGGAACACTTCCTCGGAGGAAGGAAATCAGCGTGACACCAGGAAGAAAAGGGAGCCGGGAAGGACTTCGGAGAGATGGCTCCAAGACTCTTCCACAGAGACCAGCGGGGAGAGCCCAGGACCTCCGCTGGCCACACCCACTCTGCACAGAAAACTTCCGCGCAGGGAGGCTAGCGGCGACTTGGTGTCAAAGAGCTTTTATGCTGGAAGAAGTTCAGGAAACGCCCACTGACGGATTCTGCCAGTGACTGACACAGCCACGGAGAAAGTGCTGTTCAGCCAGGGAAAAGTTTAGCCAGACAACGTTGCCTAGAGCAGCGGCCACTTACACACGAGCAACCCCAATTCCCTTTACAATATATTTTTTTTAAAAAACCTGAACACTTATTCAGCGGGTGGGCTGGTTCTGAATGGGGTAACTGTGCCCCTGAAGGACCAGGTGCGGAGTCTGGGAGTCATTTTGGACTCACAGCTGTCCATGGAGGAACAGGTTAATTCTGTGTCCAGGGCAGCTGTCTACCAGCTCCATCTGGTACGCAGGATGAGACCCTCCCTGCCCATGAACTGTCTTGCCAGAGTGGTGTATGCTCTGCTTATCTCCCGCTTGGACTACTGCAATTCTACTGCAATGCGTTCTACATGGAATTACCTTTGAGGGTTACCTGTAAACTACAATTAATCCAGAATGTGGCAGCTGGACTAAGGTTACCAGATTTTATTTCAATGAATCCGGGGACACTTTTCAACTTCAATGGATTTTGTATGGGGACTGATTTTTAAATCCGGGGACTGTCCCCAGGAAACGGGGATGTCTGGTAACCTTAATCTAGACTGGGGACTGGGAACAGGGACTGGCCACTGAGACCACATAACACCAGTCCTGAAAGACCTATATTGGCTCCCAGTACGTTTCTGAGCACAATTCAAAGTGTTGCTACTGACCTTTAAAGCCCTAAACAACCTTGGCCCGGTATACCTGAAGGGGCGTCTCCACCTCCATCATTCAGCCCGGACACTGAGCTCCAGTTCCGAGGGCCTTCTGACGGTTCCCTCCCTGTGAAAAGTGAGGTTGCAGGGAACCAGGCAGAGGGCCTTCTCTGTAGTGGCGTCCGCCCTGTGGAACACCCTCCTATCAGATGTCAAGGAAATAAACAACTATCTAACTTTTAGGCCCAGCCAGATGGGTGGGGTATAAGCAATAAATTGTTGTTGTTGTTGTTGCTGCTGCTGTTGTTATTCTGATTTGTTTGCAGAGAGCTGATACAGCAGTGAACTGTCAGCCAGATGGGCAGGGTATAAATTATTATTATTATTATTATTATTATTATTATTATTATTATTATTATTATCATCATCATCATCATCATCATCATCATCATCATCATTATTATCCTGATTTGCTTATGGGCTATTTATGCATCTATCTGTTAATCATTCGTTCATGCCAAACTCTTCGGTACATTTCCCAATCACTTTCCTGAACGCAACATCTGCAGAGCCAGCAGCTGTGGAATGGAGTGGAATGGAGGCAAAAATGGGCAGAGCAATGTGACAGTAGCTACATGCCAACCATACTAAAGTCTGGGGTCTCTGCACAGTCCCTATGAGTGCTCTCTCTCTCTCTCTCTCTCTCTCTCTCTCTCTCTCTCTCTCTCTCTCTCTCTCCTCTCTTTCTCTCTCTCTCCCATCTTGGCAAGCAAGAGGCATTTCCTCCCTTCAAGGAGACATTCCAGCCAGACAAAAGCACTCATGGTGGACGCAGAACAGGGTGAAGGAGGACTGTGGCTTGCGGAAAAAGCATGGCGAAGAGTCTTGATGCAGTTCCTCAACCTGAAGTTCCCAGGCTTAAGGAGGAGGACATTGATTGGAACAATCTGACAACTGAAGATCCACTGTGTTCATTTAAAACAAGTTCTTCTAGACCCCACAGATTTCTTTCTTCGCAAAGGAGAAACCAAGGGAATTAGGGGAAGCCACAAGGTTACACAGTGAGCCATAGAGGCTGTTGAGAGTGGCATAACTTCAACAGCAGGTGTGCATAAGAGCAAAGCAGAAGTTTCTGCAGCTGGAGGGGTGACCTGGGACTCTGCTCTCCAAGAACTGTCTGAGGAGAGCAACGCAGTGGAGTAAAAGTAGTGAATAAAAAGCAACAAGAGAGTCATGTGAGACAAAGCAAAACCACTGGCAAACCAAAAAAAACCACAGCACCCGAACCAGATGCTGAGAAGAGCTGCAGGGTTGCAATTGTGTCAAAACAGGTCATTAAATCTATGGTCACAGCAACAGAACAGATGGGTGCTGTACCCCCCCCTCACAGGGCAGGGGTTCTGGGCTATGCTGCCACCTAGAAATCAGTACAGTGGTACCTCTGGATACGAACGGGATCCGTTCCGGAGCCCCGTTCACATCCTGAAGTGAACTCAACCTGCGTCTGCGCGTGCGGCGTTTTGCCGCTTCTGCACATGCGCGTGACGTCATTTTGAGTGTCTGCGCAAGCAGCAAAACCCGAAAGTAACACGTTCCATTACTTCCGGGTTGCCACAGAGCGCAACCCAAAAGCACTCAACCTGAAGCACATTTAACCCGAGGTATGACTATTAGCCCAACCGATGTCTTTGCAGTTCTT
Source organism: Podarcis melisellensis (assembly GCF_964234715.1). Lineage (NCBI taxonomy): Eukaryota > Metazoa > Chordata > Lepidosauria > Squamata > Lacertidae > Podarcis > Podarcis melisellensis. Next base: position 10,474,207 of record NC_138531.1, read on the forward strand.
GGAGAGTAAACTAGTTTCTTCAACATACAGAAATATTGATCTCCATGGTTAATTGCATGCCACATGCAAATTTATAATATTCAAACAAGGGGGGGAACTATTCAAGGGCATGACTTGCTCATTTGTTTCTTCTGGGGAATAAAAAGAAGATTAACTGAACCTAAGACGAGAGGGCAAGGAGTACCGAATGCATTTTTCCCCATGGGGAAAATGGGGCTCTGAACCACAACCTCCATCTCTAACTTAGAATCATAGAATCATAGAGTTGGAAGAGACCACAAGGGCCATCGAGTCCAACCCCCTGCCAAACAGGAAACACCATCAGAGCACTCCTGACATATGGTTGTCAAGCCTCTGCTTCAAGACCTCCAAAGAAGGAGACTCCACCACATTCCTTGGCAGCAAATTCCACTGTCGAACAGCTCTTACTGTCAGGAAGTTCTTCCTAAAGTTTAGGAACATTTTATCCATAGTCAACACATCCCTTTTTCTTCAGCAATAATAATAATAATAATAATAATAATAATAATAATAATAATAATTTATTTATACCCCGCCCATCTGGCTGGGTTTCCCCAGTCACTCTGGGTGGCTTCCAACCAAATATTAAAAACAATTCAGCATCAAACATTAAAAACTTCCCTAAACAGGGCCGCCTTCAGTTGTCTTTTAAAGCTAAAATAGTTGCTTATTGCCTTGACATCTGCTGGGAGGGCGTTCCACAGGGCAGGCGCCACTACTGAGAAGGCCTTCTGCCTGGTTCCCTGTAATCTCACTTCTTGCAACGAGGGAACCGCCAGAAGGCCCTTGGCACTGGGAAAACTCTGACAGCTGTTCATCTACTGCATATATGTACCTGACTAGTGGAATAATCCAGCTCAGGTTGATAGGAAATTGGTATGACCAGTGACATTGGAGTGTTGGATTAAGACTGGGAATAATAGAAATGTTTAGGATAGATGTGAGTTTCTCCATCAAGGACCGGTCACTGCTAACCTACATCAGAATATATATATATATTTTAAAGAGGGATAAGGAGCTATGTATGCCATCTTGAGCTACTGCGAGGAAGAATGTGATAAAAATGAATAATGCAAGGCTACGAATTATGCACAGATGCAGTAGGCAGCCTTCTCTGTGGATGGGTGATTTGGACTGAACTAAACATTTACATTGAGTGTAAATGTTTGCACAATTTAAAGCCACAAACTCAGCCTTGGTTTTTGTGTTAATTTTATAACCATGTGTGTTTCAGGCACTTCAGAGCACAGAAGAACTGAAAGGTCCTCAGAAAATGTTTAGAAGCTGTAAGTAATTTTGCTTTTTTAATGCTTTTTTTTTTTGACTAGGGAAAGTCGGTTTGAAGGGTCATTGTCTCTTCCAGCCCTTTTCATAGAAGAAGGATTAAACCAGGATCTCCAAAGAGGGAAACGGAAGCAGAATGTCAACATTTAAATTGCTTTGGCTTTGACAAGTACAAATGGGCAAAATCACCCCACTCCTGACGGCAGTTTGCAGGCTCCCAGGGGCAGCTGGACTGAGACAAAGGGATCTTGCACCAGAGTCACACAGCAGCAATATATATTTGGTACTTTGGCAACATTCAGAATCCTTCATTTTCAAGTTAAGTAGCATCATGCCATTCATTCCTTCTTCAATTAGCAGGTATATGAGTATGATATTTAGGTTCAAAAGGTAACTTTTTAAAGAATACGCAGCATGTCACAGAAGATTGATCACCACCAACGATACCTCTACAGCCTGATCTTCCTGGCTGCCTCTGAAGTGATGCAATAGTGTGGCCCTGTCAACAAACCCACAAAAGTTGCTACCTTGCTGTTATGCACTGAGCTGAATCCTAGAACAGTAGGATCCAGAATGCAGCAGTATGATTGGCCCGCAGGAGCCACCCAATCCAGCTCCAGGTGGAAGTGAATCAGCAACATGATTGGCCTGCAAGAGCAGCCAATCAGGCTCCTGGATGAAGTGAATCCACAACCTGATTGGCCTACAGGAGCAGCCCGGAGTTAGCCAATCACGCGGGGCCCATTGTGTAAATGATGTATATATAGCTAGACGTTTTGGGGAAAGTTTCATTCATTGCTACTACGAGCTGAATAAAGAGTGTGAAATTCACACTCGACTCCAAGTATATTTCACTTGCAAAGCAAAATTCACTTGCCTCCTGGGGACTGACAGGTGAGGGATTTTGAGCTCTATCCACCCCCCAAATGCCCACAAGGAGGTTAGAGGGCTCTGGCAATTTACTGGAGTTGCTGAGCTTTCTTTTAGGAAGACCCCAAAATTCCAAAATGGTTCAGCTTTTTTTTACAAAAACGCAAAAATAGCCATGGTTTTTCTCCCCCCCCTTTTTGATACTTTATTATTATTTATTTATACAACAAGAAAAAAAGACACAAAAAAACACAAATACCAAATTACACACAAATTACAAAAATAACCATAGACACATAATTTTCTTGGCAAACAATAAAACATCTATTGGTCTTAACACTAAAGACCCAACTTCCCGTCTATTCCATATTTCAAATTCATATTACTTATTGCCAATACACATTTTTTCATAATTAAACTTATTCTCAATAAATCTAATTTCTTCTATCTACCTAGCAACTATTACTGAAGTTCCTCGAATGCTGCAACAGAATTTAAACTACTATATTTATTTTTCAGATATTCTTTGAGAATCTCCCATTTAGAAACAAATTCCTGTTTTGATTTATTCTTTATTTTTTCTGATAAACCATCTAATTCGGCATATTCTGTCAGGTTTGGATCCAATCTTGTATAGAGGGGATTTCATTACTCTTCCATTTTGCTGCGATCAAAACTCTTTCTGCCGCCGTCGCATATAAAAAGATACCCTTCCTCTTTTGTGGAATATCCAAATCTGTTATTCCCAGGAGGTAGGCCTCTGGTTTTTTATTGAAAGAGATCTTTAGCATTTTTTGCAGTTCTGCATGTATACTCTCCCAGAATACCTGTATTTTCCTACATGTCCACCACATATGGTAGAATGTTCCTGAGTCTCCGCATCTCCAACAATTACTTGACACTTTTTTTACATTTTTGAAAGTTTCCATGGTGTTAGATACCATCGATGTTGCATTTTTTGAAAGTTCTCTCTAATCGTGTAACAGTTTGTGAATTTCCAATTGATCTTCCATAAATTTTCCCATTGGGCCATGGTTATTGAATGGCCAAAATCCTGGGACCACCTCACCATTGCCACTGTTACCTCCTCCTCCTTGACTGTCCAGTCAAGGAGGAGTCGGTAAGTTTTGGAAAGAGTTTTTCTATTAGAATTTACAAGATCAGATTCGAATCGGGAAATATCTACTGAGAACCCCTTTTGTTTGTCAGATTTAAATTTTTCAAATAACTGATGGTATTGGAACCAGTCCGAAATGTGTTCTCTTATTTCCTCAATTTTTTAAAATTTTATTTGGTTATCTTCCTTTTTTAGAAGTATTTTATATGTTGGCCAGCTTTCCTGAGTATTTTTCCATTTTACTGCTATGGCTTCTACTGGAGAAGTCCACCACGGGACTTTAAAGCCATGGTTTTTCAATTGACTTGATGAAGATCCAGAACAAAGTGCTGTCTTTTGGATGTCAATTCCGTCTTTGACATCCCAGTAATTTTGGACGTATGGCAGCCCTATATTTACTGAGCGATTAACTTACTCGGAAGTTAACCAATGACAAGTCTAATAATTGTTACCCCACATTTTCTAGTGCAGTTATTCTCATTGCTTTCCATATCACAAAGGTTTGATTTTTGAGGAGAAGCAAGGTTGCTGTGCAAGAGCACCAAACCATAATTGCGCAACATGTATTTGCTGGTATGTGACTGAATCCCTTAAAAAAATAGCAACTGCCTTGAAGCAGCCAGAGACACAAGCTAGATATCAGTTCATGATAAGAAAAGTCCTTACCATGGGCATTCAAGACACCTGGATATTTAAGCCCGGCTGAGATTCTGTCCTCTGAAGCTGGCTAGGAAGATAGAGAGGCTGCCTTATTGCAGAGCTTTCTTTAAAACAAAATAAAATAAACCCTCCCCTGAATCGTTTGGAACAGAAAGCCAATGCACTGATACAGAAGGAGTAGGTCATTATTTAGCCAAATGTTTTTAAAGCGCAGGTATAAAACACACACCACAAGAAAAAGCAATTATGCTTTCGTCTTCCGGTAACTAATATTGCAATCTAGTCTGACGGCCAATATAGCATTCCCTTGTGCTAGCCTTGTGTACTCAGTTTAGGGAATAATTTGCAACTGCCTGATTAAAAATACTGGAAGGTTGATTCTTTCTAGGAACAACTGTAGGATGGGAGGAAATTAGGAGAACTCAACCAGAACATCACAAACAGGAAGGAATATATTTTATTAAAAATTTAAAAAAAACAAAACTCAGGGGAAGAGATAGCTAATTGAAAAATTATGTAATAGTTGCATTAATTCATTAATATGGCATCGCAACCCAATTCTTACCCAGTTTTGCAATTAGATTATAAACATGTTCTGATTAAATAATTTTAGTTGATTAATCACCTTCCTTTTAACCAATTGATTACTTAATAAAAACAAATTCGCATATAACCAAAATCTCAATATAGGCTTCCCCTGAGATGCTGGGATAAGTGTGTGGTTAATCATAATTCATCAAATAAAAACTACGACAAATGGTTAGTGGTACAAATGTGTACTTCCTAGCACAGAGGTGCACCGGGACAAAAAAAAATAGCCTCAAAGAAATATGTGCCTTCATGATCTCAAACCATCCCATTGATGAATAAACTAAAGCTTTAGTAGATTAATCTACTAGTGAAATCAGTGAAAGTTCTGAATGATGGGGCTCAATAAAGCCAAAACTAGGTATTACTAAATTCCATTGAAGTCAACCGGGCAGGGCTTTAGCCTAGTGGTAGAAGCTCTGAAACCCCGGAGAGGCTCCGTCAGTCAATGTAGATCAGGAATCTGTGGACCGCCAGTTGTTGGACTACATATCCCATCATTCCTCACCATAGGCCTTAGCGGTTGGGGCTGATGGGAGCTGAAATCCAACAATATTTGGATGACCACAGGTTCCCCATTCCATTGCTTCCATTGGGATTCAGTCATCATGGTTAACCTTAGCAGAATGGGGGTCCTAACATACATACATCTATCTCAATTTCAGTTCCTTCTGGTAATATGTTCTTGATTCTTTTCTGTCTGAGGTTCTGACAACAACAGGCCTACAAAAATTGTGAGACTCCAAGTGCAACAATGTCCCCAAGCCATGGCACATTTCCTGTTTCTGCTGCCTGCCCGAGATTTAAAAACCAGCAGGGCTGTTAAGTACCAGGCAGGCTGCAACACGCGATGAAAATGTTGGTGCTACATACTCATCTGCATATTTATTACACAAATCCAGGATGCAAAGACCGTGGAAAGTGGTGTACGCTTACAGACTGCCCCCTTTCGAAAAGGCCACTGTAGAGCTGGAAAAGGTGCAGAAAATGACAACCAAAATTACTGTGGTGCTGCAGAAGCTTCCCTATGAGGAAAGGCTATAAAGTTTTTAATATAGGAAAAAACCCCAAATAAGTAGGAACACACTGGAAATTGTGTGTTATGTAAAGAACCTGGACAGACAGAGGTTTCTCCCAATACTAAAATTTTAGGATGCTCAGTGAAACTGATTGGAAGGAGATTCAGGACAGCCCAAAGGAAGTACATTATTACCATATTTTTCCGTCTATAAGACGCCCCCTATTTTTGGGGACTCCAATTTAAGAAAATGGGGGAAGATACTATCCGTGTATAAGACGAGCCCAAACTTTGAACATTATTTTATAGTAAAAAAACATAGTCTTATACACAGAAAAGTATGGTAACTTATGAAACTCACTACCTCAAATTGTGCTGAAGACCACTGACTAGCTTAGATGGTTTTAAAGGGGGGATTGGGCAAATTCAGAGTCAACCATGCCTGTGGCAATTGCTTGGCGCCATATCCCTTTTTCTGAGGTCTATGAGGACTTTTTCTGAGGTCCCTCTACAAAGAGCTGAGCCCCAGATTTTAAAATAAAGAGGAACAAGGACATCTTGATTGTGAAGATTATCCTGGTGATTTATTTCATAATTATTCACAGCACCCAGCATGAAGTCTTGGGGTATTTTTTAATCAATCATGTTTATTAATGCTATTAATTTTCAAACATTCCCCTGAAAGACAGGATAATGTGGCTAGAAAAACACATGAGTACAAGATAGAAATTGCTGTAAACTGACAGATGAAATTAAGTAGGTTTAGATGCTGGGGCACAAATTAGGTAGCAGATATTTAACTCCCGTGTCCAAAGGTTAACTCTAGATGGTCCTTCAGCAACTATATGTGGGATCAAGTGATTATTTCAGACCCCTGATTTGTTTCATTCATAAAACCTAAAGAGGGGATCTTTCTGAAACTTCACGTGACATATTTTGGTTTTTTTTCTCCTTTTTGCCAGGCAGAGGAGGAGGAGACTCACAGCACAATCCCATGCTTGTCTGTTGTTGTTTAGTCGTTTAGTCGTGTCCAACTCTTCGTGACCCCATGAACCAGAGCACGCCAGGCACTCCTGTCTTCCACTGCCTCCTGCAGTTTGGTCAAACTCATGCTGGTAGCTTCGAGAACACTGTCCAACCATCTCGTCCTCTGTCATCCCCTTCTCCTTGTGCCCTCCATCTTTCCCAACCTCAGGGTCTTTTCCAGGGAGTCTTCTCTTCTCATGAGGTGGCCAAAGTATTGGAGCCTCAGCTTCACGATCTATCCTTCCAGTGAGCACTCAGGGCTGATTTCCTTAAGAATGGATAGGTTTGATCTTCTTGCAGTCCATGGGACTCTCAAGAGTCTCATCCAGCACCATAATTCAAAAGCATCAATTCTTCGGCGATCAGCCTTCTTTATGGTCCAGCTCTCACTTCCATACGTCACTACTGGGAAAGCCATAGCTTTTACTATACAGACCTTTGTTGGCAAGGTGATGTCTCTACTTTTTAAGATGCTGTCTAGGTTTGTCATTGCTTTTCTCCCAAGAAGCAGGCGTCTTTTAATTTTGTGGCTGCTGTCACCATCTGCAGTGATCATGGAGCCCAAGAAAGTAAAATCTCTCACTGCCTCCATTTCTTCCCTTCTATTTGCCAGGAGGTGATGGGACCAGTGGCCATGATCTTTGTTTTTTTGATGTTGAGTTTCAAACCATATTTTGCGCTCTCCTCTTTCATCCTCATTAAAAGGTTATTTAATTCCTCCTCACTTTCTGCCATCAAGGTTGTGTCATCTGTCATGCTTGTCTACTCAGCAGTAAGCCCCACTGAACTCTGTGAGACTTACTCCCAGGTACACATAGAAGGCGTGATGGACTTGTGACCCTCCATATGTTGCTAGACTACAACTCCCTGTGATAATTTCCCTGATACTAAAGCAACGTCAAGAGTGTTAATTATAGTAATTTAATTCACTGAAATTGTAAATGCGTGTATGCATCACTATGTGTTTAAATTTGATTGATTGGTAACTGAATTCTAGAAAGTTCTCTAGCAGTTCTAATCTGAGTGACTAACGTTGGTCACACGGGAGGTGTCTACTGAAGGAGAGACTCTCTTTTATGCAAAGCAAGATGGCTGTGTTTTAGGATCCACTGTGAACACTGCTAAGTAGAATGGAGTGTTTCTTCTCTGCTTGAAATAAAGAGAGCAAAGGTGCAGGAGAAGGTAAAAGTGGAAATCTCTCATGGGAGCTGCAAGGCATGGCCTAAATAGGATGCCGAAGGCTGAGTGCTGAGCTCTGGAAAGAGAGGAAAATACAGGTGTTCTAACTTCCAGTTAGAAGAAGAGATGGTAAACCCATGCTTGAAGAAGCATGTGACTGTAAATATTATGTTTTAATTTATCTATAACTATAAATTTCCACAAGTAAAGTTTTTGAATATTAAAGTCTGGACATTGTTTTAATTTTCAAAGAAGGATGTCAGTCGTATATATATATATATATGATTTGAGCATCTTAGCTGCTATTTCACTACTCTGACTTCAGCATGACATGTTTGTGCTAATACTGGAAGAGAGTAAAGGGGTAAATATTAAATCTACACAACATCAAAAAGACAAGGAGCTTCTTTATATATAGCTATGGCAACAACAAGAACACAGTAGGACCAAAGACAAGACAATATCATTGTGGACATTTATCTTTCTATCATCACCAGTAAACAGGTCATACAGGATTTTGAAGCATTACAAAATCTTGCAAAACCTATTTGACCAGATGTGATATAGGAAGAACAAATTCAGTGGGCACATGATGTGCATCAACAACTTAATAGACCGTAAAAGTATTTTTTGTCTTCTACCTATCTGCTTGGTCTCCCCACTCTCCCGTACATCTTTGCTGTTTCTGTCTTGTCATTATCAGGAAAAGACTAGGAATCTAGCCTATGTCTGACAAGTGTTCACATTTATCAGGGCAGTGTATTTTTTCAGGCAGCGCAACCAATTATATAGCATAAGGCAACTTTCAGATTGGTACTGATTATTCATTTTGGTGAGGTGCCTTGTAACATCGTTAAAAGGTCATGTTTTCTCAATTTGTACTAGTCGATGTCAACTTTTATATATTCTGCAGCTCTCTCTGGATTAAGCAAAGCTGCAGTCTGCATGCCAAATTTGAAGTCATCTATAATCCAAGTAGGCTGTGATTAAAAATTACAGTGCTGATATCCTAAACTAGATTTTAATAGCTATTGCGATAAGAAAAGTGGCCTTATTGGATTATCAGCTTTGAATTAATTTTAGCTATCCACTTCTCTCTTATAATTGTTTCTCTCAAGCCTGAACATACCACTTCCTCTTCAAATTCCAGAGAATCTAATGAACATTAGGAGAAAATAAATAATTGCGTAAAAGCTTTTAAAGTTAAGCAACTGCTCTGAACTAATTAAAGCTTCGTGCAGTACCATGTTAAAGAAAGGCATTTAGCCAACATGGAAATTAAAAATTGCAATGCCTACCCTGTATTATGTAAGTCTTATGCATTTAATAATAATATTAAGCATATATAAGGAGCATTTTGAGTATGCAAAGCACTACGTATAGCTTGAGTGATGCTTATAACAGCCCCATAATATGGCTGGTACTGTGGTCTAAACCACTGAGCCTCTTGGGTGATGGTTGGAATCCCTATGACAGGGTGAGCTCCCATTGCTCTGTCCTAGCTCCTGCCAACCTAGCCATTTGAAAGCCAGCGCTAGTAGATAAATAGGTACCGCTGCGGTGGAAAGGTAAACGGCATTTCCGTGCACTCTGGTTTCCGTCACGGTGTTCAATTGTGCCAGAAGCGGTTTAGTCATGCTGGCCACATGACCAGGAAAGCTGTCTGTGGACAAACGCCGGCTCCCTCGGCCTGAAAGTGAGATGAGCGCTGCAACCCCATAGTCGCCTTTGACTGGACTTAACCGTCCAAGGGTCCTTTACCTTTACCTTAATAGGTCAACATAATTATCTTTTCCCATCTTCTGTGTTGCAGATGCTAGAGCGTGGAGGGATAGCTGTTTGTTTTAGACTACCAAGTGAGTTCACAGCCAAGGTTATATTTGTACCAGAGGGTTCCAGGCACCTGAGTCTGTTTGGTATATGAACTCTTAAATGCAACACCACATGCTGTAGACTGAGGACTCAGCTACATATATTGGCAAAGAAAAAGTGTTTTACGGTCATATCTTGGGTTACAGAAGCTTCGAGTTGTGTGATTTTGGGTAGCACACTGCACCGAACCCGGAAGTACCGGAACGGATTACTTTCAGGTTTCGGTCCTTGCGCATGCGCAGAAGCACTAATTTTTTGCGCATGCACAGAACTGCCAAATCGTGACCCACGCATGTGCAGATGCGCGGGTCGCAAATGCTGTGGGTTGTGAATGTGCCTCCCGCACAGATCAAGTTCACAACCCAAGTGTCCACTGTATATGAGTTGTTTATGCATTCTAACACGATGACACCAGAGGGCGCTGCGGAGTTCCGTTTTTGCCAACCCGATTTCTCATACAAAGTTTGCAATGCATTTAACCGAAACGCTTCTTTGATGTGTCTAGTTCCAGCCTGTTTCACTGTTCATACCTGTAGGTGAGAAGGTAGCTCAAGATCAACTGGTAGATCTCTAGAAGATTTGCAATACACCCTCTAGGGTCTCTCACTCCAAATTATTTAACAATACCAACAACTAAAAGGATCCCTCACTTTACACACACATTGTTGTTGTTGTTTAGTCGTTTAGTCGTGTCCGACTCTTCGTGACCCCATGGACCAGAGCACGCCAGGCACTCCTGTCTTCCACTGCCTCCCGCAGTTTGGTCAAACTCATGCTGGTAGCTTCGAGAACACTGTCCAACCATCTTGTCCTCTGTCGTCCCCTTCTCCTTGTGCCCTCCATCTTTCCCAACATCAGGGTCTTTTCCAGGGAGTCTTCTCTTCTCATGAGGTGGTCAAAGTATTGGAGCCTCAGCTTCAGGATCTGTCCTTCCAGTGAGCACGCAGGGCTGATTTCCTTCAGAATGGATCGGTTTGATCTTCTTGCAGTCCATGGGACTCTCAAGAGTCTCCTCCAGCACCATAATTCAAAAGCATCAATTCTTCGACGGTCAGCCTTCTTTATGGTCCAGCTCTCACTTCCATACATCACTACTGGGAAAACCATAGCTTTGACTATACGGACCTTTGTTGGCAAGGTGATGTCTCTGCTTTTTAAGATGCTGTCTAGGTGGCGCAGGTGGCGCAGTGGGTTAAAGCCTCCACGCCTAGGACTTGCCGATCGAAAGGTCGGCGGTTCAAATCCCTGCGGCGGGGTGCGCTCCCGCTGCTTGGTCCCAGCGCCTGCCAACCTAGCAGTTCGAAAGCACCTCCGGGTGCAAGTAGATAAATAGGGACCGCTTACCAGCGGGAAGGTAAATGGCGTTTCCGTGTGCGGCTCTGGCTCGCCAGAGCAGCGATGTCACGCTGGCCACGTGACCTGGAAGTGTCTCCAGACAGCGCTGGCCCCTGGCCTCTTAAGTGAGATGGGCGCACAACCCCAGAGTCTGTCAAGACTGGCCCGTACGGGCAGGGGTACCTTTACCTTTTACCTAGGTTTGTCATTGCACACATTAGGCTATTCTAATGGAGGAAGAATAACAAGGAACATGGTTTGTGTGGAAGGACGATGAGTTCAGTTCTGGTACTGAAAACAAAATCCTAAGCTGAGAGTGAACTGGAAGCATAAATCAAAGTGTATGTTTTTGCTCCCACAGACACTATTTGGGACCTGGTTGGTTGATGCTCCTGAAGGCTCGTGTAAGCGGCTCCTCTCCTCTCCCACTTTGCTCCTTTAAAGAAGCAGGCTCTCTGTCCCTCTCTCCTCCTCACTCAGCGGCTCTTCTCCCACTTTGCTGTTTCAAAGTGAGCCACAGAGGAGGGAAGGAAAGGGAACTATGGATCCTCTGCTCACGACTGCAGCAGATCCCCCCCGCCACCCATAGGCATTCCCTCCATAACACACACAGACATTTCCCCTTACTTTCTAGGAGGAAAAAAGTGAGTGTTATGGTACAAGAAATACGGTATTTCATGCAGAAGTTTTTTCCCCTGAGATATGAACAACTTCTTAAAATATGAAGTTTTTCAAATACTGTTTACAACCTTAAATCAAATTTCCCAGTGAGTTTATATTAAAAAGAGAGAAAAGAATCGAAATGGAAATAGTATAAGGCTGTTACGGTAAAATCTGGGTGCGAGGCTGCTCTGCCACCCAGCTCGTCGGACTAAGTCCGCGGGTCCCTGCGGAGGAAAATGAATGCAGCCGGAGACAGGAGCAAGATGCAGAAGATCCAAGTTTATTGCGCAACAGGTTCAAGGCGAGATTGAACCCAGAGGATGGGGTGACATGAACTTTTAAAACTTCCCTCCATGCCCCAGAATACAATGCAAAATCATCAATACATCACGGTTACATCATGAATACATTAAGAAGAGGTTGGGTTACACAGGATTAACATATGGAGGATGGAGGGGGGAATATGCAAAGCTGGAGATATGCACAGATAAGTACATCCTGAGTACCGGTGATGAAAGGACAATAGTCCAAGCATGCATAGTCTGTCACCTGGCACTGCCCAGAGGAAAGGCTTGGCAGAGTGATTTGACAGGATTAGGGTCTTCCTGAGTGTACGTGACACCTCGCTTGAGGGATTATGGAGGACAGAGGAGGTGTCATGGAGTCCTAGAGAAATGGAGTAAATTGGCACCGAAAGCAAGAAAATTGGTGCTTGTGTAACAGTGGGGGCCTGAGGGGTCCATGTAGGGCCGGGTGCCCTTGAGGTCATCGCCTCGGATCCTCTGGTGACCAGCGGAAGGGGTGAAGTAGACATGCCCCCCCTTTCCATATCAAAGGCACAAGAACTAAAAGGCAGAACCTGACCTTAAAAGCAAGATAAAATCAACCAGCAGAAGGACTAAAATAAAATGGAACAGAACAAAAAATAAATAAAAGCGCCCTGCCAATGCAAACTCCAATGCATTCTCTCATTGCAGGAGAGAGTGTAGATTACAACAACGCTTCAACACAGTGCAGTCCTTTTCTCCCTGCACTGCAGATTGGGCGAAGAAGGCAGAGAGTCCTGCACACACAGATCTGCAATGTAGCCCAGTGTTATCGCTGTGCTGCAAGCTGAGAGCTGCATGGCTGCATGTGGGTGTCGCATCCAGACGGTATCACAATCGTCTCCATTATCAGATGGGGGCTGAGAGTGATATGACAGTTCCCTAATAAAGGTTTAAGACTGCCACCTACTTGATCTTTACTGGTAAGATGAAACGGCATAGATCAACAGCACAGTAAATCATTCAAGTAGCAGCAGCTTATTGCGATTTTTCACTCCCTAAGCAATAACAAATGCGGAAAAAATATAATTAAAATTATACTGAAGGCTCAGAAGTTTGGGGAATGTAAACCATCCATTAGGTGGTATAAATCTAGGAGGCAGGGAGGTGAACAGATATTTCTTATAATTAACTTATACCCCCCCACCCATTCTTCAGTTTGTGAAGGGTGCTGGGAATTGTAGTACTTTGTAGGGGAAGCTACACTTCCCATGATTCTTTGGGGTGGGTTTGCTTTAACTGAATGGTGTGTGTGCTGCCTCTGTGCCCAGCTATTGGAAGTTGCATTTATTAGCTTGCAACCTCTTGTTATTTTTCCTCTATTCTACACTTCCAGTGCAATCCTGTGCATAGCTATGCAGAAGTCATTCTCACTGAGTCCAATGGAAATGTAAGGGGATATAGGATTGCAACCTTCTTGTGTCAGGATTTACTTCTATTAATGTAACAGAAACCAATCTATATCTAGGTTCTGTCCTGCTAACTCTGCATATCATGGCGTCCTTTTCTTGGCTCTGCCCAAGGACCCAGAATTTCAAAATCCATGGTTAGCAGCCTCCTGGAAGTTTGGCTTCAGGAAGTGTGATTCCTACGTTCTTCCATCTGGGTCTTGTCACATTCTCTCTAGTATAATTATCTCCCTACTTTGCATGAAACCCAGAAGCAACAATGGAGAAAACACAAGTCTTTTGCTCTTCCTTTATCATCATCACTTCAGATGAACATTTTAAGTAATTGTTATTCTTTTAAAGGGATGTATTGATTTTTACTAATGTACAGAAACATGATGAGCTAATCCTTCGAAAGCTACCTAAGAATATTTCATTCTAAAGAACTCCTCTAAAATCATCTCAGAATAGAGTTGTGTGGTGTCTTTGAATATGACTGATTAGATGTCTTTTAAACTTCCTTCAAATATTATGAGCAACAAGCTCTTGTTTAATTTAGACCCATCAAATACAGATCCATGGAAAGAAAAGAGATAAATGCAGTTTCATGTTCAGTAGCTCTCATGCCAACTGTCCAAGTCACTTAGAAACTCTGATCCTCTGGGATAACCAGACTCATATAACCAACATGCTTAAGTCTAATTAATGCATGAAAGGGTTAAGACCGTAGAGTAAGCTGTCCTGCCAGGCTTAGTCTAGGTCACTCTCCCTCACCTTGGGTAATCAAGCCTATTGTTGTACCTCAGTCTACCTGACTCATTGTGTAAAGAGGTGTGTTGCTCCAGCTTAGCCACTTGACTCTCACAAACCATTCTTGTGTTCCTATACCAATATTTTAAGAACTTTCACCACTTTGGAACTGAACTAAGCTTTACTGCCTGTGCAACTTTTCCAACTGATGAATGGAAAGCACATGAACCTGACCTTTGAAGAGTGTGTAAGTAAACAGATTGTTTACTAAACTTACTAGGCTGGATCTAGAAAAAGTAAAAGTTGGGCTTTTTTTGTGGGCACTGATTTTAATGAGACTGGCTTAAAAGTAAGATGTTTAGAATTAAGGTCCTCTGGCTCAGTTTTCTGATTATGCCGAAATTTGGTTACAGCAATTCTCATAAAAACAAAGTAACATTCGGACAACACTGCCCTGCTCCTTCTTTTAAAAAAAGCAAAACAAAAGTGTTCAATATTCTGTCATATACTAAAAATAGCCCTGGAAGTAGAAATGTTATTAAATATCCTGAAGAATAAACATGAAACCAGTCCAAAGTATTTTGCTTGGATTTAGTCCACCTGAAGTCTTTTATTTCCCCCCTAGGCCTAGCTTATGCCAAAATTTCTGTCAGGTTCTCTCTCTGAATTTTTATGACTTCCTTATATTATTCAGTCAGTTAAGTTGACAAATACAGACACTCATTTCTTTGCCAGTTCAGCACTTTTCTGGATACTGTACTCGTACTGGAATAGTCTTCTAAATTCCAGAGTAGTATTACAGGAGGAGGAAAACTGAGCCAATGTGTGTTATTCGAATGAAAATATTAGGTCCCTATCCAGCTTTACTTGTTCACAACTAGACATACATGGCTGCTGGTAGCCCCAGACACCCATTCTCATGCAGTGGTGCATTAAGCCAGTTCAATGGGGCCTGAATGAGTATTATTATGGTGTAGAGAGGGAGATTGATCTAAATCCAGATCTGCAGCACATGTCTACACACAGATTTCTCTCCAGAACTGGCCAAAATAATGCTGAACAGACTTTTACTTATTTAAGGTATTCCAATTTCTATCGCACCTCATGGCCAAATGGCCTCGAGGCAGCTCACAAGACTCCAAACAATAAAAAATGTAAACAAGCAGCAATAAAGGACTTTTAGATTAGCGGAGGGCAAACTAAATAAATGTAGAGCTAATTGGCTAAAATAGCAGAGAGGCACTTAAAACTATTAAAGACGTGAGAGAACAGGACAGGCGTTACCTGACACCTGAAAGACGTATGTCTCTGCAGGGAGTTTTGCAGTTTAGATGCACCCACAAAATGGCCTTTTATCTAATTGTTACGCTCCTGTCCAGCCATGCACATTAGGGGGAAGGCTTATGAGAATCTCAATTCCAACTGGGAAAGCTGGCAACAGGTTGGGTTCTGGTAGTAAAAAAAAGGTAATTGGCTTACCAGAATGTGCATTATTTCTGGAGATCCCATTACCTTTGCAGAGGTTTCTAGGCATTGGGGCCAGAGAATTACGCAATTGCCCGGGAGCCTGACACAGATCAGATCATTCTCATCACAGGTTTCCAGATGACTACTTGGCAGAAATATTAGTCGGGAGGGTAAAATCCCCACCATGTAGGCTGCCATTGATTTTCTCTTATGTTGTGTCATGAGTAATGTAGCTTCTGCAGATTGTTCTTCTGGATTTCACACATGTCTATTAAAAAGCAGAGTTAAAATTGAGAGTGTAGCTTTGATAGATGCTACATCTTTGCGGGACGTGGGTAGCACTGTGGTCTAAACCACTGAGACTAGGGCTTGCCAATCAGAAGGTCAGAGGTTCGAATCCCCATGACGGGGTGAGTTTCCATTGCTCTGCCACAGCTCCTGCCAACCTAGCAGTTGGAAAGCATGTCAAAATGCAAGTAGATAAATAGGTACCACTCTGGCAGGAAGGTAATTGGCGTTTCCATGTGCTGCTCTTGTTTCGCCAGAAGCGGTTTAGTCATGCTGGCCACATGACCCAGAAAAACTGTCTGCGGACAAACATCCCTTGGCCTGTAAAGCAAAATGAGCACCGCAACCCCAGAGTTGTTCGTGACTGGACTTAACCTTTTTTTAAAAAAAATATTTGGAATGTGTTTAGAACTGTTGTATTTGACTTGTTATAGAAGATCTCCAGCCTAACTCTAATAGAGACTTATGGTCACCTTTCTTGATGGAAAAAAACAGGGGGGAAATAGCTAAGGCTAAATCCTGACAACTGGAATATTGAGCTTCACCCACACCCACACCCACACATACACATTTTAATATGATGTACTGGCCATTACTAGGGTGTGCATTACTAGGGTGTGCTTGTTGACTAGTGAGCTGTCCAAGTTTGTTCTTTATGTCCTTTCTGAGCATCATAAGGCATGGTGTAGCATACTCTAGGATACACTATGGTAAGTTTCCAAAAAAATAAAAATAAAATAAAATTCTAAGCTATGACCCAAAGCACATTTACTTACAACAAGACAGTTCCAGCCAGAGCACTGATGCTTGTTTTCAAACCAGTAAATCTAGGATTGGAGGAGTCAATGCATCAACGTTTTCATGTTCAGCTAGTTTGCTGCTTTGTGTGTCATAAATATAAGCCAGAAAGGTGAAGACCAACATCGTCTGCCTTTAGAGCATCAGTATGAAAGGTTCCATACAAGATTGAAAAATCTGTGAGGAACAGGAAGTCTGTCAAATCTACACACTGCATGAACACATGTTTTAGTGAGGGAAAAATAGTTTGCAAATTATATTATTATTATTGTTATTGTTATTATTCTACTGGGCTTTGATGACATTTATGCTGAAAACAAACATGATTCAACCTGTATATCTACCAAGCCAGTCTATATTTTACTGGAAGGAGAGTGGAGAGCATTTGTTCGGGTCCCATCTGGAAGAAATAAAAAGGCCATTCTTAGATTCCCTGTGGCATCTATTCACAACAATGTACATGATTTCATCAACTCTAGCTGTGCACCTGCGAGCTGCTTAGTCCGTTTCCATACTGGGGCTGGGCTGGGGACTATGAGAGTCCAGTAAGACTTCTTCCTGCATCTCAGTTCTGGGAATACTCAAAATCCTTAAGGAAGCATGGGGGGTTAGTTTTTCATGATATAAACACACCCCTTCCATTTAGAAGGCATGCATTTTCAATAATCAGAATTGCAGTCCTAAGCAACCCTTCTAAGAGAGTAAGTTTGAGGGGTGTACTTTAAGGGAACAGACTCAGGGCTGTCTGTAATGCAGCAATTTTCAGTAAAGGCGCTGTTCTAGGATGTGGCAGCAGTAACAGCAAACAGCCCTGTGGCACCTTAAAGGCTAACAAATTGATCATGGCCTAAGCTTTGCTGGACTAGAGTGCACTTCGTCAAATGCACTAATGAATACATTTGTTGGTCTTTAAGGTGCCACAGGACTCCTCGTGCAGTAGCTTTGCTTGATCAGAGATTACCTATGCACCACATCTAGACCTGGGAACACTGGCGGAGGAAGAGGGGGGCGGGGGGAGCACACCGCCCCTGGCACCACAATCCGGGTAGGGTGCCATCGCGGCTGCCCCCCCCCGCGTTGGGCACCATGTCCCTGCGGGCGGCGTATCACACCCCCAGGATGCACACCACACCATCAGGACGCACACCATGCCCCTGTGGGTGATGCACCATGCCCCCGAGATATGCACCACGCCCCCGGGACACCCACCAGCCATGCCCCTGCCTGCTCTCTGCCCCCGGTGCCAGAGCATGGAGCTCCACCACTACCTGGGGAAGCAGACAGATGCCTCTGCCAACAAACTACATCGGTGTGGGCACTCATTGGAAGGTTTCGCCATTTCCAGTGGCTGTGCTGATCATGGTTTCTAGGTTACCCTGATGGAGAAAGGCAGTGCAATGCAGGTACCGTATTTTCCGCTCCATAAGACGCATCGGACCACAAGACGCACCTAGTTTTTGGAGGAGGAAAACAAGAAAAAAATATTCTGAATCTCAGATGCCAGAACAGCAAGAGGGATCACTGCGCAGTGAAAGCAGCAATCCCTCTTGCTGTTCTGGCTTCTGGGATAGCTGCGCAGCCTGCATTCGCTCCATAAGACGCACACACATTTCCCCTTACTTTTTAGGAGGGGAAAAGTGTGTCTTATAGAGCAAAAAATATGGTAATTTAACAAGGGGGCATCCTGCAGGGTCCCATAAAACAAACACGGATTCCCCTCCAAGTTTCTTCTCTCTCACACTCATGCATTCAGTGCAAGTGGTTAAGTCAGAGCTTTCCTTTGGGGAATTTCAGGAAGAAGAAATACCCAGACTGTATAGAAATTGATTCATGTATGTGGCAAGAATGTTACTTGCCCCAAAATGGAAAGAAGTCCCGACGAAAGAAGAATGGATACAAAAACATACGGAATACGCAGAAATGGCGAAACTTACTGGGAAAATAAGAAATCAAGATAACAAACTTTTAACAAAAGAATGGAAATAGTTTATTGAATATTTACAAACAAACTGTAAACAGATAAGAACATTGGCAGGATTATTGTACTAACCTGCAGATTTATAAGAGTATACATTGAAAGTAGATGAATAAATGAGCAAATTAAGATAATTTGGAATATGCAGAAAATATAAAAAAATTAAGGAACCGCAGAAAGAGGGGGCAGGAAGTCGACTTTCGAAATGTTAAAATGATTCTAAAATTATTGAAATGTACAAATTTGAAAATCATTTTTTAAAAAGTCTGAGCTTTCTAAACTGTGTGTCGTGAGACATTAGTGTGTCGACTGCAGTGGGCAGGTGTGTCCCATCGCTTCTTCTGGGGCTGGAAAGGGGTCAGCAGCCTAAGGCCCATGGGCCAGTAGCATCTCACAAGGCTTGTCTAACAGCCCATGGTGACCCTGCCACCCTCCCCACCCCACCGCCTGCTCTTACTGGTGCGGCGCGGGGACCAATTTCTGGGTTGATGGCGCCTGTGCCCATGCGCATGGGCACTCCTCCGACCCAGATGTGCGCCGGAAATAGCGTGTGTGCACGCATGTGGGACGGAGAAGCACTGTGCGCATGCACACACACTATTTCTGGTGCACCTCCGGGTCGGAGGAGCATCGGAAATAGCATGTGCACATGGGCGCTCCTCTGACCCAAAAGAGCATCCATGCACACACGCTCTGGCCCATCCTCCAATGGACGGAGCGTCAACCGCCCATCCTCAGATAAGGTTGCCGACCTCTGGGTTAGTTTAACCTCCAGTTTGCTAGTAAAACTGAATTACTGTGGCATGAACTGATGCATGTCTAAAATGTGTGTCACCAACATGAAAAGTTTGGAAAGCTCTGGGTTAAGTATATCAGTTTTAACTTTGCTACAAGGAGGGAGGCGGTCTACCCAGCAGCAGCCAGCAATGGTGCCCCACCTATGCTGCCTCACTGGTTGTTACTGGGTTTTTCCCAGAGAGAAAAGGCCTTTGAGGCTGGCTTTAAAAACTGCCAAAATGAGGAACATCTCTCTCTCTCTCTCTGAATTTTCAGAGGCAAACATTTAATTTCAAGTTGAGACCCAGTGCCTAATACGCTGGTTTCACTCTTGCATTGGCAATGGCTGGTTCTGTTGGGGAAGAAGTAATTTTATTTGTTTTGTGAATTTGTTATTTGAATTATTAGCTGCCTTTGAACACAGGGCATTATGGCGTTAAAGCGTCTGAATGCCACATACAAAAGGCTTCACTCTGTAGTTTTTTAAGCAGCACGTATGCCCAGATCTACGGTAACGATGCCAAACGGAATGAGTAATATTTCATTCCTTGAATTCTGAGGCACGAAACGACAGATTAAATGCACACAATAAAATCCTCCCCTCTCCGCAAAGATTCAGTGGTTTGTTGTTCTTTGCTACAACTGGGCCCTGCGATGGGTTGTGGGTTGTTGTTTTTTTTTATGCAATTTGTCTTAGAATAGATAGGCTCTGTTTAAAACCAGGAAAGTTGAAAGCTTCCAGGCGCTGCCTGATAGCCCCTTTTTCAATTGCTCACCTTCTCTATAGCTGAGTGAACACTTAAGGAAGTTGAATAGCATTGCAGCCTGTCTGGGACATGAAGGAATGCAGGAGGAGGATAATCACAGCATCATCAACCCAATTCTCCAAGGTAGCTGCCCAATAATGCTGTTCTAATTGAATAACTTATCCATAGCTATTTCCCTGGGGAGAGCCTCCAGGTTAAAGCTCTGTATGGAGGCAGATGGTGCAGACTGCACAATGAAACCAGTAATTTTCCCTCACCACTGGGCATGCTAACAGAGATTTGTTTTCTTTCCCTCCTTTAATATTTTAACCATTTTCCCCAAATTATTATGTGCCAAGGAGGCAGAGATGAGGAATTACAGTCTGCTCAAGACACGACCCACAACTCCTCTGCTAAGCAGTAATTGTTGATGTAAGCATCTGCCAGGGGTGTGTGTGTGCGTGTGTGTAGAAATGAAAATAACCCAATTAATAGCAAGTGTCACCATTTTGAAGCAAACTCATACAAACTACCAAGCCTGACAGTTTCGCTCAGGAGTCACATAGACACGACTCAGATACCACAGGCAAGTGACCAAGTTCAGACATTTAGAAGGAGGGTTCTACCAAAAATATTTTTCTTTGCACAGCATATGACTAAATTTTACATAGATTCTATTACGTATATGAGTGTTGCGATTCAGAAGCTTATATTTAGTAAGAAGTTCTAAAGCACCTCAGGTAACTGTGTGTAACAGGAAACCACCTCAGAAACACGGTTGGTTGTGGTGGTACACTATAGTGCTATCGTTTTCTTGTATTAGCGTCTTGTGGATTTCATTTCAACTGTATTCTGTATTTTTTCTCAGACCCTCCAAGTGTCCCTATTTTCCAGGGACGTCCCTGATTTGGAGAAGCTGTCCCGGTTTCTGATTTGATCCTGAAATGTCCCACTTTTCCTTAGGATGTTCCTATTTTCATTGGAGAAATGTTGCGGGGTATGGAGTTTTCAGATCCCCAAGCCGTCTGAAGGCAATCCTGTATAGGGAAGTTTTTTTTAAAAAAAAATGTTTAGTGTTTTATTATGTTTTTGTATATGTTGGAAGTTGCCCAGAGTGGCTGAGGCAACCCAGTAAGATGTGTGGGGTATATATAGTGAAATTATCATTATGGAATGGGACGTCCCAATTTTCATCGGAGAAATGTTGGTGGGTATCTGTCTGTTACTTCTTGTGGGCTCAGCCTTGTTTGGTAACTGTACTCTAGTTTCATAATGTTCTGTTCTGTAACCATATATATATGTACCTCTGAAACTGTTCTTAACCTGAAGCACCACTTTAGCTAATGGGGCCTCCCGCTGCCGCACCGCCACGCGATTTCTGTTCTCAGCCTGAAGCAAAGTTCTTAACCCGAGGTACTATTTCTGGGTTAGCAGAGTCTGTAACCTGAAGCGTATGCAACCTGAAGCGTATGAAGCGTATATATATGTTTAAATACATCTCTCTCTCTTTCTATCTCTGGATCCTATATAGTAGGATACATCCTTCTTGTGTATGGATCATGCCCTCAAATATGGCGCATGAGAATGCCACCAGTATGTGCATTAGTATTAGTAAAAAATATCCTCACTGCCAATCTTCAGATATCCAAAACTGCAATACCCATGCACAAGAGAAAGGTATCGACAGAAATACTAAAAATGTAAGGGGTGGAACCTGTGGGGCAGGGTGTGTACGTAACAGCATTTTGAGAACTAAACATGCTCAGTGACTCACTCTGAGTGCTATTGGGGATGGGAAAGAAAACTGAAGTGTGGAGGAACAGAGCGGGTCATCCTGAGAGAGAACTTGGCAGGCTGGCTGGACATGAGCACTTCATGCTGCAATTTTCTTAAACTTCTTAAAAATCTTTCCTACTGGTTTACAGCCTGTGCCAGTGGCGTAGCGTGGGGGGTGCAGGGGGGGCCGGCCGCACCGGGCGCAACATCTGGGGGTTAGGGTTAGGGGGCGCAAATTACTTGCCTTGCCCCGGGTGCTGACAACCCACGCTATGCCACTGGCCTGTGTTGTCCCGAGGGTTCAAGGCAGGTGGCACGAAAGTTAGGTCTTGATCTTGAAGGACACCCAGTGACTTTCATGTTGCTTTCAAAGTGCGTAGCTACAGTACTATACAGTATTATAGGGTTTCCATATTCCCGAGATTTTGAGTTTCCTAAAAAAAAAAAAAAAAGCTCCTGAATTTTACTTTATATGGCAACCCTAAAATTATATTTCAGTTGCTTTGGTTTAGCAGTCACACCATCTCAGCAGTGAAACACATTTATTTGAGGGAGATAGAAGCTCTCTAAAAACAATTCTCAGCACCTTCACCAACTACAATTCCCAGAATTCTCTGGAGGAAGCCATTATAGCTGATCTAGTGGGAGAATGTGGATTAAAATGAGAATATTGATGCAATCCACCCAAATGAACTCTCATTGACTTTAGTGAGGGGGGGGGGTTAAGCAGGTGCTTATCTTCCCCTCTGGAACAAATGCGATTTAAAATGGGATGACCTTTGGCTCGGTGGCACCCTATTTGAATCCAGCTTTTTGACAAAACGGTCTCTGTGGATTTCAAATCCAGCGGTTCTTGTTGTTTCCCCTTTAATCTCTGCCACGAGAAATATGTGCCATACAGCTGCATACATCTACCTAGATAGGATGGAAAACTCTCCTGAGTTTGACTTCTAAATGACAGGTCACAGCCGTGTTTTCTTTCCTTTTGTTCTTCAACCTGTAATACAATCAGCGGCGGCAGCAGCAAATGCAGCTGAAAGGCAGAGCCGCCTCGGAAGGCGAGGCACGCAGAGGCAGCCTGTCAGCAGCCTAACAATATGACAGATGACAGACCCACAGGCAAATCTGGGATTGCCAGCAGATCAGCCAATGAGCCAGATGCAGCTACTGCAAAGATGATATCCTCATTTTAGCATCTGGGCTCTGCGTGTCCTCAGCTCTGACCCCAATGGCTAGAAACAAATGAGAAAAGGTCCAGTGATGTCAAAATATTCTCTCTTCCAGGGGTTTGTGGACTTATTAAGATTTCACCCTTTGGTTTCTCTACTGACAGGAGCGAATCTGTTGACATCTAAGGTAGCTGCAGAGCTATCCCCAAGGAGTGAATTCAGCAGGTGATTCGCTACAGGTAAGCTAGGGCATTTTCGCATGCCAGGCTCCCGCCTGCGTCTTATGCTAATGCGGGAGAGAAGGTGAAGGAGAGGCATCTGTGAGGCGGATGAATCATCTGTCCAGTGCCAGCTTTACACTCGGGTTTCACAAACCAAACTGGAGAAAAGAAACTGCCTGGTAGAACCCCGTGTGTGAAAACACCTTTCAAATTGACCAGGAGGCAATGCTAACACAACACATAACGTGATGCCAGATGGCACCTGCTCTATGCTAAAACTGATTTACTTCTCAAACACACAGCGCTCCTCAAACATGCATAATTGCCTTGATTTGGGAGCAGTCATTGAATGGAAAGAGGTTTGCTCCTGCAGATTTCCTGTACAGAGGATGCAACAGGCTGCTCTTTGGGCTGGTTGAACAGCCGTTGCTTTCCCCCACAGAATTCTGAGATCTGAGGCTCTTTAAGGGAGACCAATGGTGTCCAATAGGCTTCTCAGGCAGCTCATCAAACTATGGACTTCTTCACACATTGTTCTCCATGTGACCAAGGATCAGCAAGGCTGTGCTTCCAGTTCCAGCCACAATGTCAGGCAACTTCGACCAGTTCCAACCCTGACATCTGTGGAGGTGGGAAATAGATCTGACCCACGTGTGGGTAATTAACAAACAATTCGGCTGGGTGCCTAGATTCAAAACACGGTCCTTTGCATACTCTCCAGCAGGAGAGAGCCCCCAGCAGATAAAAGCACTCTCAGAGTAAACCAGCAGCATAGTGTTGAATATACGTTGTTAAACCCTTTTACATATCCCATTTAGTCTGCCTTAAAATGTTTGCATTCTCTCTCCACCCTTCTAGCAATGAACAGATTACACACTGATAGCTAAGTTTAAAATGATTTACTTACTAAACCCAAAGGTCTGGTTCATGTGTTTCTCCATGTAGCAGCGAGGAGAACACAGGTGCAAAATACACAATATAGCTTCAAACAAGCGGTCTGAACTCAAAGTTCAGACATGTCTGTTCTGGATTATATGGTGAGAAAAGAGTGAGGAAAAGGAATAGAATCAGCTTCACTTCCTCCCTCATGGAAAGGTGAGGATATCACCTAGCTGAGTCTAGAAACAGAACTCTGTGGTCTTAACTCTTTTGTGCACTAACTAGCGCTCATGCATAGTTTCATTTGACTGCAATTTCCCACAACATCAACACACCAGGAATAGAAGTGGAAAACCCATGTCAGTTGACCTAGCTTGGACTAATGGAAGTTACATTAGGAAGACAATAAGTTGGGGAAAGCTGGCATATGCAGTTAGATATCTGTGTGTTTAGGCTTTCTTGGGAGCTGGGACCTTGATCTTGCAGGTTTCTAGCTCCTGGGAAGGCCTCAGAGAGATCTATGCCCATTGCCTCTCTTCCTGCAGATATCCCTATGGATGCTGAGGGCTAGCTAGGAGAAGCCATGCAACTTTAGAGAACAGCCATACTCCCCTGAGATTATGCGGAGTCACTTTCACATGAACTACATGACTTCTGGGCTTTTCCTTCCAGAATTCATTGCAAGAACCTATAGATTATCCGAAATAAAACAGGTATACAGTATGTAATGTGGATCTGTGTTTCTTTAGACTTTTTCAGCTGGCTATCCCGCCTTCAAAGCCTACTCTTCCTCTCAAGCCAGCCAACCCATCAACAGCCACACAGAATCCACACAGTCAGGTGAACATACAGAATTGCCTTGCAACACCCCTCCTGTTTTACTCTTGCAGTTCTAAACATGAACCCAAAGCCCCAAACAGCCCAAAGGAGACAAGCCCAGCTGGAGACAAAGAAAGAATGGGCAGCTTGATTCCTTACGCTGCAATAAAATAAAAAGGGGTCCAAAAAACAAAACACATAAACAAATGCAAATAAACACAAGAAATATATGTATTTCTAACTCATTAAAACAAATCAACAAATAAGACTTCCGGAGGCGGCGCGAAGGGTAATGGCTGCCCGTTCCTGACTGGGAAGGGGAGCTCCGTCCGAAAACGGGTCGTCCGCTATGGCGAAGCGGAGACCCACACCGGAAAACTGCAGGCGGCAGAAGCCTGCAGCCTTGGGACCCGGCGGGCGCCTGAAGCTGCTCCCGAAACGTTGAAGGGACCCCGTAAGGGGCTCCGGATCGCGGAGGAGGCAGCGGCGCTGAGGGTCGTTCCGCAATCGGCGGAGAGAAGCCGCGAAGCCGTTGCCAGTGAGCGCCGACCTTTCTTCCTGGATTTGGCTTTCAAAACACAACAACCCGTGAGTAATTGAGACTTTTAATCGATTGGAGACCAATTCGAGACCAAAGTGTTGTATTTGGCTGAAAGCGGAGGACGAAAAAGAAAAAGGAAGTCCGTCTTCCGCCGCCATTGAACTTGAACGCAAAGAGCTGGAGGAGTGAAGGCTGTGAGTAACCCTGTTTTTTATGATTGGATCTGGGCATTTATTGAGGTGTATTTAAGACAGAAAAGGAGTTTAAGCACTGGACTTACATGCTAGCTTGGACTTTGAAATCCCTTTCTGCTAAAGTTATAATTTTAAAGAGAGAAACCAGGGCTGGAACTGCCTGATAACAGTAACAATCAGTTTGCAGACCCAAGCAGTTGGATACAATAACTGGGAAAATCTGAGAGGTACGAACTTTGCTACTTTTTAACATCAACTGAAGTACCAGCAAGCACTGTTTTGAGACATTGTGACTATATATTACCGACTCTGCTAAAAACTAAATTTGGAAGGTTTTTGGACTTTAACTTTTACTTTTGAGTAATCCTTCCGAGAAGACATTTTAGGCTCCCCCTAGAGGTTTTTGGACTGAACGGCAGTGACTTTATTTTACTTTCTATTTCTTGGCCTGCTGGCTGAGTGCTGCACCTGGCTTGTCTCTTTCTCATGGGAACAGTCAGTTTGACCTTGACTATTAGATAAGTTTGGAATGAGTGGCGCAAAGAAAAAGGAGATTAAGGAGACTAAGGAAAAAGAACAAAGACCAAGAACGAGACAAACAACTTTAGCCTCAACTTTACAGCAACGTAGATCATCTGTGCCTATTTTACTCTCTGAAGAAGAAGCGGCCTCCTTGCCACAGGCAGGGGGAGGAGAGACAGAGGATTTGCAATTGGAGGATATGGCCTCAGGATCAGCTTCTTCTATTTTAGAAAAAATCTATGAAAAATTGGAATCTTTGGACAAGAGAGTGGAATCTTTGGACAAGAAGGCCGACGAGCAAACTGCGAAAATAGATCAGAACACAGAATGCCTAAATAGAATAACTGGGCAGGTGGCACAGAACACTCAATTGATTGCAAAATTGGAGGAGGCTTCAGGGGAAAATAGGAAATTGGTTGAAGACACGAGCCAAAGACTTGGACAGTTGGAAAAAGAAGTAAGACCACTCAACAAACAAGTGGGTGAACATCAGACCTATCTCTCGATGATTGAATTGAAGAATAGGGAGACTAATTTAAGGATAAGATCTGTATCTGAAGTAGAGGAAGACAAACTGGCTGAGTTCCTGACCAAAATAATCTCGGTGCAGTGGAAACTTGAGGAAAAAGACTTTAAAATTATATCAGCTTTCAGGCTGGGAAGATTGATAAGAAAAGACAAACCCAGAGACTGCTTGATAACACTGAGATCAAAGGAGGAAAGGGACAAGATCCTGGGCTTACATTACAAAAATCCACTGGACATTCTGGGTAAAAGAATTGAAATTTATAAGGATATTCCTAGACAGCTGTTGGACCTGAGATCTGAATATTTGGAACTAGCAAAACTACTGAGGAGCAACTCAATCATCTTTAGGTGGGACTTTCCTCAAGGATTATCATTTACTTTTAGAGGAAGGAAGATTAAAATCAGAACATTGGAAGACAGAGATAAATTTTTGAGCCAATACGGAGAAGACCTTCACAAAGGACTTGGATCACTGCCGGAGCCCGGAGCACCAAAGGAACCGGCACCCTTGGATGATAAAGTACCACCCCCTGAAAAATAACCAGATTTTTACAGGATGTCTCTGCAACTTCTGAGCTGGAACATAAATGGCTGTAACATTCCCGAGAAAAGGAAGAAAATTTTCCACATATTAAAAAAGGAACAATTGGACATTATTTGCTTGCAAGAAACACATGTGACTAGGCTCCACAGAAAAATACTTGTAAATAAAAGACTTGGCCAGGAATTTATATCTTCGGATAGAGTAAAGAAGAGAGGAGTAGTGATATATGCAAAGGAGAGCCTTTCACCTAAATTATTATTTAAAGATGAACAAGGCAGAATCTTGGCAGTTGAAATACAACACCAAGGAGAAAAAATTTTGTTATTAGGAATTTATGCACCAAATGAAGGGAAATCGGAATTTTACAAGAAGTTGCATGAGAGTATGCTGGAATATCTGGACTTTGACAACATCATTATGATGGGAGATATGAACGGAATTGTATCAACCAACATGGATAAGTCGCAAAGTCAAAAAGTTACCAAAGATGGCAGACTACCAAAGACCTTTTTTGAAATGACAGACAATATGGACTGGATTGACATTTGGAGAATGAGGAACCCCTTGGAAAAGGAAGGAACATTCTTCTCTGAAGCCCATCTGACCTGGACAAGAATTGACCAAATATGGATTTCTAGATGTCTGGCACCTAAGGTCAGAAAAGTGGAAATCTGCCCAAAGACCTGCTCCGACCATAACGCTTTGAGAATGGACCTGACACTAATACCATCCGGCTCCTTTCGATGGAAGATGAATGACAATCTATTTAGAGATCAGGAGATTATCAAGAAGGCCCAAAAAGTTTTGAAGGACTATTTTGAAATAAATTTGAACACAACGGTGGAAAAAAGAACAATTTGGGACGCGAGTAAAGCCGTGATGAGAGGATTCTTAATACAACAGAATGCTATTAAGAAAAGGAAACAAAATGAAAAGAAAGATAAGATCTTGGAAAAAATAAAAGAGCTAGAAAAGAAGCTAAGAGGAAACCCGAAGTCGCAGCCGACTCTGAGAGAAATTAAACTCCACCAGGCACAATATGCTAGACTGATCAATCAGGAAATAGAATGGAAGATTAAGTCAATGAAACAAAAAATGTTTGAATCGGCTAATAAATGTGGGAAACTGCTGGCCTGGCAGTTGAAGAAGAGACAAAAGCTGAACACAGTTACAAATCTGGAAATTGAAGGAAAAAACATCCAGAACCCTGTGGAAATCAGGAAATCCTTTCAGAAATATTTCAAGAAACTATATACTCAAGGGCCGCAAAATGAGGTTGAGATTGAACAATTTTTGGAAAAGAACAGTCTTAAAAAACTCACACAAGAAAATAGATTACTCCTGAACAGTCAAATAACACGACAAGAAATTGAACATGCCATTCAGAATACGAAGCTGGGCAAATCTCCAGGACCAGATGGTCTTACCTCCAAGTATTATAAGATAATGAGTGACTATTTGATTCAACCCTTAATGGAGGTCAGCAACGAAATTCTGGAGGGAAAGAAGGCGCCGGAATCGTGGAAGGAAGCTTTTATCACGCTGATACCAAAATCAGAAACTGAAAAGACACAACTTAAGAACTATCGCCCCATCTCCCTTTTAAATGTGGATTATAAAATATTTGCTGATGTTTTGGCAGGAAGACTTAAAAAAGTTTTGAATGAAGTAATTCACAAGGACCAGGCTGGCTTTCTCCCAGGTAGACATATGTTTGCAAACACAAGGAACATTATTGACATTTTGGAACTTTTGCAAACAGACATAAACACTAGAGCAGTGCTGATATTCATAGACGCGGAGAAGGCCTTTGACAACATCTCTTGGAAATTCATGAAGGGAAACTTAAAAGAAATGGGAGTGGGGCGGGGTTTTGAAAATGGGATTGATGCGATATATTCAGAACAAAAAGCTAAACTGATAGTTAATAATGTGGTAACGGAAGAATTCAAAATTGAAAAAGGAACACGACAAGGCTGCCCGATTTCCCCTCTGTTATTTATCTCAGTTCTGGAGGTGCTCTTGAATATGATTAGAGGTGACCGGTTGGTGAAGGGGATTCAGGTCGGAGCGAAACAATATAAATTGAAAGCTTTCGCAGATGACCTAGTTTTGACATTGCAGGAGCCAGAATCTAGCACGAAAAGAGTTTTACAACTGATACATGACTTTGGTCAGGTTGCAGGATTTAAGCTAAATAAACAAAAAACGAAGGTGTTAGGAAAAAATATGACAGAAATAGAGTCAGAACGGTTTCAGAGAGAAACAGAATTATCACTGGAGAAAAGGGTAAAATACCTAGGGGTTAATATAACAACCAAAAATCTGAGTCTATTCAAAGATAATTATGAAAAATGTTGGTCTGAAATTAAGAGAGACTTGGAAAGCTGGGCAAAGCTGAAGCTTTCTTTGTTAGGCCGAATTGCTGCAATTAAGATGAATGTGCTGCCAAAGATGTTGTTTTTGTTTCAAACATTGCAAATTGTGGACAAAACGGAGTGTTTCCGGAAGTGGCAGAGAGATATTTCCAAATTTGTCTGGCAGGGCAAAAAGCCCAGAATCAAGTTTAAGATATTAACAGACGCAAAGGAAAGAGGGGGCTTTGCCCTGCCAGACTTAAGGTTGTACTATGAAGCCGCAGCTTTCTGCTGGCTAAAAGATTGGCTACTTCTTGAGGACACTGATGTTTTAGACCTGGAAGGTTATAACAATGCGTTTGGTTGGCATGCATATTTATGGTATGATAAAGTTAAGATCAACAAGGCCTTTAAGAACCATATTGTCAGGAAAGCAGTGTTTAATGTCTGGACAAAATATAAAGACTTATTGGAAAATAAAACACCAAGGTGGCTTTCACCTTTGGAAGCTAAGGCCCGAAAAGGAACCAATATGGAAGCCTATTGGCCAAAATATTGGGAATTGCTAGAAAAAGACGGAGACAATTGGAAATTGCAGAGTATGGAGAAAATGAAGGATAAAGTGCGAGACTGGTTACACTACGCTCAGATCAAGGAAGTTTTTAAAAGTGACAAAAAGTTAGGATTCCAGGTGGAGAAATCGAAGTTGGAAACAGAGCTGCTAGAACCTAAGACTAAGGTACTTTCAAGAATGTATAACTTGCTGTTGAAATGGAATACACAAGACGAAATGGTTAAGTCGGCTATGATAAAATGGGCACAGGACATTGGGCATAACATTATGTTTGAGGACTGGGAAAGGTTGTGGACCACTGGGTTGAATTTTACTGCATGTAATGCTTTGAAAGAAAATGTAATGAAAATGATATACAGATGGTACATGACCCCAGTTAAACTTGCCAAAATATACCATTCGTCAGATAACAAATGCTGGAAATGTAAGGAAAATGAAGGAACATTTTACCACCTCTGGTGGACCTGCCCTAAGGTGAAGGCCTTCTGGGAAATGATATATAATGAGCTGAAAAAGGTATTTAAGTATACCTTCACTAAGAAACCAGAGGCCTTCCTCCTGGGCATTGTCGACCAGAAGGTGTTAAAGAAAGACAGAACATTTTTCATGTATGCGACAACAGCAGCAAGGATATTACTTGCCAAGAACTGGAAAACTCAAGATCTACCCACACTGGAAGAATGGCAGATGCAACTGATGGACTATATGCAGCTGGCGGAGATGACCGGCAGAATCCGAGACCTGGGAGAAGAAAGGATGGAAGAGGACTGGAAGAAATTTAAGACTTATTTACAAAAATATTGTGATTTAATGGAATGTTAAGAAAGATGCTTGGTTATAAACAATTGGCCATCACTAAAATAGATCAGGAAATGATGACAAGAGAGATTAAGAGAAACAAAGTGGAAGGATAATTATTTTAACGTATTTTATTGGTATATAAGTTGGAAATAAGATGATAATTTGCTTGACAAAAACTTATTAATGACGTAAATGGGAGCGGGAGGCGTGAGGAAGTTCAAAGATGACAGGAAACTTTGTTAAAGCAAAAAATACTGTTTATTATTAATGTACTTTTTTCTTTTTTTAAAAAAAATCTTAATAAATATTTTATATAAAAAAAAAAACAAATCAACAAATAATATATCATGATTGTTTCCAGTGGTGCTGGCAACTCACTATGGGTGCCCTCGCTGAAATAGTTGCTGCTGCGAACTTAATATGTTTCTATGGTAGGCTGAAGTCCATGGAACAAAGACTCCATATGCACAATACACGGGAGGCAAGGAATCATGCCCATTCTGTGGATATTATAAGGACCCTCTTTCAAAGCCCTGGAATTTTGGTTAAATAAAGGCATAATAGGGCAGATTAATTGAAGAGGGGAAAGGAGGAGTTTAACGGAGAGTGCAGACTTATGGTATCCAGGTCTCCTTAATGTGAAATAAAATATTGTTACAAAAGCCCAGTGCCTACCCCCCCCCCCTGCAAAACAGTGGCAACAGCGCATAGGGTCACAGGCCCACATATATGGTCTGTGTCCCTTTGGAGAATTTGCAGAGATTGTTGTACTTTAAGAAATATGGCTTATTTGCTTATATACACCTTCAGTCTGCATGGAGGGAGTCCAGATTTTACAACATGGCTCAAAGCTTTGCAGGTAACCTTTCCTTCTCTCCCTCCAGGATGGATCTCATCCTTTGTTTTGTTTTTTCCTTCTTCATCCTGCCCAGAAGCCCCTGCTTCAAACCCCCCTTTTCCGGTCCCCTCAAACACACAGTTACCCCAGCGACCCTTGTGACATCTGACTCCCCAGGCCAAAGGATCCTTCTATGGCCCGTCGATACTTTTTTGTAGTGCTCCTCTTTTGTAATGCGGGTTTGCATAATCCAGCCCAGGAATTCCCACCCAGCTTGCATTCTCCCTTCATACCACAAATAACAAAAAGCCTAGCATTTATTAATTTCTAGGTTTATCCTGGCCATAACAATATTTAAGCGCACACATTAGGAAAGCGGCAGCAGAGGAGGATGACACACACATCCCCCAATACACCGATGTTTCCCATCAGGATGGTAAATCCTGGTTTTCCAGCTAAGATTTAGAAGAAAAGAAAAGTCTTGCTGCCTACCTGAAGTAGAGGGGAGGGGCACTATTCATGACTGAAGAAGCATCTCCACCCCCATCATTTTGCCCGGACACTGAGGTCCAGCTCCAAGTACCTTCTGGCGGTTTCCTCACTGCAAAAGAGAAGTTACAGTGAACCAGGCAGAGGGCCTTCTCGGTAGTGGCACCCACCCTGTGGAACATCCTCCCATCAGATGCCAAGGAAATACACAATTACACGATTTTCTGAAGGCACCTGGAGTCAACTCTGTATCAGGGAGTTTTTAATGTTGGACGTACAACTGTGTTTTTATATTAATGGTTGCCATTAATTTGATTTTAATTAATTTTATAATGAATGTTTTTAGAATGTTGGACTATTTTGATGGTTGTTAGCCGCCCTGAGCCCAGCTTCGGCTAGGGAGGGCGGGATATATTATTATTATTATTATTATTATTATTATTATTATTATTATGTTGGAAGCCGCTCGGAGTGGCTGAGGAACCCAATCAGATGGGCAGGGTATAAGAAGTATTATTACTGTTGTTGTTGTCTTTGACTTGAGCTGCCACGCAAATTGTGAAGTGGAAACCAGGCTCACGCCCCAGGTGGAGAGAATCTGTCATGGCTTCTCTTTAAACTTTACATCTTTTTCCACCTTCTCTACGTCTTTCTTTTATGCCCTGGCGAATTCTTTCTTTTCTTTTCTGTGTACCATCTTTGGGGAACCCTCCCCCCCCTCATATACACACAATTACCTTCCCCATTTCTCTCGCCGCCTTTCAGGTTCATTGACAGAGAGCCACATTTCACATCCTCAGAGCCCTTTATGACCATCGTTAAATTAGTGCAGGGCAGCAATCTTAAAAGACGCTGGCTTGGAAGTTAACTCCATCCGAATCGATAGGACTCACTTCAGAGTAAATAAATATGTGGACGGTGGGAACATTAAAGTGAAATGAACCGCTATTCCTCTAGCCGAAACCTAGTGTGTGGAACAGAGCTCGCCCTTCTCCAGAAATGCACTTCGCCCCTCCTGTGGTTCCCTACAGGCACCGCTTTGAGCATTTTTAATGAAAGAGCCATAAATAAATGTATGGCTGAATATAATGAAGGACCCTGAGCTAAGACGCAGGCAGAGAAGGAAGACCGAAAACAGATAAGCCTGACGTATACAGCAGCCAGCTCCCACAGCATGCGTTGCTATGACCCAGGCTGGGCATTCTGGGAAATAATTGAAGGTCTTGAAGGACAGGGAATAAGGTTGTTCTTCTAGCAGGAAGCAGCACCGGCCCCAGGGCAAGAGAAAGTGGAAGGTGATGTACAGCTCTTGCATTCATTGCCTGCTAGATTCTTTTTGAGACAGGGGGAATGTCACTGCCCCAAAGTGCTATCTGCTCCTGTCACTATCAGCATTCAGCAGGTGAAACTGTGTAGGCGATGGAGCTCAGCCGAGACGCCCAAGGAGAGAGAGAGAGAGAGAGAGGAGAGAGAGAGATGGTGCAGGACTAAGAAAGATCCCCAAAGGGAGGCCCGGAAATCGCATTCACGAAAGGGCTGGAATGTGGGGAGAATTGAACAAAGAACACAGAATGACACAGTCAATGAACTCAGCCAATTATAAAGTTTTTCCTTAAAAAAACACACACACAAAACCAGTGCAGCTGGATCCTCCGTCTCAGTAGCAGTTTCTGCAAGAAAGCCAGGTACTGGCAGCACTCATTCACAGTTTAAACAACACGTGGCTTTTAAAAACAGGCTAACAAAATGGTTTTAGCCAAACGGCGATGTTCAAGAGAATAAATGCAAAGAATTAGAGAGCTGGAAGACACTTATTATCTTTCAAAATGCACTTACCGATCTACCCTTAAAAAAAAAAAATGACCCTCAAAATAACACCAGATTCAGCCGCCAGCCTGGAATGGGGCAGAAATCTTGTCTTTCACCTTCGGCAGCAAAATGTATTTTGCTGCTGGTCGTGCTCCAGAGTGGAGTATAGATTTGGAAACAAAATAAAACAAAATAAAAAAATTCCTTCCAGTAGCACCTTAAAGGTAAAGGTAAAGGAACCCCTGACTGTTAGGTCCAGTCATGGACGACTCTGGGATTGCAGCGCTCATCTCACTTTATTGGCCGAGGGAGCCAGCGTACATCTTCCGGGTCATGTGGCCAGCATGGCTAAGCCGCTTCTGGCGAACCAGAGCACCGCACAGAAACGCCGTTCACCTTACCGCTGGAGTGGTACCTATTTATCTACTTGCACTTTGTTGTGCTTTTGAACTGCTAGGTTGGCAGGAGCAGGGACCGAGCAATGGGAGCTCACTCCGTCGTGAGGATTCAAACTGCCAACCTTCCGATCGGCAAGCCCTAGGCTCTGTGGTTTAACCACATGCACATGAAAGCTCATTCCAATAGCAAACTTAGTTGGTCTCTAAGGTGCTACTGGAAGGATTTTTAAAATTTTATTTCTAGGTCAGTGACTGAAGGATGTCAGAAGCTCTGGGGCAGAGTGGGGGGGGGCAAGCCCATAGCTGTCAACTTTCCCCTTTTTTAAAGGGAAATTCCTTTATTCCGAATAGGATTCCTCGCAAGAAAAGGGCAGAGTTGACAGCTATGGGCAAGCCATTCTTAGTGGGCTTCTAGACCTGGAAGAGCAGGTATCTGAGATTAATTTCAACACACCACCACCCCATACTTGTGGGTTGGATTTCTTCTCCTGTTTTTGCAGCTCTTCACTTCTGCAGTCAACAAGGAAGGAGAACAAAAGTGGGTGGGGGGGTTATGAGAGAGTGAACGCCCGTGGCGTTTGCAACAAAACAGCGGCGGCAGATCAAGACTGCTGCTCTTGGTAGGTCAGGTAAGGTAGCAGCGTCAGAAATGCACTTTCCGCCACCCCACAGAATTCTCCTTCAGCCCCTTTATTCCAGCTAAACATTATGCCAGCCCACTTGAAACTGAGCAGATGTCCTCTGCTCACAAGCTGGCAACTCATCAACCTTGGGAAGGGCACTGACCTAATTTCCTCTTGTGGATGCAAAGCACTTGAGGCTGTCGCTCTAGTCACGCACAGCAGGGGCCTCAGGTCCTGGATCGGGAAATGTCAGACAAAGGAAGCTGTTCCGGACAGCAGGCAACGCTGTGTGTCTGTATGTGTGCAGCGCTGGGGAACCCACAGTCCAGGTGAACCCACTGACTGTTTTTTTCACCGTTAGATCCACTCAGAAGACAGCTGCCTATTTTGCCCTTCAGGATTGTTGTGCTAGACTGGGAGCAAGGGAGGTGTCTTGGGGAAATGCTCCCCAGATGACTGGATATTCCATCTGCCCTGCGCCAGTTTTTAGGTTTGCACATCCATCTTTTTATATTTGCATCCCAAAAGCATCCTATTGTGAGGGGTTTCCGCCCGACCTGGGGTCATAAGGCTGGAGATCACCTAGCTCGGAAACCCCAGAGGTCAGCGTCATTCCCAGGGAGAGCCAAGCCATCTTGAATGCTTGGCAGAGGTGCCTCATAAATGTCTCTCACCTCAGCTTGAAGCTGACAGCGCTGCTTGTGGTTGGAGATATCCAAAATCTTCAGACCTGAGCAGATCTGGAAGTCACACATGGAACTAAGTATGCTATTTAAAGGCATTCCAAAAAATATCCTTTTGGCATAAGAGAGGAAAATAGCCTTTTCTCTACTTTATGAACTTTCTAGACCAGGTGTGGGGAACCTTTGGCCTTGCAGATGTTGCTGAACTACAATTCCCACCATCCCTTGTCATTGGCCATGGTTGCTGAGGATGATGGGATTTGTAGTTCGGCAATATCGGGGGGGGGGGTTCGCCACATCTGACCTAGGTCTAGATGGCCTTTGACAGCTCCTCCAAGGATATCCTGACACAGAAACAAGCCTTTCCTATTGAGCCAGTTTCCCAAATTTCTGATATTTTTAGAATTTGCGATCCCCGTTTCAAAGCCTGAGACTGTCACAATGAATACACATATGGCATTGCCGAGGCACAGTGACGATACTGTCACTGTTTCCCTTTTTGCAGAACCTTAACTTTGCTTCCTTTTCTTCCTCACTGCGGCAACCTGCACCTATAAATACCACTGAACACATTGCATCTGACAGCTCATATGGCAATCTGAAATACCCCTTTCCTTCTCCATCACCCGTCAGAGCAGCTTATTCAGCTGCACAAAATACACTCTCTCTGTGTCATTCAGGTATAGAAAAGGGGCCAAGGAGCAGTGGAGACTAGAGATGCCCATGGATGGGGAATGGTTCTGTTTTAAATTATTTATTTTATAAATGTGGGCAAGTGGGGGGGTCAAACACTAAATGCTATCTGAGTAGTCTTCCTTCTGTAACTTTCCAGTGGCCTGACTTCAACCCCAAAGGTGCACTCTCCCATTGTCTCCCTAGACAGACAGATGACAACAACAGTACCTGTATACACAAAGAAAGATAATAGTCTATCTCAATAGAAGACAACATACCCTCCAACATTTCTCAGATGAAAATAGGGACATCCCATTCCATAATGATATTTTTTTCTATTTGTACCCTACACATCTTATTGAGTTGCCCCAGCCACTCTGGGCAGCTTCCAACATATATAAAAACATAATAAAACATTAAAAAAAACCTTCCCTATACTGGGTTGCCTTCAGAAGGGTTGGGGGGTCGGATAACGCAATACCCTCCAAGATTTCTCCAATGAAAATAGGGACATCCTAAGAAAAAGTGGACATTATGGAATCAAATCAGAAACCAGGACAGCTTCTCTAAATCAGGGATGTCCCTGGAAAATAGGGACACTTGGAGGGTCTGAGACAATAGACAACGGAAATGCAAAAAATAATGTTTGATAACATTTGCTGGTCAAAAAGAGAACTATATAGCACAAAGAGAAGCGAGAATTAAAAATTAATAGTCAGAGTCCAGGAAATAAACATATATATCTCTAAGTGGCATTTAAAAGGGTACCACAATTTGACCACAAATTACCTGAGGGAGAGCATTCCCAAGGGCAGAAGCTATCACTCAGAAGGCCTCCTTCCACATTGTCACCAAGTAACAACCTGCTGGCTGTGCAATGAGCGGCAGGCTCCCTTCAGATTCGTTTGGTCCATATTTTGAATGTAGTGGGGGTGAATGGTACCATCAGAAAACTGACAGGGATTGGTCAGTTTCTTCAGTTTGGGGAGCCTATGGTCTTCCACATGGAGATATCTCAAAATGCTCCTTCCAATTGAAGAAGAGGAAGATCCTGGTGAAGAATTGAGGGCAGTTAGGATATCAGATGCTTTTGAATTATGGTGCTGGAGGAGAATCTTGAGAGCCCCATGGACTGCAATAAGATCAAACCTATCCATTCTTAAGGAAATCAGCCCTGAGTGCTCACTGGAAGGACAGATCCTGAAGCTGAGGCTCCAATACTTTGGCCACCTCATGAGAAGAGAAGACTCCCTGGAAAAGACCCTGATGTTGGGAAAGATGGAGGGCACAAGGAGAAGGGGACGGCAGAGGACGAGATGGTTGGACAGTGTTCTCGAAGCTACCAGCATGAGTTTGACCAAACTGCGGGAGGCAGTGGAAGACAGGAGTGCCTAGCATGCTCTGGTCCATGAGGTCATGAAGAGTCGGACACGACTAAACGACTAAACAACAAAACAAGGATATCAGAAAATGAAGAAGACCTGGATAATGAAAGAAAGGTGGGAAGAAAACAGCTGGGAAAGATAGAAGGCTGACCTACCCACTTATCTCATGGTTGGTAAACACATCCCTATCGGATGTGTATTGTCTGTCAGGGAAATAAAGCTTTGGGAATAATAAAATCAAGCAAACCTGTAGGAATGGTATCACAGCTTATGTATAAAAGAACATAAGCAATATTTTGGGTTGCTGGCTTCAACACCCAGATGGCAAAGGCGTCAGCACTACTCTACGCCAAGTCTATTATCTGGTTTCTCTCTCTTCTATAAGTACTCAAAATCATTTTTAAAATTTCCTTTTTGATTTCTGCTAAGTTGGCGGAAATTGTTCTGAATGAAAAGAGGCCCTTTAAAAAAAAAAACCACAACGCTCTTACTTGCAGGAAATTATTGCCAATGAATAAATTCCTTTCACAATGCATTATTCTATTGCCACAGCTCATTGCAGGAGCCTTTTTCAATGAAGTTATGATCTTCAAAGATATGACAGGCTAGAAATAAACCAGACAGTTTAACCGGCGTCTGGGAGAGGATTTATTTACAGGGCTTTGAATCAAGGGGCAGCAATTTAGCCAACTGTTGCTGGTCACTGAGAGCAAAGCTCAGTCAAGAGATGCACATTATTAGCCAGGTGTGCCTGCGACTGCGTGTTTATTTGTAATTTCAGAAGTAGTTCAATACAGCAAAGAGAAGCTGGTATGCAAAATACAGCCAGAATCCATAGATGTAGAAAATACAATGGGTTGCATTTAGGAATGTGGGAGAAATATGATACCATTCACATTGAAAGGTGGACGTACATAATTCTCACTTTCCCAAACTACAGGCAAACCCAAAACACAGCGATCATTTGAAATTCACACAGCTCTGAATTTTGCAATGCAATTTTCCAGCCAAGGAATGTGTCCAAAGTGTGCATATAAATGCATGTATCAGTGAAAATAATATACAAAAATGTGTTATATTGGGGAAAATTGCATATAAAAATGTGTATAGTAAGTGAAATTTGCACATAAATGTTGATGGAATTTTGGGACGAGTCTTTAAAAGGTGATGTGGAAATGCGGAGAACTGGAAAAATGAGAAACTGCGAGAGCTGAAATGC
This sequence comes from Podarcis melisellensis, assembly GCF_964234715.1. NCBI lineage: Eukaryota > Metazoa > Chordata > Lepidosauria > Squamata > Lacertidae > Podarcis > Podarcis melisellensis. The sequence goes on from NC_138531.1 coordinate 10,513,399, forward strand.
TCAGATTTCATCCCTAGGGTATCCAGTGTAGTACTATGTGAATGCTCCTCAGTGCCTTCTATTTGCACAATGGAATTTTGGGGAGAGGAAAGAGGCGTGGTCCCATTGACCAAGTGGAACCTTGCACTGATGGGCCACAGTAGTTGAATAAAATTACTTCTTAACATGGAGCCTGGAGATCCAGTGTAATTGTTGGCAGGAGCAGAGGAAGGGGGTGTGTGGTGTGTGTGGGCCGCTCCAGGTGTCACCACTGAGGTGGGTGACAAAATGCCGGGTGGCACTCACCGCGGGGCCTGCAGCACGCCCAACCCACACGTCTCTCCTGGGGTCCGCCTGCTGCCGCCCCGCTATATGTAGGGTGGATGAGTGGGAAGAGGCAGGCAGATTCTGGAGGCCCCGCGGTGCACCCTATCCCAATGGATAGGCCATAACTGTCAACGTTTCCCTTTTTTAATGGGAAATTCCCTTATTCCGAATAGGATTCCTCACAAAAAAAGGGAAAAGTTGACAGCTATGCCCTAGGCACCTGAGTGGCTTCCTCTGCCGCTGATTGTTGGTCTGGAGGGGGCTTGGGGTTAAAAATCCTGCTCAATTAGGAAGTCCATTAGACAACTTCGGGTCAGTCTTGGGCCTTCCTCACAGGATTGTTGTGAGGATATGATACCATAAGAATCGTGCATCTTAATCCTGGCAAACTGCCCTTTGTGTAATTCAGAACTCAGTAGCTGCCGACCCCCCTGGAAAACAGAACACAAAAGGTTCTTGGTTTTTTTAAAAAAAAAGATTTCAAAATTGACTCAGTGTTGGCCATTTAACTGCTCCCTGAAATTCCGTACATTTTTGTTAAAGTCCTGGATACTGATAAGAAGTCCCCAAAAATGCCCCCAAATGTGGTGGTTGTTTTTCATCTCCAGGGAATGGTTGCAAAGTCCAAGCAACTTTGAGAGCCTGTAGGGGAAGCGTGTATCAGTTAAATGCAGCATTTGCATTTAAATACTAAGATGCCTGGGAGGAAAGTTTTTAGGCTTGTTTTCTTAACAAGGTCAAAAAAAAATAGAGGCTGGGGGAGAGCTTTGAGAGAGTAAATACTGGGTTTATATAAACACAGTAGCTGAATTTGGGCTGGGAAGTTTTCCTGTGCTTGGTTAAACAAGATGAGAGATTGTGCTGTTTCCTCTAAACTCTAGAGATTGCCCACAGTTCCCTGGAGCCTTAAAAAATCACAATTTGAGGGAGCTTCCTCAGCTCCATTTGAGATGTCCAGTGGGGCCAAGTCTTAAAAACAACGATGAATTAAAACCACATTTTGTGCCAAATCTCATCTTATATTTTGAGGTATAGAAGAATTAAGCAGAGCAATAATGTCTGCATCAGAATACACATGAGCATGAAGAGCCGAGCAGTTTCTTACTCTGAACAAGGTTTTTAGAGGAAGTCTATGTCAAAAATTATAATCTTTTGGGGATCTGAGTTGCACTTATACACTCTTCACAGGTGTACCTCAATTTGTGACCACACACAAACACTGACAATGGCCTCAAACTAGGACCATCCACTCAGAACATCCCCTGGCTCTGCTGTTTGCTGGATGTAGAGTAAATATTCATGTTTACACATAAACAGAACTAGCCCTCTCATGAGGCGGGGTGAAGAGGCAGTACCCTGCCCCACTGCAACCACCACAGCAGAACACCCACTCTCACTGGGAGTGTTCCAGCACATGGCATTATTGTCCATTCTCCCTGCCCCTGGGGTGGAGAAGATGAACCTCAAGGCCTAGCAGAAAGCTGCCCCTCTCGCTGAGTTCAGTGAGAGGGAGGCATAGATTTTTGTTATGTGTGAACATGCCCCCATGGAACTTCCTAAGTAGGAGCAGGGCATGTTGTGTTTCCCAGTTCTTACGCTGTGTTTGAGGAGGGACAGCTGCCCTCAGGTAGGTTTTCCATGCTGGTTTAAATGGTGAATATGGATTATTTGAATCTGAGGCCCCACTCGGTGCTCGTATGAGGAAACGGTTGAACCTGAAGGTTTGTTCTGGGAAGGTTCAGCAACTCACAATATATTGCTAATGGAAGCAATAAGCACACCATGTGAAGATGTGGCAGCTGCATTTTTGGGTGGTCTTATGGCATGTGAAAATAACTAAGGGACACGGGTGGTGCTGTGGGTTAAACCACAGAGCCTAGGACTTGCCGATCAGAAGGCTGGCGATTCAAATCACTGCGACGGGGTGAGCTCCCGTTGTTCGGTCCCTGCTCCTGCCAACCTAGCAGTTCAAAAGCATGTCAAAGTGCAAGTAGATAAATAGGTACTGCTCTGGCGGGAAGGTAAACGGCGTTTCCATGCGCTGCTCTGGTTCGCCAGAAGAGGCTTAGTCATGCTGGCCACATGACCCGGAAGCTGTATGCTGGCTCCCTCGGCCAATAAAGCGAGATGAGCGCCACAACCCTAGTCAGTCAAGACTGGACCTAATGGTCAGGGGTCCCTTTACCTTTACGGCATGTGAAAATAACTTGAACCGGGCCTTTCCGACAGAGAACGAGGTGGCCAGGCAGTTTCAACCAACAGGCTATTACAAAGTTGGTGTTGAATATCTTGGTTCGTTGTGGGTTTCAATCATCTGCATTTTCCCACTAACAACTAGGGGCAGCCAATGGAGCAGCAGTGAGGAAACACAGCATGTCATGGCATGAGGGTGCAAGCAATTTCTTACAGACAACAGAGATGGCTAAGGGGCTAGAATGTGGCAGGGTATTTTTTGGTAGCAACCACAGGTTTAGCATAACGTACTGGTTTGGCCTGCAAGTAGTAAAGTTCATTATTAATAATATTTCCGCTCCTTTCCCCCTCCATCATGTCATGAGTCTTTGAAGCCTCTGCTGTTCATCACTACCAGAATGGGGTGCGTGGGGAGAGAACAGCCCTTAGGTGGCCCAGTGCCAGGGCATTCATGAACAAAACAGGAAAACCACAAATATGTCTGCAAAGGTTTTTACTGGTTTCCAGAACCAGGAAACTTGGTGTCTGCTTTAACAATGCTGTTTGTGCAGGACTAATAAATGGGTGCTTCTACTTGGCTAATGGTGAATGTGTTTGGAGATATTTCAGGAGCTTTTGAGCTAAACTCGGGTCTCCAATTTAGAAGGACAGCTGAGAGACCGTATACCCCTCCCCCCAGTTGCCTGACTGAGAGAAATGTATATTAATGGCTTCAAGTTGTGTAGTCAATGATATTTTTGCTGCCCTGGCATGCAATATGTAAAAATCCTTCATCAACTAATGATCCCATGGAGTTGAGTGTGACTTCTCAGAAAAAAAGCCCTTGTGAACCTTCTAAAAAACACATGTCATAGGGAGTTTTTGTTTAGTGAAGCTGGTGAACATTACCCATAATAGTAAGCTTTAAATCAAAATCAGTTAAGTCTATCATTCTGTTCCCAATAATGACAGCCGGTCAGCGAGGGCAAAGTGAGGTCTGGTCCTGCTGAGTTTCTCAACCCCCGTGAAATCCCCAAAGCCATGAGGTCCAGCCTTTCCCCTGCCCTCCACAATAACACCAGCACATTTTCAGTGACTGAGAGGCTTCTGTCCATCTTCCCTGCTTAGCCAGTCATAAAAATCGCTAGCAATAGATCCCACGCACACCGAGCAACTGTCTCGCACAGGAAGGGCAGAAATATTCTTGTCCTTTTCATCTGCCTTGCTCTCCCTTTCTCTCTCTGAAGCCCTGCCTCCAGGCACAAAGCTTAAGCTGGGAGTGGGGGATGGGCAGATCTGTCAATGCTCACCTTAAACCTTCATGTGGCTCTTTGCTCTTTTACATTTGCACACAATATTCTCTTCCTTAGCAGTAATATGTATGTGTGCTTCAGATTGGATTAACTGTCGATCCTCTTCCAAGGGGAGTCTGGGAACTGTAGCACTGGGAGGGGAATAGGGGTCTCCTAGCAACAATCAGTGACCGTTGCAAACTATAGCTCCCGGGATTATTTGGGGAGGAACCATGCTATGACGCTGCTTTAAATGTATAATGCATACATATGTAGCTGTCCTTGCCACTTCTAGTTTGGTCCTTAATCTCATCCTATGGAGCTGCCAATGGCTGGGTCTTGATAAAGCGATGCATTGATTGCCTCCGGCTTCATGTTTTGACTTAGAGCTGGCATGCTATAAATACTGCAGAGGTCATCACTGCGGCTAATTAAAACCAGGAGACATTCATTCTTTGCATAGTGATGATGAGGCACTTAAGGAATCCTCACCCCGAGAAACTACTTCCTTTCTGAAATGGCCCAGCCAAAGGAGACACACGTGAAAACTATGCATCCGCTAGGATTGAGAGCTTTGGTTGTTCTTTAGAAATTCTATTTCAGGTCTCCAACAGAGTGCAACAAGTCGTAACAAGCCTGGATGGAGGTTACATTTGTTTGGTCTTGCAGCCTTGGGCTTACTTTAATAAAAATGGATGCCTCTGCAGAACCAATAAATCTTGAGTAGACTTGCTAGGGGAAAAAACACAGAGAGGGGCTTATAAAAACAAGCTAGGAAATGGCGCACAATGGTTAGCAAGTAAAAAAGAACGTATGTGTTATATGTAAAACATTTTTTTTTACAGGAGGCATCAAGGCTGATAAATTTAAGGTCTAGATTCTGGGTGTCTTCATACTGCTATGACCACTGGCTGGCAGAATAAAAGCTAGCAGGTAAGGTTAGCTAAGCCCATGGAAGGGATTCCTTGAGGTGTCAGTAGGAGACTAATTGGCTTGCAGAGAGCCCAGAAGCAGGAGTACCATCCATTCTCTGTCTCCCTCTTAGACACACACACAAACCGAGAGCAAGAGAGGGAGACGGGGAGAGGGAGAGCAATTACATCTGAGTGGAACTGGAGTCTACAGTCAAGTACTCTTATAATGTATGCCAGAGGGGGAAAGTGGAGCAGAAGTATGAAAAGAAAATCTACAGAACAGAAAAGAAGCACCAATTCATTATCCAGCAAGTACAAGCCGAATTCACTTGCCACCACAATGCCTGGGTTTGAATGGAAAGATAGCAGAGGTGTCAGCTTTTGTGCAGGAAGAACACGGCTCACCAGAACTGGTTCAAGTATTGAATGCAGCTGTGGAGATGCACATTTTAAAGCTCACATGAGCAGGGATGGGAAATTGATGGACCACCCCTCCCTTCTGGCCATTCTGCTGGGACTGCCAGGAGATGGAGACTAATAGCCTCGGGGGGGGGGGGCATAGGGTCTTCATCCCTATTCTATTTTTTATATATAAATTTTTATTAAGTTTTTCTTTAACAAATAATTTTGACAACCATGTTTACCAATTTACAGTTTTTGAACTTCCACCAGTACCTCCTTCAATCATCCATTTTTCATATCTTTACACATTTTCTATGTAGTATTGCCGATTTAATAATAACCTTCCATCTCAGTTTCTTTCTTACAATATACCTTGGTTTATCACAAAGCCTCTTTAAAACCCACTAGCGTTGTCTGTTCATCACATACAGTTTTCAGATATTCCGTAAACTTTCCCCAGTCCTCAATGAATTTGTGATCTTTCTGATATCTAATTTTTCCAGTCATTTTATCCAATTCTACATAATCCATAATTGGGAGAAGGGCAATGACAGGCCTAGACAGCATCTTGAGAAGCAGAGACATCACCTTGCCAACAAAGGTTCGTATAGTTAAAGCTATGGTTTTCCCAGTAGTGATGTATGGAAGTGAGAGCTGGACCATAAAGAAGGCTGATCGCCGAAGAATTGATGCTTTTGAATTATGGTGCTGGAGGAGACTCTTGAGAGTCCCATGGACTGCAAGAAGATCAAACCTCTCCATTCTTAAGGAAATCAGCCCTGAGTGCTCACTGGAAGGACAGATTGTGAAGCTGAGGCTCCAGTACTTTGGCCACCTCATGAGAAGAGAAGACTCCCTGGAGAAGACCCTGATGTTGGGAAAGATGGAGGGCACAAGGAGAAGGGGGCGACAGAGGATGAGATGGTTGGATAGTGTTTTCGAGGCTACCAGCATGAGTTTGACCAAACTGCGGGAGGCAGTAGAGGACAGAGGTGCCTGGCGTTCTCTGGTCCATGGGGTCACGAAGAGTCGGACACGACTAAACGACTAAACAACAACAACACATAATCCATAAGTTTCATTCTCCACTCAGTCAAGGTCGGTAGTTCCTCTAGTTTCCATTTTTGGGCCATTAGTATTCTTGCCGCTGTAACTGCATATTGAAATAGTTTATAATCACATCTTTTTATCTCTCTTCCTGTTATTCCTAACAAAAAGGCTTCTGGTTTTTTAACAAACGTATATTTGAACATCTTTTTCAATTCGTTGTATATCATTTCCCAGAAACCCTTTACCTTCTTACATTCCCACCACTTATGAAAAAATGAACCTTCTTTTTCTTTACATTTCCAACACTTATTACATGTTTTATACATTTTTGCTAACTTTACGGGTGTAATATACCATCTGTAAACCATTTTTCATAATATTTTCCTTTAACGCCATACATGCAGTGAATTTCATATTATCATTCCATACCTTTTCCCAATCATCCAATTGTATATTATAACCAAAATCTCTGGCCCATTGAATCATGACCGACTTTATCTCCTCATCTTTTGTTTGCCATTCCAAAAGTATTTTGTACATTTTTGACAATATCTTAACATCATTATCAATTATCTCCGTTTGAAATTTCGATTCTTTCTCTGTAAATCCCATCTCTTTGAGGTCCATTTTGAACCTTTCATTTACCTGAAGATAATGCAACCAATCATACACATAATCTTTAACTTGTTCATATGGCTTCATTTTCCATTCCCCCCCCTCTTTCATTACTAACTCACCATAAGTTATCCAATTTCCTCTCATATTAATTTTCTTTACACTCAATATCTCTAATGGTGACAATCAGTGCGGAACTTTAGGTTCCAATATATTTTTGTACCTCTCCCATATTTCTAATATGGAGCTCCTGAAAATATGATTATCAAAACCCTTATGAGTTTTCTTCTTCTCCAACCATAAGTAGGCGTGCCAACCAAATCTATTATCGAAACCCTCTAGGTCCAATAGTTTGTTGTTTTTTAGTTTTATCCAGTCCCTTAACCAACAGAGACAAGACGCTTCATAGTATAGTTTCAAGTCCGGCAGGGCAAAACAGCCTCTTTCTTTGGCATCTGTTAGTAACTTAAATTGTATTCTAGAATACTTCATCCCTATTCTAAAGGCTAGAGATGGACAAGTTTGGAAAGATGGTAAAGGTAAAGAGACCCCTGACCATTAGGTCCAGTCGTGGCCGACTCTGGGGTTGCGGCACTCATCTTGCTTTACTGGCCGAGGGAGCCGGCATACAGCTTCCGGGTCAGGTGGCCAGCACGACTAAGCCGCTTCTGGCGAACCAGAGCAGCTCACGGAAACGCCGTTTATCTTCCCGCTGGAGTGGTACCTATTTATCTACTTGCACTTTCGAACTGCTAGGTTGGCAGCAGCAGGGACCGAACAATGGGAGCTCATCCCATAGCGGGGATTCGAACCGCCGACCTTCTAATCGGCAAGCCATAGGCTCTGTGGTTTAACCCACAGCGCCACCCGCGTCCCGATCTTGGAAAGATGGAGCCTATTCTAAAACCCAGTAGGGCAGTATTTGAGGGGGACAGCTCAGGCTTTTTCTGGATGATCCACTCAAAAATGAAATAGTCCCTCTCCCTTTCCAAATGCCTCCCCCCTGCCAGTGCTCCAATATCACTCACCAGCCTCCACTGAATCTGGCTGGATTTTGCCAAAATTGGAGATTGCTTTTGATTTTTGCACAGCTGAGTTGTGTGGTCGTAGCCCTATGGATTCCACACTATTAAGGATTCTCACCAAATTCCACTTGGGGCTCAACATTATCAGATAAGGGCAGAAGACCATTTCTGATGCTCCAAATATGGATGGTACTCCATCTTTAAATATAACATATATTTGGAAATACAGAACAGGGCAAGGGATTGAGTGAAGAAGAGCTGTGGGTTAGTGGTAGAGCCTACAAGTTGACTCCATGGCTACAAAATCAGTCTCATTTCCATTTGGGGTTGTGTTTCTTTTTCCTTTCCCTGCTCCCTTTAATATCTTGCAGTTGCAGACGATGTGGTAGGGCTGCACCTCCTTCCAGCTGAGTCACTGCTACATACCAGTGGAGGTGTAAAGATAAAGAAGGTACTTTCTACCACATGTGGTGGACATGTAAAATAGTAAAAGACTTCTGGGAAATGGTATATAATGAATTGAAAAAATGTTTAAGGTAACTTTTATCAAAAAAACCAGAAGCCTTTTTACTAGGGTTAGCAGGAGATGAAATACCAAAAGAATTAAAAAGACTATTTATGTATACAACAACCGTCACAAGAATGCTACTTGCCCAGAAGTGGAAGGAAGAAAAAGTCCCGACCAAAGAAGAGTGGATAACCAAGATGATGTACTATGCTGAAATGGCAAAGATGACCGTGAGGATCAGACACCAAGGTGACAAGAAATTCAATCAAGAGTGGAAAAGGTTTATAGAATATCTTTAAAACCACTGTGTATACTTAAAAACGTTAGCAGGATTATTGTAACACGTATAATGTAATATTAGTTAAAGGAAAGGAAAGAGTGACAAAATGAACTAGAAAAATGCAATTAGATGCCAAGAAATATGGGGAAATTTGGAAACCAGGGGTGGGGTGGGGGAGTCCAAGGGATTTAAGTAATCCCAGGGGTGAAAAATTTGAAAAGGTTGTGAATGTATAAAAAATGTGTTTTAAAATGAAAATAAAATATTAAAAGGGGGGGGAGAAAATGGCGATGGTTTAGGCAGCATGGTCAGTGTGGAGCCAATCCTGCACTCTTGCTGGCTTTTTTGCACTGTGGTGACCCCACCACTGCCTTGCTCATCTCCCTCTCCACCCCAGCATGCAGCAGGAATTCAGCCAAAGGGAGAGCAGGTGAGTGGTGGCACACCATCTCTGCTGACAGCCTGATGAAGAGTTCTGGGGAGCCTGAAGGCTTGCTGCATTTTGGGGACATCCTTCTTGATGCTAATAAAGATAATGTCCAGCTATAAGCTAATGATTCATGCAGTCACTTTGTATTTAGCTGTAACAAGCATTTGATTGATTTACAATTAAGTTCTCCTTCTTGTTGCTGTTAAGGGAGTTATATATGTTTGTAGTTTTCTGTTTTCATGGTTTTTCAGGATTTGTATTGCATGTTTTGTAAGTTCAGTACTGGGGGAAATGGGGGAATGGGTGAAAACTTATGGGAAGAGAAGGCAGGTGCAGGGACAGCAAACCCGAAAGCACGCATGGTGCTGCACTGCCATATTGGCAGAAAAGTTGGGATTCTCTTGCATTCTGCATTTTGGTTGCAAAGCACCTCATCACAACTCTCTCCTGGCCAAACCATCTAGACACAACCTTATGTGACCTCATCATCTTTGCTATCTGTTATGTAGACATTTGGCATTAAACTGCATAGCTAGGGATTTCTAAGGCTCTGGGGAGGGTGGGGAAAAACCACACAAAGGAAAGGTGATCAATAAAAATCTAGAGTAGCTATGGAAAGATCTTATTAGCGTGTTCTATTGGGAAATCACAGTCCTACTTGAGCTATTCCTAGAAGACCAAAGGGCAACTCACAGAGATATTCTATGGATATCATTTGCCCCATATTCCAGTGACGTTTGTCTCGTATTCAACAGAAACTGACAAATGAGGTATAGTTGCTGAGTTCCTATACATTTTTTGCCTTGTCAGAAAGAGTTGCTGCATAAACTGCTTCAGCTGAAGAGGTCAGGTCACTGGTTAACCATAGAAGGAGGGCAAGTATGAACAATCACTAACACCTGGAAACAATAAAACATGCAAGCTATTCTAGAAATCCATTCAGTGGTGAGGTAAGAGTTCCCAGGCCCTAGGATACGACCACTGGGACATAGTCTTCGGACTTGCTAGAAGACCTTGGAGGATATTAGAGGACATAAATGCTGTACATATTTTGTTCCTAGAAGACCCGAACAACGTGCTCAGTGGCACACACAGCTGCAAAGCTGGTCAACAAAATACTGCAGAGAGCAAGAGGCGAGCTCAATGGTGCCCATTGGGACTGGTGGGGTGGAAAGCAGGAAGACCCACAGTAGGTGGAGGCAGAACCAATGACAGACAGTCAACTTATTTGAGTTATGTCCCCATCCTTCTCCCTGCTGAGTTCTACAAGGGGAAGAAGAAGAGTTTGGATTTGATATCCCGCTTTATCACTACCCGAAGGAGTCTCAAAGCGGCTAACATTTTCCTTTCCCTTCCTCCCCCACAACAAACACTGTGAGGTGAGTGGGGCTGAGAGACTTCAGAGAAGTGTGACTGGCCCATGGTCACCCAGCAGCTGCATGTGGAGAAGCGAGGAAGCGAACCCGGTTCACCAGATTACAAGTCTATCGCTCTTAACCACTACACCACACTGGCTCTCTGAGACTGGATGTCAGGAGTGAGCCAGCAGTAAATCACACTGAGCAAGTTGGAGTTAACTATTTCTTAGCAAAAAAAGAAAACAACAACGATCAACACAGGAGTGTCAGGCCTCATGGCCACAGCAACTCATCTCTGGTAGGTGTTGCCCCCATGAAGCAGTTGCTGAGACTGAAGGTCTGAAGGTCCCCACCTCCCCACTGCTGCCTAAATCCCCTCCTCTCCAGGGTTTCCCCCAAACATTCAGAGACGGTGACCATGCATCGCCAACCTCTCCTCTGCCCTTTTTCTGCCTCTTCTGGCTCTGGGAGATCAGGGGGAGCTTATATCAGCAGGAGGGGGAGTCACTCATGGCTCTTCACCAGCCTGACTCATCTCTACCTCTTGGGTTTCCACCCTCTACCCACCTGCTTCAGCCTCTGATTCTGCACTTCTCTCTGCCAGCTCACTAAGCCCTGTGACTTCCTCGGCTTCTGACACCTCCTCTTCTTCCACTGACTACTCATTGTTGTCCCACCACCATTCCCTGAGATCTGAGCCTTCTTCTCTGTGTGGTTCCCCAACTGGTTCCGCCCACCATTCTTCTGCATCCAACCAACCCATGACACTTGAGGGGGAGGAAACTGGCAGCCAGTGCCACCCATGGACTGGTGAGGGCAGACTGAAGCTGATGGGGCAGAGACTCATTCACACTAACCTTCACTAGGAGAGTGCTAGCAAGGAAGGGAGGTGAATGGATAGTCTCTCTCTCTCTCTCTCTCTGCCCTCCAGCTGCTTTCCCCTGCAACACAACACAGGAATGGGCTGTGGGAAGTGACAGAAGAAAAATGCCATCAGGAAAAGGGTCAAGCGTTCCCCCCACTACCACTTCCCCCCTGAAAGTTATGCTCTTCCCTCAAACACTTTGCAGCTGTTCAGTGGCAGCCAGCAATCCCCATTCAATGGCCACTGCCAAAGCTCTCAGGTTTCTGCCAATTTGTGCTTCTACAAAAATGCATCCTCCGTCAGTTTTCACCCAGTTCCCAGAATTGCTATGTGCATTGTTGGAATGTGGGAAAGACATCAGCCATTAGAGATGATGGTCGAGGAATTCAAACTTTGGAAATCCCAGTATGAAGTGACCTATCAGCTTCTCTCAAACGAATGTGCCGATCAAAACTTGCGAGACCCACTGGCTCTCTCGCTTCACACATCTACCAATGCAATCGTCAACTCAGAAAAGTAAATCAATGAAAATACATCTACCAGTGCATATTTGGATAGAAGATATACTTTGAAGCACATATTTAGAATATTTGTTTTTGAGTGGGTGTTTAAGAAAGTTAAAGTTTAAGAAAGGGATGCGGGTGGCACTGTGGTCTAAACCACTGAACCTAGGAAGGTTGGCAGATCGAATCCCCACAACGGGGTGAGCTCCTGTTCCTCAGTCCCTGCTCCTGCCCACCTAGCAGTTCAAAAGCACGTCAAAGTGCAAGTAGATAAATAGGTACTGCTCCAGCGGGAAGGTAAACGGCATTTCCGTGCGCTGCTCCGGTTCGCCAGAAGCGGCTTAGTCATGCTGGCCACATGACCTGGAAAAACTGTCTGCAGACAAATGCTGGCTCCCTCGACCTATAGAGCAAGATGAGCGCACAACCCCAGAGTTGTTCGTGACCGGACCCAATGGTCAGGGGTACCTAATGGTCAGGGGTGTTTTTCTTTTTTGGACGGTGGAGGGTGTGTGTGGTGTGTCCCATCAGTGTAGTTGTGATGGAAATGCTCTGCCAGGGTGGAATGGGGTGGGAAAAATGGGAGTCACAGTACAGACACAGGCTTACTACTTCAGTCCAAACTACACATTATATCAGAAGATCCAGAAGTCCAGATGTTTTCTCCCTCTGAGCAATTTGATTAGGAAAGCACTACAGGCAGGTATTTTACCCTTATCCTCTTCATTGTCTTAAAAAATCATCATAATCTATATATCCCTCTTCAAGCTAGTTGCATTAGAGAAGAAAACTGTATACAAACTATACAAGAGCTCCCATTGTAATCCCTAAGCAGCTAATAGGTGTGTGTGTGTGTGTGTGTGTGTGTGTGTGTGTGTGTGTGTGAAAGAAAGAAAGAAAGAAAGAAAGAAAGAAAGAGCTGATTTATTTTGGGACTGTGGCACAGGTGGGGGAAGCACCGACACCCGCAGCCACCAAGTCATTTCCCCTGATCAAGTCCTTCCCACAACAGCATTTCATAAATCAAGAAAACAAAAGCCCACACTTGGAGATTTAATCAAATCTCCCGGTGTAGCATGTAGGTCGGCCATGAGAAGTAGGTCAAAGTGTACCAAGTATATTAAGTTGTGCAAAGAAAAACACATTAAGCCATGCTACTTAGTCTTAATGTTTTGCCCCTCTCTTCCACCCTCCCCCAAAAGCGATGGAAGCTTATTTGGAAATGAAGTGTAATTGTGTTCAGTTTGCACTGAATGGATTCCCTTCCAAATGTTGGCCATTTAAAGCTTTGAAACAGGTATCTCATCAGCTTGTGGCACATCTCAATGCCATAGATTCACTGACGGACAATGTGGTGCAAGTATAAATTCAATCCCTGCAATCCAGGGTTCAGGGACCTGTGGTCCAACTCCCACCAGCCCTGGCCAGCATGCCTAAAAGTGATGGAAGTTGGAATCATCCAACAGCACCTGGAGGATCACAGATTTCCCACCTCTGCTATGAACCGTGGACCAGAGAAGCCTAGATCAGAATGCTATGAAGAAGAAGAAGAAGAAGAAGAAGAAGAAGAAGAAGAAGAAGAAGAAGAAGAAGAGTAGTTTGGATTTGATATCCCGCCTTTCACTCCCTTTAAGGAGTCTCAAAGCGGCTAACATTCTCCTTTCCCTTCCTCCCCGACAACAAACACTCTGTGAGGTGAGCAGGGCTGAGAGACTTCAAAGAAGTGTGACTGGCCCAAGGTTACCCAGCAGCTGCATGTGGAGGAGCGGAGACGCAAACCTGGTTCCCCAGATTACGAGGCTACCGCTCTTAATCACTACACCACACTTGTCATTGATGTGCTAAAGTCAGAGAAGTGCCATTAAGGCTTTTTAAAAAGGAAAAAGGGAAAAAAAGAATTGTGTCTGGACTCAAGAACCTGGTCAGCAGCTGCAGACATCAGAACATCAAACCGTAAATTATGGTCTCTGCTCTCAACACTATACTTGGTAGCATCCAAAGGACTTCACCATTTTCTTGATAGATGCACCATTTATTTAATTAACTGCTGCCTTTGACTGCATAAACAGGAAGCTAAATAAAGAACCACATAAGTAGTCTTTCATTCAACAGCTCCCCATCAAATGCTTCACGGCAAACCACACTTGAAAACGAGAGGAGTTCCAAAACCTGCATGTGATACAGTATTTTGACTCTTCTTTGAAGTAAAAAAAAAAAAATCTTCCAGGACATGCGCAAGCTATGGGCACAAGTGGCTCACAAAGACTTGCATTTATTAAAGTGAAAGCTCCTGTGCTCCCTAACCAAGTGAAACCTCCCAGACATGGAAGATTAGGCATGGAAGAATATGAGATCTTTAAGGATTTCAAAGCATTTCTGAACACTCAACGGTTACAAGCCTGAACGTTATCTAGCTTATTATTTATCACTAATGTGACTGCTTGGTTACCTTGATTTCATAAAACAAGAGAATTATCTCTTTACATTTATGTCACAACATGCCGTGCCTGAAGCACATTCGATCATCCCTTGTGTTGTGGCCATGAAATAAACAGTGCTGAAGTGTGTCAAAGTGAAGTAGTTTGACTATTGCGTAGAAGGAGAATCTCTTCTGATGGCGCCCTGAGAAACCACCACAATTAAAAGAGAGTCGAGACCCACTCAAAGTTGTCTTTTCTGATTAAAATCGGACTTATTCGATCCCATCAAATTGGCTTTCTTCATTTCATTATCTGTATAAAACCAGTCATCTGGTTTCGAATTAATGGATTGATAAATCGAACTGAAATAAGTTTGCTGAGTTCCAGAACTTCATATGCTCCAACTGCGTTGTTTGCCTGTTTCAACATCAGGAATAGACAGTATCTATTTTCTGGAATCTATGTCTGGTTGTCCCCATTTGGCCTTTTGGCGAGATATTATGGAATGGTGTTTCAAAACATCCTCATAGTGTGCACAAAAGCACATGAGGTGTCCCCCCCCCCATGATTTTGGCCCTCTGCCCCAGGGCCTTAATAATAATAATAATAATAATAATAATAATAATAATAATAATAATAATAATAATTTTCAAATATCTCTCAGGTGAGGATAGGAACAGATGGATCAGCCTGCTACCAGTCCACATCAGTTTCACACGTGTTCATTCATAAACCTGTTCTAACCCATTTTTGCATCAATCTGGATTTTAAAAGCTGCATGAAAATTTGTACCAAATTTTGGTGTATGTATCTCTGAAGGTATTTGCAGATGCACATTGGCGCCCTGTTGTGTTGTGTTGTGTTGTGTTTTTTTAGGAGACGGCTAATGCAAAATTCAGAGAAGTATGAAATCCGGAGGATCATTTCATTTTGACCTGCACATTATGACAGCAGGGGCAGATCTGGTCAGCTGGCATTAGAATTCACATACACTGAATTCCTCAGTTATCCCTAGGTGGGGTGCGGGAAAGTAGGGATGATGTATATTTTTGACTAGTTCATGTGAAGGTAAGTATGTGCACACAATGTCCATGCTAGGCTTCCTTTACATCATTCCACGCACACACACACACCTATGCGAGGAGTTGCTCCATGTTTTTCAACTGCAGCTAAGTGGAACATTTGGGGCCAGTTTACACACACATCCTATTTGAGGAGGCATGCTGTTGCAGAGTTCCTTAAAACAGTGGGAAGAGTCTCGCAGGAAAGCACCCATGGTGTGACATTACGGACCCCCTTCCACACAATTTTCATCTTTAAAGCGTTAGAGGTATGCAATACTTTAGGTGCTTTCCTTGAGATACTGAAGCAACTGCAAGATCAGTTACTGTTCAGCAAACACAAGTCCCTCTTTAGCATCTTTGCATCCCCAAATTTGGGCAATTTGCCCAAGCCAAAACAGCCTTCAGAAAATAAAAATTACCCCTTTAACTTGTAGCACCCCGGATTAAAAAATGCTCCTACAGGTTAAAAAAAAAGGAAAAGAAAAAAGGCAGCAGTCTCAACCTGTTAATCAATGAAAACATTGATATAGTTATTAATTAAAACAAATCTGCTTTGTTACCAAGAAGTTCAATTCAACTGGAACTCTGCACATGCCCTGAGACTATGCATTTATTTTAGCTACACTCTGGTCAAAGAACATGGTGCTAGTGTAAATGGTCAGAAGATGTCCAAGCTAAGTATCACTTATATAGAGGAAGCTCAAGTGAAGTATTCAGAGAAAGTTCTAGTGATTTATGCCAAATAGGGGCTGCTGCTCAGGGGAATTTCCCCACAAGAACTGATGTGCATAATGGCACATGTAAGTGCCATCCTAATTAGCCCCATGTTGTATCCAGAGCAAGGAGACACCCTTATCCGGCATCAATTATTGCTTGGACAGCAGCAATGAGGCACCCTCCAGCATCTTCCACTAATCACTGGATCACTGGATCTAAATTGGCATCTCCTGGGAAAGATCCCCACCTTTCCCTTCAAGGGACACCTCGGGCCAGAGACAGCTTGAGACTCCTCAGCCACTTCCCAACGAAAATCATATTGTGATGTTTAATGATAGCTCGCTACCTGTTCCCTTTGTCGTGCTGCATATTCCTGCATTGGACCACATCAGGCATGTCCAACTGGTCAATCGCGATCACAGATCCTTCCTTGTGGATCCTGTGATCCAGATAGAAAAGGGGGAAGAAGAAGAAGAAGAAGAAGAAGAAGAAGAAGAAGAAGAAGAAGAAGAAGAAGAAGAAGAAGAAGAAGAGGAAGAAGAAGAAGAAGAGGAAGAAAAAAAAGAAGAGAAGAAGAAGAAGAAGAAGAAGAAGAAGAAGAAGAAGAAGAAGAAGAGGAAGAAGAAGAAGAAGAAGAAGAAGAAGAAGAAGAAGAAGAAGAAGAAGAAGAAGAAGAAGAGGAAGAAGAAGAAGAAGAGGAAGAAGAAGAAGAAGAGGAAGAAAAAAAAGAAGAGAAGAAGAAGAAGAAGAAGAAGAAGAAGAAGAAGAAGAAGAAGAAGAAGCAGCAGCAGCAGCAGCAGCAGCAGCAGCAGCAGCAGCAGCTCAAACTTTAGCTCTCCAAAAAAAGCTCAATAACTTTGGTCAAGCCATTGGGTAGATTATGACAGTTACTGTCACAGTCTCTTGGGAGTTGGACATGCCTGGGCTACATGATGCTGTGGGTCCCTTCCAGCTTTATGAGTCTATGTCATGTGCCTTCTATCCCTGCCCTGTCCTTTTTTGAGATTGTCCTTTTCTCTGAGATCTGACACCCGCCCAGAAGCCTGTCCCTTTAATGATGGGCATCTCTCAGTCCCCAAAATGGTCCCCAAGGGCTGTGCATGTTTGTGGTTTGTGCATGCTTTGGCCAAAGCCACTTATGTCCCGATCTCTCTCTCCTGGCTGATATGCAGGCCCTGATCGAGGGAACACAGCACCCAGGCTTCAAAAAACCAAAACAAAAAAGCTCTTGCAAATATTCATACTAATATATAAAGATAAAGGACCCCTGGACAGTTAAGTCCCGTCAAAGGCGACTATGAGGTTGTGGCACTCATCTCACTTTCAGGCCGAGGGAGCCGGCGTTTGTCCACAGACAGCTTTCCGGGTTGTGGCCAGCATGACTTAAACCACTTCTGGCACAATGGGACATCGTGATGGAAACCAGAGCATAAGGAAATGCCGTTTACCTTCCCACTACAGCGTTATCTATTTATCTACTTGCACTGGTGTGCTTTTGATCTGCTAGGTAGGCAGGAGCGGGGACAGAGCAATGGGAGCTCACCACATTGCACAGATTCAAACCGCCCATCTTCCGATCGGCAAGCCCAAGAGGCTCAGTGGTTTAGACCACAGCGCCACCCATATCCCTATGTACTAATACAGTGGTACCTCAGGTTAAGAACTTAATTCGTTCCGGGGGTCCATTCTTAACCTGAAACTGTTCTTAACCTGTTCTTAACTTTAGCTAATGGGGCTTCCCACTGCCACCGCACCGCCGGAGCACAATTTCTGTTCTCATCCTGAAGCAAAGTTCTTAACCCGAGGTAATATTTCTGGGTTAGCGGAGTCTGTAACCTGAAGCATCTGTAACCTGAGGTACCACTGTATATACCCATTAGCTTTCAGAACTGCAACCTGATTTTTCAGGAGCAGCTGGTACCCATTGAAGCAGATGGCTGGAGGGCAGGGCACAACGCAAGACACACATCTGCAACCCAGCCACACACTTGATTCAGACATTCACAGTCCTTCCCTTAACCACTTTATATATGGACAACAAATCACGTATCTCTGTTGGCACTGTCCATTTCCCCCCTTTGCCACCGTGTGCATTAAAAATACACATGGCACAATGAGCACCATCAGAGTCGTTTCCGCACCCCTGAAAGCTGGAGTTCTTATTAGCTCTGGCTTTTTCTACATCTGTCATGCCCCCTCCCAGTTTATCATGCTACACACAGCTGCTGAAGTGTGGAAAAGAAAGGGAGCCAGAGAGAACGTGCATGCGAGCGGGGAGGTGATTTGCTGCTGTTGCCTAGCCACGTTGCACCTAGGGATTGCCTGTCTTTGCCTCAGGCTCCCGTCAGATGGACACTTGCAGACAGGCAGGTAAGACTACTCTGGAGGCAGAATGGTACAGGCAGGATAAATATCACTGCTAAATTCTACCAAGGGCAAATGGCTTTCAGTACCTATAGAAGCTGCTACTTCCCTCTACCCTCCATCATCCATAGACAGATTGTGTCACAAACAAGATAATGAATCTCTTATCAGTTAAGTACTAAATTTGCAGCTGTAGTCATCCCCACCAACGTTCTGCTCTACCCCCCAATAATAAAAATGTAACTCTCATGGGATCATGCAGTCATCACAATCATTTTGACAAAAATTAATTTAGAAGTTAGTTCACTTAGGCAGACTACATTTGCCTTTAAAAAAAATGGTGTTTTTCAGGTTTCAGACATTTCTATCCCTCTGTTCCAAAATGTTCAAAATTATATTTGCTTTTGTCTTGCATGAAGCTAGGCTACACAAACATAAATTCAGGTAGTGCAGTGAAAGTTGGTTTGAAACTCATGTGCAACAAACCTCTTTCCTCCAAGATTTTATTTTATTTATTTATTTGTAATAAAGGAAGTATGGGATAATACTTGCTTGACACAAATCATCTAACTTCCCAGCAAACAAATCATTGGATGAATGCTCAATAAACAGTTCATCTAGAAGAGGCAAAACATTTGTGTAAAGAGATTTTGTTGTTGTTGCTATGAGAATTCAGTATTAGTACAGTGGTACCTCGGGTTAAGTACTTAATTTGTTCCAGAGGTCCGTTCTTAACCTGAAACTGTTCTTAACCTGAAGCACCACTTTAGCTAATGGGGCCTCCTGCTGCCGCCATGCCGCCAGAGCACAATTTCTGTTCTTATTCTGAAGCAAAGTTCTTAACCTGAAGCACTATTTCTGGGCTAGCGGAGTGTATAACCTGAAGCGTATGTAACCTGAAGCGTATTTAACCCGAGGTACCACTGTAGTGTTATGTGACTGCAATCTAAAACAAAATATTCTAGTGTAATCTATTTAAATACCCAAATCAAAAATTTAAACTCCAAATTCAAGTATATTTTAGGATTGTGACTTAATCCTTCTTGGAATTTTTGTTTGTATGCAATTTCCCCAAATATACACAGCTTTGCAAAGCGACTTTCCTGAACATTATATGCATGTTAATATTTTATTTTCATTAATCTGTGCATTTTTATGCACACTTTAATACAGTATATGTAGTATTTTTAGACGTGCTGCTTGATGGGAGAACTGGAGAAATTCGGAGAAGTGCAAATTTTGAAGGATAGCCGTGTTTCAGTTCACATATTGTTTTGGAAAACCCTAATTAGGTAGGCTTGCCATTAAACGTGCAGTGGATTAAATTCCACCACCACCCACCCTTAATTAAGAGTCACATCTTCAGATGAAGGTTAGTGTACAAGTCTAATAAATCATCATCATCTAGTAAGCCTCAGATATGAACAAGACCATGAGCTCTTTCTCCTACTTGTAGACTGGTTTGGGTTGCACCACAGAATCTGTTAACATTCAATTATGGATTGTTGTTGCTTTTTTTAAAGGGGGACGAGTAATTTTAAATCCTTCGTATTCACATTAGGAGGAAATGTACCTTGCAATAAGCGGTTGAAATGCAACAGGAATCAAGCTTCCTAATCACTCTGGGGAAAAGAGTCGGTGGAAGAAGATTGGAAGAAATTTAAAGATTACCTACAGAAATATTGTAAAATTAATGAATGTTAGAATGATGTTGGATAGAAATTAAGTGGTTTCCAGCTGTAATGCTTTAAGAGAATATGAAAAAAAAGGTTATAAACAGGTAAAAATTTAAGGGTAAGGATTTGCTGAACCAACAATTTGAAGTGGAATACAAAAAAGGGAGGTATGAGGAGGTCCGGGAAATAAGTTAAAGGAAAAGTAGTAAATGGAAAATATGTGTGTTTTTAAGTATTTTTATTTTTGTATTTTTGTATTTTTGTTATTTTTGTATTTTTGTTATTTTCTTTTTCTTTTTTCATTTTTACTGTAATACTTTAAAAAACCCTAATAAATATTCTATAAAAAAAATAAGAGAAATGAAAGATTGTTTGTTTCAAATTTTTGATTTTGTGTATATTGTAAAAGCTTATAAATAAAATTAGTTTTAAAACAAGCTTCCTAATCACTCTGAAAGACGGCATGAGTGGTTTGTAACAGATGGAGCGTTCCTGGGGTGAGAACTCATTCTGCCCAGCGCAGGCCTTCACCCCAGAGATTGTTCAAACCTTGGTCTCTTTGTCCAAGCACAGGGAATGAAGCCACAACTGGCAGGTGTTGACTTTCACCTAGCATTGCTCAGTACGGCAGCAAATAACCTTCTAGGCAATGCCAAAGTACAAATGCACACAGCTAAGGCTCCCAAGGAAGGCAAATGCTTATCTGGCAGGAGTTCAGTACTAAAGTGAGTCTGATGATTGCAAAAGCCCTGCTACAAAAGACAAGGGGCGTGAGTTTAAAGGGGCGGTGCTCCAGAGTAATGCAAATTCAGTATAGCTTATTTACTTTATTTATTTGTAAAAGTTACTAGACACCCAGCAGTTACCGCTATGTCTCTGTGTATATTTGCTACACACAAGTGTGTGCATAAGTAACAAAAACATGAATCCTAACAATAGCATTAAACAATTAAAAAAGGGCCCAAGCCAGCAAAATCATTAAAATACAAGAACGTAAAATCACATTTTTTTAAAAGCAGCCAGAAGCAGAGAATTCAAAGGCAAGGTTTTGTTTTGTTTGGTAAACATGGTTAGGATTGCATTCTGCCTCTGCTATGCTTTTCCAATAAGAAAGAGCCAGTATAAACCAATGTGGAATCTAGACATGTATAAAAATCGTTGTGAAAATGCTTTAGAAATTTATATTGAATTTGCCATAAGCTCACAATCGCCATCTGGTGTCACATTTGTATAATGCACTTAAAACACACTTAAAACATTTTATTTGCAACTGTGTAGCTGAATCCCTTGTGGCTTCTATCACCTGTTACTGGCATGCAAGCCTTTCTATACGGCTGATGCAAATCGATATACTTCAGCTGTATTCAATGGGTCAGATCTTGGCAGCTTTCAGAGCATGAAGTCTTCAAGGCTGACCTGTGTCTGACCTCTTTAAACAAGGTGTATTTTCTCTACATGTGAACCTGGGCAACCAACTGAGATCTGTGTTTGAAATGGGACATTTTCCAAATCTATGAAACTTCTGTCTTTCCAACAGGGTAACAATATTATAATGCATTTTTGCTTACTTATGCTTATGGTTGTTGTTGTTTGTGAAAAACACGCTGCAAGTCACTCAGAGGCCTTGTGTACAAGTTGTCTAAGAAGTCTAATAAATGATCATCATCAGAGTTACGGTGATTACTGTTATGTACTGAAGTTCTCACCCTGGGCCAGCAAGGGATACTGCAGATAGTTATGCAAATGAAGGATCGAAAGTGACGTTCAGTGATTGGATAGTTTGTATGCAAATGAAGGCTCAAAAGTGACGTTCAGTGATTGGATAGTTTTAGAAAGTTGCAACAGTTATGCTGTTCTGGAGCTCTATATAAGCAGGCTGACTGAGCTCCTCAGTTCAGTTCTGTTCTGGCCTCGGAATAAACAAGAGCTGTTTGAAGAATCGCTGTTGTCGTCTGATATGTTCGCCCACAACTTAACGATTACTGCCCTACACGTTAAAATATGTCATAAATGCTTGGTTGCGTGCCTGCTGCTTACCAGGAGGTAGAGGAGGATAGGGGAGAAGGTGGTTGTGAGGTCGGTGCGGTGCGAGAGTGCCAAATTGGCTCAATGGTGTGTTTGCACCGTGCTGACCTTGTTGTTGGCTCCCCCTCCTGGTATGCAGAGGTCAGGTAAGCCCAACCATGTCATCTACTAATGCCCACTACTGTTGTGATGAGTTCAAAAGACCCACTACAGATACCAGGGCAGGCTGTGGTTATATGGGATACTTCAGCAAAGTCCATTATAGTAGGGTATCTCCTATGTTGGTGACGCTCCTTTGTGGACGAATCCCAGTGTGTTTCATCTGACTGTGGTGAGAACAACAGGCAGATGCAGAACTACTAGGAGCTGCCATTTTAATTCCAGGGCATTGTGGGTAATGAAAATGGCAGACCCAGCTGTCTGTTCGTCCCCTGCTGGGGACCTGACAGTGGCCAGAAGGTGTCATGTGCTGATGCTGAGTCCAATTGGGTTTAGACTTTAGACCAGTTAGGAGTATAGTCTAAGATTAATTGATGAGGAACATACACGTGCAATCCAGTTTTTAAAATCACCACCACCTCCATTAAGGAATTTGCTGCTATCTCTGCCAATTAGCTCATACTGCAGGAAATAATACTTTTGTCTGGCCACGCCATAGTGGCTAAATTATTTTGCAAGTAATTTAGGGCTCTCCATATTCAATATACTAAGAGGTTTGGATTTCTGAGAGTATTTACCCCTCATCTCCAATTGCCAAGTTCAAAAACTGCAGTGGCCTGATTGCAGATCCCACCTTCCATATCAAACTGCTCAAGGTAGATAAGGAAATAAAAGGATTGGCCCAGAACCTGAGTAAAATGCTGCAGTTTGACCGCTCACTGGGACAGATTATCGCCATCATGTTACACTCGTGCTGAAAAAATTATAGTAAATGCCAATGGTCTTTGAATACATTTTGATTGTGAAATTGCTTCAAGGTGTTCCAGGGGGAGTAATAAACAAACACATAAACACTTGAAAAAATTAATGCAACATTGGGAAATCCTGCAGTTTAAAAGCAAGTATTTGTGCTTTCAGTCATGACATCTACATAGGGCGTTATTAGTCTTTTTAAATATAGACTTTTTACTAACATCAGTAGAATATCTCTAATTCTGCCTGCACTGCTAATTGGGATTTCGTAAATCTAAAAGTGCTACTTTCAAAATTACTAGTGATAATCTGAGTGGGATTTGCTTGCAGGGATTCGTTTTGTAAACTGCTTTGATCAATAGAAATTAGATTGTGCGCTGCTCTCATACAAAGCAACAATGAAGCATTAAATATCTGAGCGAAATCAAATAACGCTGCCTATGCAAAGGGCAAGAAGGGTACTTCAGCACAAGTTCAGTTTAAAATGAAGTGGTACTCCTGTCACCTCTATGGCGAAGCCGCCAGCCACTTAATAAGCCTGGGAAACATTCTGATGCTTTAAAAAAATGCTCTTCTGTGCTTGCAATTTGTTAAACAAATGTGGACCGCACCATTTTCTCTCCTCGTGGCTGAGCATGCATTTGTGCAGCCTGGTGCAAATGCTCTCTGCCTGCAGTGTGCACTTTCTCTTGAAAACAATGCAAGGCAGATGGCCAGCATTTGCACGCAGGTGAGAATGCTACATAGTCACATGGCATTTCTTTCTTGGATGCCCATCCCAATGAAGGTGATGCCGTGCGAATAGACCATCCAAACTGTTGCCCTGGGTCCTTTAAACTGCAGGGGGTCAAACTCCTGGTAGCTGACTTGGAGGCAGGGCTGGGTTTAGGTTTGATGAGGCCCTAAACTACTGATGGGGCCCTTTATATGTCCAGCTGTCCTTTGTCAACAACAAATTGTCACAGTTTTTTGTGTTGAATGTATGCTCTATGGTAATTTATGGACCTAATAGGTATCTAAAGCCATTTGCACATAATAAAATACAGTGATACCTCAGGTTACAGACGCTTCAGGTTACAGACTCCGCTAACCCAGAAATAGTACCTCAGGTTAAGAACTTTGCTTCAGGATGAGAACAGAAATCGTGCAGCGGTGGCATGGCAGCAGTGGCAGGGCCCATTAGCTAAAGTGGTACCTCAGGTTAAGAACAGCTTCCGGTTAAGAACGGACCTCCAGAATGAATTAAGTTCTTAACCCGAGGTACCACTGTATGTATTTCATCAAAGTAATTGATATAGAAATGAGCAAACCAGTGATATTTTAGGGAGCAGGCTAGCAGGCGGGGCCCATTACTTACATCATAGGAGCCTGCACAACACAAAAAACTGTTTCTGTATGTAGGTTTTATTTTATTTTTTATCTTCTATTTTGAAAATGTACATCCAATTTTGTTTCCTTTACATTTTTTGGGGGGGCCCAAGAGAGTGGGACCCTAAGCTATAGCTTGTTTAGTTTATACATCAATCCGGCACTGCTTGGAGGTGTCTGTACAAGGAGGAACTCAAGAGACACCCAAAAATTGGGAGAGAGGAGGCGAAGGGATGTGCTTAGAGATGGGGCAACCGGTTACGTTTTACCATCTGTTTGTTCTTTTGCTTCGCCCGGGGCTAGTGTTTTATGACTTTTACATAGAACATCTTTTCTTAAAACTCCATATTTTTGTCTTAATAAACCTTAGATCCTGTTTCATAAAACTTTTTCGGTCCCTTCTCATTTTAACACCCCCGTTGCCTGGAAGCCACAAACTACGCTACCTTAAGAGGACTCGGGGAGACCCAGGGAAGCGAAAAGCTGGACTAAGTCTAAATAACTTCTTCAAAGGGGAAGGGGGGTGGGTTGAACCAAGGGGTGCGAGCTGGGAACTCCCTTCCATCTGATGGTGGGGGACTCTGTGCATAGCTGTCAACCATCCCTTATTTGGCGGGAAACTCCCTTATCCCAGCGCCGTGTCCCGCTGCTGTCCCTTATTGATGATGTCCCTTAAATTTCCCAGGTTTCATGCTCGCCTGGCTCAGGAGGGAAGCAGCGGCTCGGGGTCCTCCGCTGCGCGAGAGCGCGCGCACGAGCTGCCAACGTCTCTGTCTCTCCCTTTTCCTCCTCAGCGGCGTGTTGTGAGGAGAGGGGTGGCGGCGGGCGGGCAGGCAGGCAGCACCTCTCTTGCGAGACTTCCGACGCGCTGCCAGGGGAAGCCGGAGGTGACAGCTGCGGCTGAGGAGGTGGCCTGAGGGAGGAGACAGAGGAGGGGATGGGGAGGGACGCAGAAGGGCGGCGCTTCAGCGGCTGCTGTGTCACCGCAACCGCCTCATGCCAGGCTCGCGGGCAGCGTGGGTGAGAGTCTCTCTCTCTCCCTCCTTCCCTCTCTCTCGGGCAGGGAAGGGCCGATGGAACTCCTTGTGCCAGGACGACGGCAGCCCTGACGTGCTGCTTAGCATCCCCTCCAACCAGTGCAGCATCTTAATGTAGTGATTTCCCCCTCTGCATCCCTTTCATAACTCTATTTTTATAAATCATTTGTCCATCCATAGTTCAGATTTTTACTACAAGTTTTCTGTCAATCCTACCAATGTATGTAACTCTTTACAATAGCTTTTCAACTAAATTATAAACTTTCCCCATTCTTTATTAAAGAGGTCCTCTTCCTGGTTTCTAATTCTGCCTGTAAGCTTTGCCATCTGGACGTCGTTCATCAGTTTTGTCTGCCACTCTTCTTTGGTCGGAGTTTTAGACCCTTAGGATAATCTAGTCCAACCTCCTGCAAAACACAGTCAGTCACAGCAAAAGCAGCATGGCTCCATTAGTGCCGGATTTCTGCATAAGCTAAGAAAATCCCTTATTTTCGCTGCTGATCCCTAATTTTCGAGGATGCTGGTCCCTTATTTTCAAATCTGTAAGTTGACAGCTATGACTCTCTGTGTGTGTAAAGTGGTCATTGCAGCAGCATAGGATTATTACAACAGCTGTAAAAATAACAGCACCTGACCACTGAGGTAAAGTCCATGCTGAACTTCAGACATCGTGCCACTGTAGTTGTACTATGATTCAGCAACAAAACACACACACAAACCCCAGTAAACAAAACTACAAGAGGCGTTTAATTCTCTTTTTTATTTAAAAGCAGTTTGCAAATCAGTGGGGAAGAAACTGCAAAAGATTAATACGGCCTGACGCATCCATAGGCAAGCAGACTCTCACACTAAGTCATGTGTGCACAGCAGTCCATTAAAAAAAAACTCTAAACATGATTAACACAATATTAAAACCAACACCCACACAGATTCAGGCTACAATCCTATGCAGTTACTTGAGAGTAAGGCCTATTTAACATGTTAGGACTTACAACTGGGTAAACAAGGGCCCGTAACTTTCAGGCTGCAGCTATATTTATTTTGCATCCTGGATGCACTGGAAAATATTCCACTATTAAAATATTGACTCAGTAGACAAACATTTGCTTTCATATTCATAAGCTGTTTGCTCTGTGGAAACATTTACCTAAATGCATATGGATAAGTTAGACACAGCAGCGCCTTAAATCTCTTACAAGCAGTTTTAGAAACCAGCCCCACTGGAATCAATGGGGCTGCTCAAGTGTAAACGGTTTGAAGTTGAAGCATTAAAATATTTATCCTAATGTGATTACTTTTGAAATAAACATACTTTTTGCTTTTGCAGGAAAGCCTGGGTTTATTAATACAATGCTCACATTGCTTTCTAAAGTATAATATTTGGGGGTATGGATGCGCTTGTAGAATATACATATCACGCTCTGCAACGAGAAAGCTATCACACCTTGCTAGGAGCTGTACCCCTTGCTTGAGCACTTTCCAAGCCCTCTGCCATTCCTCCACTAATCCCTAAAGCTTCCCCTTTTCACCCCATGCAATTATAAAGCTCACTTTTCACTTCTTATTATTCCTCCCAGCAGATGTCAAGACAATAAACAACTATTTTACTTTTAAAAGAGAACTGAAGGCGGCCCTGCTTATGGAAGTTTTAAATGTCTGATGCTGTATTGTTTTTAATATTTTTGTTGTTTTAATATTCAGTTGGAAGTCGCCCAGAGTGGCCGGGGAAACCCAGCCAGATGGGCAGGGTATAAATAATAAATTATTATTATTTATAAACGGCCTCGGCCCAGTATACCTGAAGGAGCGTCTCCACCCCCATCGCCTAGCCTGGACACTGAGGTCCAGCGTCGAGGGCCTTCTGGCGGTTCCCTCATTGCGAGAAGCAAAGCTACAGGGAACCAGGCAGAGGGCCTTTTCGGTAGTGGCGCCCGCCCTGTGGAACGCCCTCCCAGCAGATGTCAAAACGATAAACAACTACTTGACATTCAGAAAACATCTTAAGGCAGCCCTGTTCAGGGAAGTTTTTAATGTATATTTTAGTGTTTCCTGGTTTCTATGGAAGCCGCCCAGAGTGGCTGGGGGGGCCCAGCCAGATGGGCGGGGTATAAATAATAAATTATTATTATTATTATTATTATTATTATTATTATTATTATTATTATTATTATATTTTCCAAGCCCATTTCTGAAGCCACTTCTCTTTCGCCTTCTGCCCAGTCATGAAGCCACCATCCTCTCCTATTCTGTAAAGACTTCCATGCCTCTGCTTTTATCTTCACCCTCTTTTCCCTCCATCCTCCTCCCTCCTTTTATCAACTTTCTTTGACGCAGACCATCCCCATTTCCATGCTTCACCCCGTCTCCTGTTCTGCAGCCCCCTTTGCAAGCATTCCCCGTGATCATACACAACACTGTATCTTTAAGACGAAGAAGAGCAAGCCTGTCAGTTAGCTTGTTCAGTTAGAGGAGCTTGAGCTCACTTGGTGGGCGCTATACATATATGGCTGCTTGCTTGTTAATAACATATCTGTCCTAAACCACACTGAATCTTGAACTTCATGTTGAAGGTATCACATGCTGTTATGTAATTTACATAATCTTGCTACAGCAGGCAGCAAAACAAGTAACATCATTTTGGGAAGACTAACTGCAGCGGAATGGAAACAGTGCTGCATGCAACGAAATCCAGGAGGCACAGAAATGATGCTCTCCTACATCCCTATTCTTGATGCAATGCTATGTGGAGCTTCCAATTTGTTCCTCTTTCATAGAATCAAGAGATTTGTTGAGTTGAAGGCACCCTAGTGCAACCCCACACAATGCTTGAGTTAGTCAAGTCACAACTGGAGAATGTCAGTCATATAACAGAACCGTAAACACTAAGGGACGCGGGTGGCGCTGTGGGTTAAACCACAGAGCCTAGGACTTGCCGATCGGAAGGTCGGCGGTTCGTATCCCCGCGACGGGGTGAGCTCCCGTTGCTCGGTCCCTGCTCCTGCCCACCTAGCAGTTCGAAAGCACATCTAAGTGCAAGTAGATAAATAGGTACCACTCTGGCGGGAAGGTAAACGGCATTTCCATGCACTGCTCTGGTTCGCCAGAAGCGGCTTAGTCATGCTGGCCACATGACCCGGAAGCTGTACGCCAGCTCCCTCGGCCAATAAAACGAGATGAGCGCCGCAACCCCAGAGTCGGCCACGACTGGACCTAATGGTCAGGGGTCCCTTTACCTTTACCTTTAAACATTAAGCAACACAATAGTGTGGCTAACTCTGATTTCTGTCCTCCACTTGGAAAGAATTAGGCTTTCTTTAAAAGAGCTAGAGTTGTGAATGACTTTTGATGAGTTTTGATAAGCGGACACTATTAAAAGTCAGGAAAGTGGAAGCGTTAATGGTTTCTGGCAAAAGGAAATTTTGAATATTGCAGATAATTTTGTTCCTTCCCTGTTTGGGGTACACATTTCTCAAACCCTTCTTCCCTGCAAGAAGAGGAGGGCGATTTGCCCTATAGAGAAGTAGAGATCAGGCTATTTAAGCCTGCTCCAGCCCAAACTCTTCCCACTGAAAAACCAACCTTCTCCCCCTTTTGCAGCATAGACTCTGCTAGTTGAGGGGACTGAGGAATTTTGGGGGTGACACCATTTGCCCTGTGTAACTTTTTTGCCTACTTCCCATTGTTTTGGATGTTGTCTCTATCGCTGGAGTAGTGTTTCATTTGAATTTGGCTAATTGGCCTTTGCTCCTGGTAGATGAATGGATTTTGGAGAACATCTGACCAATATTGGAGCCGGAGTGGTGTTTGGGCCTGCCAGGGTGAACTACGGGGCCCATGGGGCCACAGTGCGCATGTCAGGCCCATGTACCCAAGGAGGCCACAGTGAGTGGGGAGGATTTTCATCGGGTCTTGCTACATGATCACAGCGTGTGTCTGGCATCTGGCTCAGGAGATGGGAGAGTCGAAATCCTCCTGTCAATTGACTTCATTGGTTTTGGTTAATTTGGCTCAATTATTCTGATTGGCAGATTGTGTAGTTGTTATATTTTAATAACCTGTCACCCAGCTTTCTCGTCTCGAGTCTTCTTGGGTGTGTTGGCAAATGAATAATGCACTATACTTGTTGGTTGTACAATATATGTGGCAGTGTTGGATCAATTAATTAATATTTTTATTTATTTTATGTCTCTGGGTGTGTTTGTGTATGTAAATTAGGAGTAAGCCAATATCCATTAGAAACAGTTTTCAAGTGGCTCACCATAAGCATCTAGCTACTATTTATATTCGCTTCTTCTAAAGTTCCATGCTAATATCTCCTCTCCAGCAGAAATGTAAAATCAGGTTTTGTGGATGCCTCAGGCTCCGGGAACTGAACAGAGTCGCTGCTTCATCTTCATAAAAGATACCAGCAGCTCTTTTTCAGTCAGGTGCTGTCTTTCCCCTCCCAAACGGAAGGCAAGAGTCTACATGCGATAACCTGGAAAGGCAGGTTTGGAATTACTTCTGATCTTCTCTCTGCATGTATAGACTTAAGGCCAGCAAGTCCCAGACTTCCTAAACTTGCAGTGCCTTATTAAATTCCCTCACTTTGGCAAGAAGTTTTAAATGTGGTTCGTAACATTCAGAACTGGCCTTTTTCTCTCTCATATGTTAGTATTCTAGCTTATGAATACACTGCATTTCTTTTAAATCAGTGGGGTATGTTGTCACTTTTGCGTAGGGCAGTCTGTTCATACTTTTGCTTTCTTAAAGCCCAGAAAGGAGTTCAAATTCAAAACGTTTGAAAAACGTATGCAGCAACAACAACAAAATTCCAGTCCTTGGAAGGAGTTCCACTGCAGTCCTGATGAGACTAATTTAATATAATTAAATATATGTGTATTTAATTTAACTGTGGAATAGTTATTCTGTTGTCAGTTGGAGTACTTAAAAATATTTCTGCTACTATAGTGCTATTTGAGAGGCAGTGATAGGAAGAGATATGACTTATGTTTGACTTACTTCTCATCATAATATATGCAAATCAGTGTTTGTATCCTTTCTGATCTTTGCTGGCATTTTGTACTAAATGAATGTGTTCTGATTTTACTCGTGTTTGTTTAGTTCATTTAATTAGTCTTTGTGAAAATGAAAGCAGAACTGCAACGCACTAACTTAGCAAACCCCCTGGAGTTCTACATTCATCAGTCATCCAATCAGTAATGTGCCCTTCTCCATGTGATTCATTATCAGCCAACTGCAGGCTACATAATTAACATGTATAATGCAGATTAAACAAATCCAGACATTTGCTTCACTGTTTGACGTGGTACTTTGTGATGTGTCAGCGCATGGCAATTAATTTTGTGACATTTTCATTTGTTTCATTGTCAGCCTTGTCACCTCAGTGGGTTATAAAAATTAAATGAAGTTGCCATCTGAATTTCATAAAGCAGAATTTGTGGATTGGGACAAAAAAAAGCACAACCTTTGGGTTTATGCCATTCAAATGGATTGAGTTCATTGAACTGCACATTGTCCTTGAATACTCCAGTCCTAGGTTGAAGCACGTTGGTTAAAATGCAGTTAGATAAATGTACAAAAGTTCCCAAAGCTCTGTAACAGCCTTCTGGCTGTCATATATGACAGGGCGATGCAGAGAGGAACGGGCTTGATTCAGTTACCATACCCTCCAATATTTCTCCAGTGAAAATTTGTTGTTGTTTAGTCGTATAGTCGTGTCCGACTCTTTGTGACCCCCTGGACCAGAGCACGCCAGGCACTCCTGTCTTCCACTGCCTCCCACAGTTTGGTCAAACTCATGCTGGTAGCTTCCAGAACACTGTCCCACCATCTCCTCCTCTGTCGTCTCCTTCTCCTTGTGTCCGCCATCTTTCCCAACACCAGGGTCTTTTCCAGGGAGTCTTCTCTTCTCATGAGGTGGCCAAAGTATTGGAGCCTCAGCTTCAGGATCTGTCCTTCCAGTGAGCACTCAGGGCTGATCTCCTTCAGAATGGATAGGTTTGATCTTCTTGCAGTCCATGGGACTCCCCAGAGTCTCCTCCAGCACCAGAGTCATAACCAATGCCTAAGCAACCACTCACATTTATGTATTTTAATAAAGCTGTGGCCAAAATTATGCCAAAAACCTTAAACAAAAATTATGCGTGAATTGTGAATTATTTAGGGGTGGCTTGGGGGACCTCGACACGCAAAGTCACCCCAGGGCTTTTCCACTTGCTCGTGAAGCCGCTCACCCTCTTGTCAATTTTTCCCATTATACTGACATCCCCCTCACCCAGCTTTGACAAAACAGAGGACCAAATTATACATGCTAAATTTTTCATTTTACATATTGCAGCAGCAGAAATGTGTTGAGCAATGAAGAAGCATGCAAAAACAATTATCTCTTCATGCTTTATTAGGATCTTAGCTGCTGTGACAGATAAACTAGGGGGGAAACGTCGAACAATTTGCTATGTGAATGACGTAGCGGTGCAAAGTTTATGGGAGAGTTTTCTTGGACTCTCCTTGTCACCTGAGCAATGACTGCATGCAAGGTCAAACCTTAAAGGCGCCAACTTCGTAAGGTCCACATATGCCCCAACTTGCCTTAGGTAGAGGCCATCCCAACGGCAAGAGAAATCCATTGCCTGATTTTATTTTTCAGTTAAATCTCAATTTCCTAACAGGAGGGGGGGTATACTCCTCCTGCCTCCCTCAGTGCAACACACCTTTTTGAATTCCTCAGAAATAAGGAATTCCAATTTCCAAAGAAAATTGGAAGTACTCAGCATACATCTCTCCTACTGACCATAGACATTCCAGTTCACAACGGCCTAGTACAAAGAGGCACTCTTCTTGGATATTTTTGTCGAGGGTCCAAATTTAGGGTGACTGAAACGCTTGCCTTGAATGAGTGGGTAGTGCCAGGTGTCTCCATAACTACCAGTATTTTCTGCAGGATTTGCCATTGGACTGCCCAGCTGCAGCACCAACTCCACTGTCAACGTCTCCCTGCATATATCTTTTCAGGGAGCATATGGTTGATGGAATTACTCAGCGAACAGATGTGTCTTTATGATGCCTACAATTTCTACCATGCGTTCAAGAGACAAGGAGTTAGTCTATAAATGAAGTTTGGTAGTGCTTGATAAGGTCATTATCCTGGCCATTTTCATTATACATGACACCAGACTGGTGGACCCAGAGAACCTGGGGCCATATATCTGAAGAAGGCCACATTTTTATGTGTTGAAGTGTGTAGATTGGCTGTTAAGACCACCTGATTTATTGCTGTTTTTACGGGGCCTCTGCTATGCTAGGATGATGGGTAACATGGCAATACGTTTCATTAATATCCCATAATGGAGTATTTATGATGCCACCATTGACTCATGGAGGCATATTTTATACCTCTGCATAGTAAGTTAAAAAGCTGGATAGTCACGAGTTTAGTGCAAGGGAACAATAATAATATTTTTTAAATGTTCCATTGCACAAGCAGGGAACATGCTGGAAAGAAGTGAGGGAAACCTCCAAGACTGAGAAAGCAACTGAGTCAACAAGGGAATCTAGAAAAGGATCCAAAGTGATAAAATAATGAAGAAATCAATCGTCATTAAAGGTTGTGAAGGGGGAAGTTTCACTCTCCCTGATAGTGTTGATAGCAAAGTTTGGCATGAATGCTGTCTGGTATTGTTGAAGTGGGCATTCCATATTTACACCAGAAATAATAATTTTGAGACTCGTCTTCTAGTCAGGGTTTCTAGAGCTAAGCAGGCACCACATCTCAGCTTTTGAGTGATGCCCAACATTTCTATATGTAAAAAAAACAACCCTGTGCCATGCTAAAGATCACAAACTTATTATGGAAAAAAGCTTTTCAGAACTATAGTCTGCTTTTCTGAGCTGGAGCCAGCCAGGGCATGGCTGAAATGGGGTGTGCAGGAAGCTGATTTTCAGCTATTCAGTGGACAGAAATGCTTTGAAAGAGGTCTGTGTGGCTTCAAAAGCTCCTCTCAAAGTGCTATCTTACCCTGTCCTTCAAAACTGATTTTGCTGTTTGACCAAGACCTGCCGATATCTACCACAAACATGACACAGAATTGCAGAATCGTAGAGTTTGAAGGGAACCCGTGCGGGTCATTTAGTCCAACCCCAGCAATGCAGGAATCTCAACTAAAGCATCCATGACAGGTGGCCAATGGGACATCAGGTGGGTGTGTCTTGGCTGAAAAGGCCCCAGGGACCAAATGTGGGGCCTAGCAGGCCCAATGAGGCTATAGGACAGAGGTTCTCCTCTCATGGAGAACTGAGGGGGGGACAATGGAGGGTGTCTTACCCAAAGATTTTTCAAAAGCAGCCCAGAGTGGCTGGGGCAACCCAGTCAGATGAGCTGGATACAAATATGAAAATGATGGTGATGGTGATGATGAAGATAGAAGTTGAGTTCACACTGCCCTAATCCATCTTTAAACTGACCAGAAGCCACAAGGTCCTGCCCAAAAGCTTCACTCAGACACTGTACCTTAGGCTCTGGGCTCTGTCGCCAGCCCTGAATTTGGGATTTCAAGACTTAGCAATATAGTGGTACCTTGGTTCTCAAACTTAACCGGTTCCGAAAGTCCATTCCAAAACCAAAGCGTTCCAAAACCAAGGCGCACTTTCTCATAGAAAGTAATGCAAAACAGATTAATCGTTCCAGACTTTTAAATACAACCCCAGAAACAGCAATTTAACATGAATTTAACTATCTAATGAGACAATCCATAAAATGAAAGCAATAATCAAGGTAAAAATCAATGTAAAAAGTAAAGGACCCCTGACAGTTAAGTCCAGTCGCTGACGACTCTGGGGTTGCGGCGCTCATCTTGCTTTACAGGCCGAGGGAGCCGGTGTTTGTCCGCAGACAGTTTTTCCGGGTCATGTGTACTGTACTATGAAATAAATGAGGCAGTATTGTAAATGATAAAAATTTAAATTATTTTTTTTCTTACCTGCACTGATGATAGTTATTATTTGGATGGGGCTTTTATCCATTTCTGCAGTCACACAATCAATCAATCGGTAGCTGAGCTGGGTTCCACACAGTCACACAAAAATATTAACTGAAAGAGCCTCAAAAATGCAAAATAAATAGCGAAAACCAAGGTGCAACTTCCGATTGGTGCAGGCACCCCAGAAACAATAGCCAACAGCCTCATCGGACTTTCAGCTTCCAAAAAACGTTCAAAAACCGGAACACTTACTTTTGGGTTTTTGGCTTTGGGAACCAAGGCGTTTGAGTACCAAGGTACCACTGCACATACAATCACTCTCCCGGAACAATCACTTGGATCTTATGTGCCACATTAACTGTCACTCATTGCTTGCTTCTGCAGAAACAACAGCACCCACCCACCCGCCATGCATTTGAAATTGTATCGGTGTCACCAGCAGATATGTTAGAAATTTCATATATGCAAAGCCGTTTCCCTGACACCTGATAGCTGAAGTTAGCTAAAATGTATAAAACAGATAACAAATGTTGGAAATGTAAAGAAAAGGAGGGTACTTTTTACCATATGTGGTGGGAATGTAAGAAAGTGAAGGACTTCTGGGAAATGATTTATAATGAACTGAAAAAAATGTTGAAATATACATTTGTTAAAAAACCAAAAGCCCTTCTATTGGGTATTGTGGGTAAAGAAATTCATATGAATGATAAAAAATTGTTTTTATATGTGATAACTGCAGCAAGGATATTGTTAGCCCAAAGATGGAAGCAAGAAGAAATGCCAACCAAAGAGTGGCAAGAGAAATTGATGAACTATGCTGAGATGGTGAGATTAACCAGGAAAATTCGGAACCAGCAGGACCAGACTTTCCTAAAGGAATGGAAGAAGTTTTTGATATATTTGGAAAGCAACTGTAACCAATTTATATCACTTGTAGGGTTGAAAGAAGTTTTGTAAGGAGTAATATATAAATTCTTGTGAAACGAATTAAGAATAGGTATTAAGATTTGAATTTATAGCTATAACTATAGCAACAGAATGCATAATTAGAAACGATTTTAGAAAACTATCAGTTGAGGTTGGGGGAAATCTTAGGCTGTGATAGCCAAAGATTTTGAAATGATGTTTAAAAGGATGATATGCTGGAAAATATGTGTAAGAACCAATAAAAAATTATTATTAAAGAGAGGAAGACTGCACAAGAGAGGTCACCCGAAGGAATATTCTGGCCAATGCAGATTTTAAATTCGCATTATGAAGCAATCAAAGCAAGAATCGCTTTAAACCCCATGTGTAAAAATGCTCTCAAAGCTGGCGCTGTTTTGGTTAGCGCCCGTCCCACAGTTAATGAAACGGTAATAATTTTACAAGTCAGTGAGTGGATTTACATAACTCATTAGAGAAATGAAACGCTTAGACTCAGTCATAGGCCAGACACTGTTCCAAAGGTTTCTGGGGGTTTTGCATCGAGGGAGCTTGCGCTCCACTTTGCTTCCAACCCACCCCTGGAATGCCGCTGGGATGTTGCTCTTTTTTTCCATTCCATGTGCCAGGTCGCCAAAGAGCCTCCGGTGTGTCTTGTTACACAATACCCAGGGTGGTGAAAGTAATCGGACTCTGGAAATAGGGCCTGCCACTCAAGTTTCAGTGTAAACACCAAGTAACCGTAGCAGGTGCCCCTTTGTTCAAAGATCTCATCACCTGGCGTTTGAACCTCGGAGGAATACATGCAACTTAAAGAGCTGCATTCATCTGCAAGACAATGGCAAGAGTATGGTTCTTCAAACCTCCTTTGTCTCTTGCAGAAAAACAAGGCTATGTCGGGAGCAGCCAGGACTCGAACCAGATCTGTGTGCTGCTGCCCCTGGTGCTCAGGAACTTGACTACACAGGCTAAAATGACCTTGCCAACAAAGGCCCATATAGTTAAAGCTATGGTTTTCCCAGTAGTGATGTATGGAAGTGAGAGCTGGACCATAAAGAAGGCTGATCGCCAAAGAATTGATGCTTTTGAATTATGGTGCTGGAGGAGACTCTTGAGAGTCCCATGGGCTGCAAGAAGATCTAACCTCTCCATTCTGAAGGAAATCAGCCCTGAGTGCTCACTGGAAGGACAGATCCTGAAGCTGAGGCTCCAATATTTTGGCCACCTCATGAGAAGAGACGACTCCCTGGAAAAGACCCTGATGTTGGGAAAGATGGAGGCACAAGGAGAACGGGACAACAGAGGAAGAGATGGTTGGACAGTGTTCTTGAAGTTACCAACATGAGTTTGACCAAACTGCGGGAGGCAGTGGAAGACAGAAGTGCCTGGCGTGCTCTGGTCCATGGGGTCACGAAGAGTCGGACACGACTAAACAACTAAACAACAATCCTCTCAAATAACAGCACTGCTCCATCCACTTAGACATCCCAGTGATCCGGCCTGACCAAGCCTGCCTAAAAATGGTTCCAAGGCAGACCTCAGCGCCGGGACAACAATTAGATCAACAGCCTTGGTCATTTAGGTGCCTACATTCCTAAATTTTCTTGTCTACTCCTTAGTCTGTCTCTCGGAGCCTTTACTGGGGAGCATTCCTCTCTCCCTGAAATTGTAATCGTGCGGAGAAGAAAGCAAGGCCTAGGATGACTGTGGGTTCTACTTCACAGCGGGCATTCCTTTATTTTAAGAAGTCCTGTTAGAAAATCCACCTGATTTAAAGATAAAGAATGATCAGTTGGTTGCATTTCTTTGCCGCTTTTCATTCACATGAATCCCAAAGCGGCTGACAAACAATAAAGAGCAAGAACCATAAGAAAGGAAGGCAGGAGGTTAACAGGTAGACATAAGACTGAGCAGGCTTACACGCCACCTGGTCACCAGCTTCCCCACTAAGGGGAGATGTCTTTTATTTTTACATTAGCACCGTACACATATAAATTATCATATGCAGATTTTTTGAAACTCTGTGGCTTTTGCTATTGTTGCGGCATTTCCTCTATTTTTGGCAGTATATAAGTGGCCACGTTCTTAGCAGAGTGACTGGAATAAAGCAGATGGGAGTCCAAAGAGAAAAGGAAATGATCATACTTTACTGAGACAAACTGAACAAGAGCAGTATATAATGTGGAAGAAGGTCACCCTGGTGTTGCAGCCGCTTCAGCACATGGGAGAGATGGATTTATTTATTTATTCAAGACAGCTTGGATAGTGTCCAATGCCATCAGACAAGTAGCTTTCATGGATCCTGGCACAAATAGTTTTTAATAGAGATTTAGTCTATATCCTTTCTCAGTCCACATCACCAAAGCTCCTACCTAGATCTCCTTCCCATAACTTCCAGAAACCCTCTATTCCTATTTGAAGATACTTCATATATACAGTGGTACCTCGGGTACAGTACTTAATTCGTTCCGGAGGTCCGTTCTTAACCTGAAACTGTTCTTAACCTGAAGCACCACTTTAGCTAATGGGGCCTCCTGCTGCCACCGCACCGCCGGAGCATGACTTCTGTTCTCATCCTGAAGCAAAGTTCTTAACCTGAAGCACTATTTCTGGGTTAGCGGAGTCTGTAATCTGAAGTGTATGTAACCCGAGGTACCACTGTAAATTCATACTTCTGCACCCATGGTTGTCTATTTCCTAGTACAGTGGTACCTCGGGTTAAGAACTTAATTCGTTCTGGAGGTCTTTTCTTAACCTGAAACTGTTCTTAACCTGAAGCACCACTTTAGCTAATGGGGCTTCCCACTGCCACCGCACCGCCGGAGCACAATTTCTGTTCTCATCCTGAAGCAAAGTTCTTAACCCGAGGTAATATTTCTGGGTTAGCGGAGTCTGTAACCTGAAGCGTCTGTAACCCGAGGTACCACTGTACTGACATGGTAGACACCATTTTATTGTCTTAAAAGTAATTTATAAACCAGAAGCATTCCTTCTTGGGATTTTAACTAATGATATACCAAGAGAAAGAGAAAGATTATTTCTATACGCAGCGACGGCAGCTAGGGTACTAGTAGCCAAGTACTGGAAAAGTGAAAAGATCCCTACTAGAGTAGAATGGGAATTAAAGTTAACTGAGTACTTGGAACTCGCAAAAATGACCGAATTATTAAGGAATAAACCAATTGATATAGCCCAAAAGGAGTGGGAATGCTTTAACACTTATCTAATGAGATAAGGTTCAACAAGCAAATTTGGTTGTGCCTAAAATAAATCTGTAAATAGAAAAAAATGTTTCCTTATACCAAGATGAGGACATGAATTGAAATATAGGGGAAAACTGTATCAGACAGATAGAATGAATCGAGATCTATTCCAAAAGGGAAAGTACTCTGTTTGAGAACTGGTGTTTTGGGATAGTATTGTATAGTTAATTTCACTTCATTTTTGTCCATGTTTTTTCCCTTATTGTTTCTGTTCTTTGCTTTGTTTCTTTGTTTTCTGTAGATTTGTTTGTTATGTCGAGTCAATTAAAAAAAAAGTAATTTGTAAATTGGGACTGTCAGGGGGGAAAGGGACTTCAGTAACCCGGTTAATCATTAGACAAAGTAATAAAAAAATAGTTGAATACAACTGTGTTTTACACAGCTTGTCATAGATTGCCATCTTTAATTTGTGAGAAATGTGTTAGATGATTAATCAGGCTGATCAGTCAATAAATGTTTTCCGTCCCCCTATGCATGTTTTGTAGAGAATCGTCAAGGAAGCCAATAAATAACCGCTTATTAACATGACAACAGGCTGAGTTCTGTCAGTCCTGGGCCACCTCACTGGGAACTTTGCTTAGGGACAAAAGTATAGTCAGGACAACGGAGTTGAAACACAGACCCTCTGGTGGACTGAACTGATGGTCCATTTTTGCAGAAGACATCTACCAGTGCAGTTCCCCATCCCATGGAGCAGGGTTGTCTCTACCATTATGTAATGGGAATTGGGGTTGCTTGTGCGTAAGCCACAAACTGCTCCAAGCTGGTTGTATGGCTAAACCTTTCCCTGGCTTGACAGCCCTTACAACGCGGCTGTCTCAGGCACTGGCAGAATCCGTCAGTGGGCGTTTCCTGAACTTCTTCCAACATAAAAATTCCTTGACTCCAAGTCTCCGCCTAGCTTCTCTACGCGGAAGCTTTCTGTGCAGCGTAGGCATGCCAAGCGGAGGTCCTGTGCTCTCCCCGCTGATCTCACTGGAAGAGTCTCGGAGCCTTCCCTCCGAAGTACTCTCAGCCTCCCCTTTCTTCCTGGTGTCACCTTGATTTCCTTCCCCAGCGGAAGCTCTCCCTCTCTCCTTGCTAGTTCCCTCTCCGGCATCATTGGGGAGCCTTACCTCTCCTCTTGGCTCCGATGGCAGTTCCCTGACACATTAGGCAAAGGTGGCTACCCTTGACTGCAGCTACTGAGGAATCGTGCTGGCAGAGCATTTCCACCACAACCACACCAATGGGACAAAGCACACCCACCCTCGACTGTCCTGAGAAAACTCCCCAATCCTGATTGTATTCTATTCTTTGGAAGATTTACAAGAAGAAAAACAAATAAATAAATCTTAGAAAAGCTCAAGATTAGACATGGAAGTCAGCCACATTAGCAAAAAAAGAAAACGGAAAAAGGGCATTTTAAATGTCTTATAAACCTCCAACTCCAGATGGCGATGTAGAGCACAAAACTTTTCTATGCAATTTTACATAGTGTTTTTCTTTTCTTTTGATATAACAATTTAATTTATGACTTACCCGTATTTTTTGCTCTATAAGACTCACTTTTTCCCTCCTAAAAAGTAAGGGGAAATGTGTGTCCGTCTTATGGAGCGAATGCAGGCTGCGCAGCTACCCCAGAAGCCAGAATAGCAAGAGGGTTTGCTGCTTTCACTGTGCAGCGATCCCTTTCCTGTTCTGGCTTCTGAGATTCAGAATATACTTTTTCTTGTTTTCCTCCTCTAAAAACTAGGTGTGTCTTGTGGTCTGGTTCGTCTTATAGAGCGAAAAATACGGTATTTATAGCGTTTTTTTCCTGCTGGATGCACGAAGCATTTTTTATTTTTAAATCAAGACTCCTTATGCTCCACTCTGCTTCCTCTTTCTTCCTGCTCTGTCCTCTGCTTGCACCTCAGAGCTAGTACATCACAAGAGGCTGGGCCTGAGCAGCAGCCGCCTCTCCTCCTCCTCACCTGGTGTCCAGCAGCTGCTATGAGCTGCCCAAGGGAGGAATCCAGCAGCAGCGGCCACAGAGAAATCATGGAGAGGCAATGGGATGCTCCCTCCCCTCACAGCTGCCACTAATAATAATAATTTTAAAAATTATTATTTTAAAAAATAATTTAAAACAATTATTTATACCCCGCCCTTACCGGTTTAAAAACTAGGCTCAGGGTGGCTAACATCAAATATAAAACACGGATTAAATATACAGTGGCGCCTCGCAAGACGAAATTAATCCATTCCGCGAGTCTCTTCGTCTTGCGGTTTTTTTGTCTTGCGAAGCACGGCTATTAGCGGCTTAGCGGCTATTAACGGCTTAGAGGCTATTAATGGCTTAGCGGTTTAGTGGCTATTAATGGCTTAGCGGCTTTAAGAAAAAGGAAAAAAACTCGCTAGAACTCGCAAGACGTTTCGTCTTGCAAAGGAAGCCCATAGGGAAATTCGTCTAGCGAAGCGACGCAAAAACCGAAAAACCCTTTCGTCTTGCGCGTTTTTCGTTTTGCGAGGCATTCGTCTTGCGGGGCACCACTGTAAAACACTGATTAAAATGCTGTTTTTAAAACAGCAGAAAAAATGCAGAAAATACAACATAATGCAGCATCAATAAAATTCTAAAATTCAGGCGTCATTTTTGGAGGGGAGAGCCCCAATCAGTAAACATCAAATGATCACCAGGACTAACTGGTCAAGTTGGTCCTACTAGGGCCAGCAAGGAGACCAGGGAAGGGTTTCTTCATAGAAAAGGAAAAGGGAATAGAGGATCAGGCTAATTCAAATGAAAGGCCAGGCGGAATAGCTCTGCCTTACAGGCCCTGCGGAAGGAGATCAAGTCCTGCAGGGCCCTAGTCTCGTGGGACAGAGCATTCCACCAGGTTGGAGCTGTCACTGAAAAAGCCCTGGCCCTAGTGGAGGATAGTCTGGCTTCTTTAGGGCCCGGAGCTGCCATTGGCGGCAGTGCCACTCAAGGGAACTAAAATATTGAGGGAGTCAGAGGCAGAGGCAGATTTAGGGGAGCGCAGCCCTTTCAGTCACACCGGGTGCAGAGCCTTGCAGGTGCTGCCAGAGACGGAGCTAGCTGCTATGGCACCTGGAGTGGCGTGCACCCAGGGGTGGGGCTAGCCGCCCTTGGGGGTGGAGCCGGCATGTCAGGGGACAGGGCGAGCATCCCAGGGGGTGGGGCACACATCCCAGGGGGACGGGGCAAGCATCCCAGGGGGTGCGCTGCCCACCACGCATGTCCCAGGGGTGCCGCCCTTGGCATCCTGGGTGGGTGATGCCCGTGAAAAGCGTCGGGGCGGCACGGCGATGTCACCCCCCTCAGGGATGGCACCCGGGGTGAACCGCACCCACCGCTCCCACCTTTCTCCACCTCTGGGTGCTGCAGGAGACACCACAACTATTATATAGAATGGATAGCAAGAGGTTGAGGGGGCAAATTTTGGCATTGCACAGGACACTGCTGAAATTTGAGACTGTTGGAGGGCAGTTAAGACAGCAAACATGGAGAAGAAGTGGAACATTTTCGTCACCTGTTCAAGGCTTTGTTTTATTCACCTGGGATTTTCAGGTTGTTTAGTTTCCTGCTTTCTTATTTACATTACTTAATGTTTATTAAAGTGTGTATTTTTTATTATTATTCTCACTTCCCCTACAAAATTATTTTGTAAACCACTTTGGGAGGCTGTATACCTGGAAAACAGTACAGTGGTACCTCGGGTTAAGTACTTAATTCGTTCCGGAGGACTGTTCTTAACCTGAAACTGTTCTTAACCTGAAGCACCACTTTAGCTAATGCGGCCTCCTGCTGCCGCCATGCCGCCGGAGCACGATTTCTGTTCTCATCCTGAAGCAAAGTTCTTAACCTGAAGCACAATTTCTGGGTTAGCGGAGTCTGTAACCTGAAGCATATGTAACCTGAAGCGTATGTAACCTGAGGTACCACTGTATACAAAAGCCTTAAAATAAATCTCTCAATGCCTCACAGCCTCTTGAAAAGGCTGAAGGTCTCCAGAGATACATCATTTTCGTTCTTCACCTGAGATCAACTGTAGTACCCTTTCCCACAGCCAGCTCACTCATATTTGTGTTGGAACATGGAGGGCACTTTCTGAGACCTCAGAACTGAACCCCCTCCCCAAAAATGTGCTTTGACACCAATGGAGTCCACATGCAACTGGAGAAGAGGGAACCAAGAATGGACCAAGCTGGAGAACATGTGAAGATTGAAGCTTACAAATTAGGAGTGAGAAGTGTAGAAACCACTTTGTTCAGCAGAGAAATAGTCTTTTCAGGAACCAAAACTGAAGTAGGCCTGAACACAGGACAACATCAAATGGCTATGGTTATTTCTATAGAAGAACAGCTGGAACAGCTGGATGTTAGGAGTCGAAAGGGACTTGACTTACTGCATGGGAAGAGAAAATACAAGCCTCCAGCCCTGACCGTCTGTCCATCACAGGAGAAAGAAAAGAAAAGAAAACCATGAGGTATAAGCATTTTCCTTTTGGAACATGTCTGCCATGACAACCTGATTTGTCCAGGAAAAAATACTATAAACAATGTGTGCAGTTCATGTCTGCCCCTACCTCCCATTGCAATTACCACTCCACTTAACATGGAAGTTGGTACCACATAAAACAGGCGACAGTTTCCCTAAGATTCTTGTGTATATTTGCACAGAGATACTAGGCAATTTCCTTTTCAAGGAAAGACAGTTTTAAAAATTGGCCTTGAACATGAGATCTGTAAATGGAAGGAGGTTTTGCTGCTGCCTCCTGCTACAGCCTCCTAAAAAGCCTCTCAATGTTCTGGAGTCATCCTGAGTGGGACAGAATGACAGAGTTGGGCTCAAAGCCACAACCCTGAGATTAAGAGTCTCATGCTGTGCCAACTGAGCTATCCCACATCATCAAAGCACATGTGGGGCTGCAAAGGGAATTTTTGCTGTTCCTGTTATTTAGTAGCATTGATTGTTGTTGTGGGTGGTAGTCCTAATAGTATTCTTCTTGCCAGTTGTTGCTGCCATTGCTAATGTATATTATAATTTACCACATTTTTTGCTCTATAGGATACACTTTTTCCCCTCCAAAAATGAAGGGGAAATGTGTGTGCGTCCTATAGAGCGAATGCAGGCTCCTTGGCTTCAGCGATAGCAACGCGAAGCCTCCAAAGCGCAGAGGGAGCTCTGCCTCCGGGCTCCGGAGGCTTCGCGTTGCTTTCGCTGAAGCCTGGATAGCGAGAGGGGTCGGTGCACACCGACCCCTCTCCTTCTCCAGGCTTCAGGGATAGCCACCTGGAGCCTTTGGAGCACAGTGCGAGTTCCTGCTGCGCTCCAAAGGCTTAAGGTGGCTATCAGCGACGCGCCTGTCATGCGAAGCCGGAGGAGGAACAAGGGGGTCTCCTTCTGTTCCTTCTCCAGCTTCGCTGAAGGGCGCTGTGCCTTCTCCCTCTCTGCGCAGCGCCTCTCCTGTGAAGGAGAGGCACTGCGCAGAGAGAGAGAACTGCGCAGCGCCCCTTCAGCAACACGACTGTCCTGGAAGCCAGAGGAGATCCTTCTGTTCCTTCATCCCGCTGCCCTGAAGAGGTTTGGCGTGGTTACCCCAGAAGCCAGAAGAGCCACACGGTATCCCAGAAGCCAGATCCCTCTTGCTGTTCTGGCTTCTGGGATTCAGAATAATTTTTTCTTGTTTTCCTCCTCCCAAAACTAGGTGCGCCCTATGGTCCGGTGTGCCCTATGGAGCGAAAAATACGGTAGTTATTGGATGGTGACATTGTTACCTATTTCTGCTATTTACATTGTGCTTTTATTAACTTATTTATTGATTAATTTATAAACCACTTCCCAGCTAAATGTTTCCAAAGCGATGTACAATAAACAAAATGCATGATAGAAATAAAAACACAGTTTAAAAGCAAAAAAAGTT
This sequence comes from Podarcis melisellensis, assembly GCF_964234715.1. Taxonomy (NCBI): domain Eukaryota; kingdom Metazoa; phylum Chordata; class Lepidosauria; order Squamata; family Lacertidae; genus Podarcis; species Podarcis melisellensis. Next base: position 10,557,776 of record NC_138531.1, read on the forward strand.
CTCAATATATTTGGATTAGATGTGTACATTATTATACACATACATCAATTTCGTGACATTCAGCTTCACAACCCTTCTATGATGTCTTGATTTTTGTACAGTCATACCTCGGGTTACTGCTGCTTCATGTTGCGTTTTTTCGGGTTGCGGACTGCCGAAACCCAGAAGTATCGGAACAGGTTACTTCCGGGTTTCGGTAGTCACACATGCGCAGAAGCACTAAATTGTGCTTTGTGCATGCACAGAAACGCTGAATCGCGACCCGTGCATGTGCAGACGCGGCACTGCGTGTATCGCCTGGGACAGGGCGCCCCGCAGGGCCGCCAGAGTCTGCCTGCCTCCTCCCACTCAGCCGCCCTACAGCTGGGGGGAGGGGAGGCAGCAGGCAGACCGTTTGGGGCAGAGTGGAGCCTGTGGGCACTCAAGCCACCGCGTCACTCCCAGGAGAGATGCGTTGCTTGGGCGCACTGCAGGCCCCATGGTGAGTGCCACCCGCATTTTGTGGTGGTGACACCCAGGGTGGACCACACCCACCGCACCCCCCTTCCTCCACCCCTGCTTTTGATACATGTGTATCAAAACACACACATTTCAGTGTGTTTCATGCACAAGGGTCACACACTACTTATGGCTCCTTTTGGACTTAGAACAGTATCTTCTCCTTCCTCCATGAAATGTGAACTCCACTCAGTTGTCACAGGCTGGTCCATACTATTAAAAAGTGTAACACAGAGACCGCTAAAGGCGCATGCCTGAGTTCCACTTCCCTCCAACATTATAATTTAAGGTGTCTTTGCATGGCTTCTCCTAGAAGTGAAACTGCAAGCAACACCAAGCATGAAAGATGTGCTGATGGGCATGCACACAGGAGAAAGAATGAGAAGTCAGGTTGTCTCCTCCATCAGCAAGGGTCAAGGCCTAGTTCACATATGCATGTAAATAATTTTGTGTGGCACTCCAAACTAAAGTATGGGACGCGGGTGGCGCTGTGGGTTAAACCACAGAGCCTAGGGCTTGCCGATCAAAAGGTTGGCGCTTCAAATCCCTGCGACGGGGTGAGCTCCCGTTGCTTGGTCCCTGCTCCTGACCACCTAGCAGTTCAAAAGCACATCAAAGTGCAAGTAGATAAATAGGTACCGCTCCGGTGGGAAGGAACATGCCATTTCCGTGCGCTGCTCTGGTTCGCCAGAAGCGGCTTAGTCATGCTGGCCACATGACCTGGAAGCTGTACGCCGGCTCCCTCAGCCAGTAAAGTGAGATGAGTGCCGCAACCCCAGAGTCGGTCACGACTGGACCTAATGGTCAGGGGTCCCTTTACCTTTTTACCAAACTAAAGTGAGTGTGAGTGTATGCTTGAACACTCATAATACAACTCCTTGCAAGTAGGAAACATGCTCAGCCAAGAGAAGGGACATTTACTTCTATATATTCTTTATAATCTACATTTGTAACTTTTGGAGATACTCCTGAATCTTCTGTTTTCCCAGAAGATGAAAATGAGATGTATAGGTGAAAATCAGTGATTTCGTGGTACTTGTACATCATTTCGGTTGTTCTGTTTACGTAGATATTTACACAACCACCAAATTATTTTTAAGAAATGAAAGCAGAACACCACATGTATGGGCAGTCCACAATATTAGCTGTGCACAAAATAAAGTATTCCAGTGTGTACATTTCTTTCCAATCCTGCATCACATTTTTCAGCTGCCCAAATCCCTTAACTGTTAAATATATTGGAATTTGATACTTCTTTACATCTGGCCATTTTGCCAAAATCTTTCTCAATTATATGGGAATTCTATCCTTCCTTGCATCTGGTCATTTTAAAGTTTATGCATTTTACAGGGCAATCCTATGCATGTCTACTTAGAAGTAAGTCTCATTGAGTTCAATGAGACTTATTCCCAGATCGGCATGTACGGAATTGCTGTCTTAGACATTTATGGATCCATTGGGATATGGAATTTTGGAATGAATGAACTCTCTTCTCATTTGCACTGATGATCTAGAGAGGGAAAGAAAGCCAGGAGCCTGCCACATTCAAATAGCTTAAATGGGAAGAAATGAATCTAATATAGCTGCTAAGAGCTTTTATGTGCAATGGTGTTTATAATGGAACTCCTTTATTTGAACTATTGCATATGATAGAGATACCGAAGAGAATCATCTTGGTGGGCAATGGTGGAGAGAATTGGCTCATGAAGTATGAGAATAAAAAACCAGCTGGAATTTCTTTCTAAGCATTTGGCTCACTAACAATGGAAAGACCTTTCGGTGACCTGAACTAGATCAGCTGTTGAAAAGCAACTTGTAGCATCTGAACAGAATTCAAAAGCTATTGCTGAACTCCTTTGCCTGGCACCCAAAAAGTTCAAGTGCTCCAGTAGAATACCTCTCTTATTGATTTCAAGTAGTGCAAATTAAACAACATATCTTGGTTGGATTAAATGCAATGTTCAAAAGGGAACATGAATTGCATTGCATACTCAAGAGGGCTCTGGACATGAATACAAATTAGAGAAGCGTAAGGACAGTAAAAAGGCTCTAGTACACCCCCCAAAAAGTCATCTCTGGAAGATTGGGGGCATGGGGGCTGCAGGGTAAAGGAAGGGAAGATGAAGTCCTGATGCATCTGTTAGCGCATGATGCCGGATCTTGTCTTCGCTGTACATAGCACATAAGCCATTGCACGATTATAAAAACCAAAATAACAATTATACCCATGCAATTCCAGACAAATGATATTTCAAAACAACTGATCACTCCTGCAGGCAAATACTATCTCAGCTTCTAAATTTTTGAAGTCATTTTCTTTCATTAATGTCGAATAATGACATCCTATGCATAATATATTATCAGCTGGCAAGTTGCACTCCCCACACCGCTAACTAATCATCACCTATACGAAGAAATATTTCTCCAAAATTTTGATGCCCAAATTACTCATACAGGAGACACTGTAAAATACAATGTATACAGTGTCCTACTTTTCAACTGGACCACAGATAGATGGGCTGATGAAGCTGGAATCTTATACAGTGGTACCTCGGGTTAAGAACTTAATTCATTCTGGAGGTCCGTTCTTAACCTGAAACTGTTCTTAACCTGAGGTGCCACTTTAGCTAATGGGGCATCCTGCTGCTGCAGTGCAATTTTTGTTCTCATCCTGAAGCAAAGTTCTTAACCCGAGGTACTATTTCTGGGTTAGCGGAGTCTGTAACCTGAAGCGTCTGTAACCTGAAGTGTCTGTAACCCGAGGTACCACTGTATTTTGCTTTTAAACAAGCTGTAGGCATAGTTTTTTTATACTGCCAAACCTTGATCTCTAGATAATGAAGTCTCAAAATTTGGGGCACACACTTCAGCCAAAGTTAAGCAGTTTTAAGCCCAATTTAGCACATTTACGGGGCACTTCTGTGATGTTTACTTGGAAGTAAGTCACACTAGGTTTAGTGGGCTTCATTCTCAGGTAAGTGTTGATAGGATTGCAGCTTCAATCTCTCTGCCACTGGGCAGTAATAAACACAAACCAATAAACACAAAAGGCCAGTCTTTTCTGTTGGAAAAGCTACCTTCAAGGTGTTCAGTGAAGTCCTTTAAAAAGTCCTTTAAAACTTTTTGTTGTTTCCAAAACTAATTTCTCCATTTAGAAAAGGGCACAAAAAACATTTATATTATTGGCTTACATATGTTGCCTACAAAAGTGGCTTATTAATAAATATAGGCGTGCTCTGGTCCATGGGGTCACGAAGAGTCGGACACGACAAAACAACAACAACAACAACCATGACAGAAGTCCAGCAAAATTATATGTAAAATCAGTTCCAATTACAGTCGCACCTTGGAAGTTGAACGGCTTAGTTCTCAAATGTTTTGGCTCTTGAACGTCACAAACCCGGAAGTGACTGTTCCGGTTTTTGAACTATATTTGGAAGCCGAATGTCCGACGGGGCTTCCGGGGCTTCCTGTAGCCAATCAGAAGCCGCACTTTGGTTTTCGAACATTTTGGAAGTCGAATGGACTTCCGGAATGGATTCCATTTGACTTCCAAGGTATGACCGTATATTCAAGATCTATGTGCCATTGTAAGCAAAAAACCCTGTCAATAATAAGAACCCTGGAAACTGCTCTTAAATAAGCAGGTAGTTTGACAATATACCTTAGATTCTACACTTCCAGAAACCTTCAGTGCCCCTGCATGTGAATACCAGGAAGTGAGGTCATATTGCTCGCCCAGTGTTGAGCACACTGTAGTCTCCACCCCCTTGATGTCCATGCATTGACATGGATATCTAATCTGACGGAGTTTATGCATGTGTGTCAGTGGTCACTGCATGGACATCTAGTGGTGGGGTCAGTGATGTGCTTGATGGCAGTGACAATAGCAGTGGCCCCCACTTCCTGGTAATTGTGTGGAGCACACTTCCCATTATTAGCATGGAGTATCCTTCACGCAACAGGGATGCAGGTGGCGCTGTGGGTAAAACCTCAGCGCCTAGGACTTGCCGATCATATGATCGGCGGTTCGAATCCCCGCGGCGGGGTGAGCTCCCGTCGTTCGGTCCAAGCTCCTGCCCACCTAACAGTTCGAAAGCACCCTTAAGTGCAAGTAGATAAATAGGGACCGCTTTATAGCGGGAAGGTAAACGGCGTTCCATGTGCTGCTCTGGTGCCGGTTCGCCGGAGCAGCTTCGTCACGCTGGCCACGTGACCCGGAAGTGTCTTCGGACAGCGCTGGCCCCCAGCCTCTTAAGCGAGATGGGCACACAACCCTAGAGTCGGACACGACTGGCCCTTACGGGCAGGGGTACCTTTACCTATCCTTCACGCAACTGTTTCTGTATCCATGTCTGCCAGGTCCCATAAATTGCATTGCCAAGCTGCACACACAAAAGCAATACAAAGGTGAAGATCGTGTCACGGGTGTGGGTGATGGATGACATCTTTATGTGCTCACAGTCCTGAAGTCCTTCAGGATGAACAACGGCCTAGATACGTTTTCTCTACGACTCAGGAACAAAGGAGAAATAACTAAACATTTTGTCTCCATTTTAATTTTATTTAGCTATGTCATTTTAAGAAACACATACTGGGACGTAATTCAAAAGGGTGAAGTTTTTAAGACTATTGCAGAATATAGTGTGTTGTCCTATTGTTTCCACACACTCATGAGAAATGTGGAGTTCCCCTGGCTTTCCTCCCCCCCCCCCCCGGAAGAAAAGCCACAGTCGTCATGGCAACACTATCTATGTAGACATAAGTCAAAAGCAAGGTCTCAGATATCATGACTCTTTGTTGTTCATCACCTTCTGTGGGTTAACAGTTCCCAGGTTCATTAAATTTGCTTTATTCAGCCTCTGTGTTACAGACTTACACTGTCAGACTTCACTGTGATACCCCATTGACACATTTCTCTCTCTCTCCATAAAACGGAATGTGAAGGGAATCACTCAACATGAAAAGCAGGAAATTTTGCACACTTAAAAGGTGAAGGGTAAAGGGACCCCTGACTGTTAGGTCCAGTTGTGGACAACTCCTGGGTTGCGGTGCTCATCTCACTTTACTGGCCGAGGGAGCCGGCGTACAGCTTCCGGGTCATGTGGCCAGCAGGACTAAGCCGCTTCTGGTGAACCAGAGCAGCGCACGGAAATGGCGTGTTCCTTCCCGCCGGAGTGGTACCTATTTATCTACTTGCACTTTGACGTGCTTTCGAACTGCTACATTGGCAGGAGCAGGGACCGAGCAACAGGAGCTCACCCCGTCACAGGGATTCGAACCGCCAACCTTCTGATCGGCAAATCCTAGGCTCTGTGGTTTCACCCACAGTGCCACCTGCGTCCCTTTGCACATTTACCTGGAAGTAAAACCTACTGAACACAGTGGGACTTCCATTCAGAGAAACAGGCATAGGATTGCACTGATATCATTAGGCATTACTGTCTGAATCTGTGTGCCCCTATCACATATGCTGAATTTACCCCCCAGTCTTTCCACATTGGGTGAGAAGGTCTGAAGGGAGATTCTTTGTGAATTCACCTGAGAGCGCAAATAATCCTCCCCAGGATTGGGTACCCAATCATGGACAATTTATTGTCCATCATGTCCCCATTCCCATTCTCCTGAAAGTGCAAGGACAGGCTTCCTATTAGGTCCATAAATTACTATATAGCATATATTCAACACAAAAACAGCGACAATTTGTTGTTGACAAAGGACAGCTGGACAAAAAAGGGCCCCATTACCTCCAGTAGCTCAGGGCCTCATCAAACCTAAATCCAGCCCTGATCTTGAGGGTTACACACTTTGTTCTATTTGTGCAAGATCCCTTCATAATTTAAAACCCTGGAATATCAGAATTGCATAAGGAACCCCCACGGGGAGAAAAAACTCCCTGCTGCAGATGTTCAGCTCCCAATATGAGAATGGCAATAGAGGTGGGGGCAGGAAACAGGCCCCTCCTCACCCTCCCAAACAGTGAGCCTTTTTTCAGAAAAACAGCAGCACAACAGTTATAAGAACTAAAGTATGGACAAAGATTTAATTTAAATCTTTAAATTTATCTTTAATTTAAATCTCAGAGAGAGAAAGAGCAGGGCGATGGTGTGAACCTTCCTTCCTAATCTGAATGCCTGATACACACACACGCGTGAATTAACTTTGGTCAGTCATCCATCCTCTCTGTCACCTACCAGGTGGGTGCCAAGGGACTGCAGAAACTTGCAGAATCTGCTGTGGCTAATCTGAGTGCCAAATTAAACCGACAAATAATTAAACAAGAGGTGAACAAAATCAGATTCCAGGTGGAAAGCATCCAGGAAGAGATGAAGTCCAGCAGATCGAAACAAATGAAGGACCTCCCTAAATGCAATGAAGTTAAAAGCGAATAGAGCCAAAAGTGCCGTCTGCCAATCTCTGGCTATAAAGTACACGGGAGTCTGCCAATGTGGCAGAAAATATAAATGGTCCCTAATAAGCAGAGTGAAAGGAAACCAAGTTAATGGAGCTCCTTTTCTGAACTACAGCAACAGACATACTTAAGAAAACACAAGCATCTCAGCCATCAGCTGGGATAAGAAAAGTTTGTTACCAAATTGCATCGTTTTTTAAAGTGGTACATGAATGTTTATCTCAGGGCCGTCTTAAGCATATGTCAACCTTTTTTTTAGGGAGCTGACGCCACGCTTATCTCTGCTCAGGAAAAGAAAACAGGAAACATAAGGAGCCCAGCGCAACAAACCAACCCGAGACATCAGCATCACTGACTGAGCGAAGCTGGGCGCCTCGTGGTGTAAGCAGCATGCGCTGGACGGGCCTTTCCATGGCCCTACGCCAATCCCAGGCGCGCAGGAGGGTGGAGCCGGCCGCCCGCCTCAGCACCTCGCTGGCTCGCTGGCCTCTGAACTTGTGGTGCAGAGCTGCCCACAGCAGAATAGCCCGCTGTGGCGCTCCAACCGATGGGCAGACTCTTCCCCAGACTTCAACTCTCAGGCCCCAGAATCTCGGCCTGGTGCCCCTGAAAACCTGGCGCCCGGGTGCCCTGCACCCCTAGCACCTATGATTAAGGCGGCCCTGGTTTATCTGTTCGCTGCCTGCCTTAAAAAGAAAAACTTTTTAAAATTATGGGTTGGAGCCAGACTTAGTCATGCTTAGAGTCACTTGGGTCTACTTTAAGCAATACTAAGTCTGGATTCAATGCCGTATTTCAGAATGCTGGCTTTCTTTTCTTTTCTTTTTACACTTACAGAATATAACTGAATAAATTCAACATCTTTTTTATATTATATTTTTATTAGATTTCAAATACAAAAACAAATTTATACATTCCATACATCTTAATTACATTTTACTTCTCTTTTTTGACTTCCCTCAATTTGTCTGCCATTCCTTCCTATTGTTACTTTTTACACATTTCTGCCCTTTTAACCCTTTCCCCTCACAGAGCTTCCTTAAAGCTCACAAACGTAATTTTATTATCACTCAGTTTTTGCATATATTGGATAAACTTTTCCCAATCTTCTGTAAATCTTTGATCTCGTCGATTCCGGATCCTTTCTGTCATTCTGTCCAGTTCTGCATAATCCATCATTTTAGTTCTCCATTCTTCTATCGTAGGTAATTCCTCCTGTTTCCATTTCTTGGCCATCAATATTCTGATGTCACTGCATATAAAAATAACTTCTTTTCTTTCCTATTTATCTCATTACCTGTAATGCCTAGTAAAAATGCTTCTGGTTTCTTAACAAATGTATATTTCAACATTTTCTTCAATTCATTATAAATCATTTCCCAAAAGCATTTTACCTTCTTACATTCCCACCACATATGAAAAAGGTACCTTCTTTTTCTTTACATTTCCAACATTTGTTACTTATACATTTTTGCTAACTTCACAGGTGTTACATACCATCGGTACATGATTTTCATAACATTTTCTTTTATAACTGTGCGTGCAGTGAAAGAATAAATTCAACAACAATAAGAAGGGTAAGAATGCACCTTCCAAAGGGTAATCAAAAGAGAAAGAAAGGGTGGGTAGTCAGATCTGTTCTGGGTCTACCCCACCCCACCCCAGGGACACACAAGGGAAAGAGAGGGAAAGGAAGTCCTTTGTACAAGTGAGCTCAGACAATTCCCCTCACACAAGAACTGGATTACCGTAGATCAAGAGCCCATCCTATCTATCATCCGGTTTTCAATGCAGTGGCCAGCTAGGAACCCTGGCAGTAACACTAGGATTCCTCCTCATGAATTTAGATTGTTCCCACAAATTAACAAGTGGGCACATGTTTTGGAAAGGACATGCAAAACATTCTATAGAATGATTTCCAAGTTTCTCTGAGAAGTTGCGGGATCTCTTTCAATATTGAAAGTCACCTTAAATTGTTATCAAAGAAACTTAACATCCCAGACCTTGTGGCACAGTGACAGCCGAGTAGTTCTTAGGTTATGGGAGGCTTTCCACAATGTCTATAATTCCTTTGTACAGCAATCAATGTTTACAGTAAAAAAGAAAGAAAAATCTCCAAGTATATTGACTGCTCCATAAACCAACAGCAGCTGCTTCAAAAGAGAGAAGCGAGGTCTTTGATTTCCACAGAAAACACGGAAAATCATAATGACTCGAGACACTCTTGGACCCTTGACTCATAAATGTTTCTCATTCATGTATCACTTTTAGCAGAACTGGGTCATTTCATGAACAATATAATATAAATGACTGGCAAAAGCAGACTTGTCTCACTATATACTTTACTACAAATAGCAGCAATCCTACCACAATATTTGTGTGTGTGTGTGTGTGTGTGTGTGTGTGCGTGTGTGTGTGTGTGTATTTATTACTGGGCACAATGGAGCCAATATCAAGTGCTTCTGGGGCCTGCTAATTTCAACAGGTAAAGGGTAAATGGACCCCTAACCATTAGGTCCAGTCGTGACCGACTCTGGGGTTGTGGCGCTCATCTCACTTTATTGGCTGAGGGAGCTGGCGTACAGCTTCCGGGTCATGTGGTCAGCAGGACTAAGCCGCTTCTGGTGAACCAGAGCAGTGCATAGAAACGCCGTTTACCTTCCCACTGGAGTGGACCCTATTTATCTACTTGCACTTTGTGCTTTCGAACTGCTAGGTTGGCAGGAGGAGGGACTGAGCAACGGGAGCTCACCCCGTCATGGGGATTCGAACCGCCAACCTTCTGATCGGCAAGTCCTAGGCTCTGTGGTTTAACCCCCAGCGCCACCCGTGGCCCCCTATTATGCATATACTTGATAGTAAAATAATACTCATAATTTACATAGCGCTTTTTGACGTTCACACACATGTTAGCAATACCACAACAGGCTTGCAAAGCTGTTTTGGAACCCTGGAAAATCATGGAGGCCAAGACACGACTACAAATGGCTCCCAGCTTCACACAGTAACCTTTCACAAATTGGAAGGTGACAACAGCAGTGATTGAAGGAGCAGGGCCAAAGTTCTCACCCCTGCTTTGTTTGCTCGCCAAGAGGCAAGGAAAGGAATGTGCTGGGCTCATTTCTTTTGCAAAGCAACAGAATTAAGTTGAGTTGTTTATTCTCTGAGGTTCACTTTGTCTTTGTCAAATTTGATACATATTTAATGTGCAATTAAATGTTACAATAAAAAATACATAAGATGAGTGTCACATCATCCTAGAACTCTCCCGTTGCAGAATTAAATCCCAGCTCAAGCTTTAAGTATCTGTTGTGCTAATGACAATGAGATTTCCAGCAAAGGAAGTGACTCCGATATCAGCCTTGAAATGATTTGCCTGAAAGATGAGCTATTTCGAAATATATTTTCATTAAAAACCACTCAAACCAATTGTCATGATGAAGCAGATTAAGCCACAGTTCTCTGGCATGTCGTCAAATAATTCAAGGACTGGCAATTTCTGGTTCATATCATAATCCCCATTTGGAGTCTTCCACCCACCAGTCCCTCTTGAAGCTTTCCCAATGGCTTGGCAAAGTGGAACAATTTCCAAGAGGAAAGAACGGAAAGGGATCCTTCCATTAAAGGACTATCATCATAAACCTGGTGCTTTTATTAACCGGATTTTAGGATGTAGAGCCAAATATTTAGTGTCTTAGTTCTAAATCAGAGAGTTTATTTCAGAATCCGTAATTCTCTTTAACGTCTGTCATACTAGATAGTAGGCTGGTCTAACAGGAGAAGTTAATTGACTTTGGAAGACATTTTATTGTAGGGTTAATAAATGAGATCAGTTTCAGAGATGGGAAAGTTTAAAGCCGTATCAGAAAACTTTATCTGCCATTTAATATAGCAGGCCCTTTAGCCAGAGCTATAACTTGTGGAGAAATACTATTTATTTGTACTTCTTATGCAAAAAAAAAAAACCAAAAAAACCCAAGAACTTGCATTCTATCTGAAGTTCTCTCCCTCTCTTCCTATTCAATTTTAAGCCTTTGCTATTCCAAATGACACACTTGCCCACTGGATTTCTGTATTCTTAATGGTTGACAACAGGGTTCCAGTTAATAGCTTTTGATGGCTGGTGGCTCCTTAAGCTACTGAAATATGTTTCACGCTCTAGTTAGGTCTGTGCTGAAGAAACAGTTTTGGTCATCTTGAAATATAGCCGAAAAGAGCAAAACAGTCAGGTGCACATAATACAATGAACCATATCAAAGATATATACTTTTCAGTCTCATTGATTTCAACGGCAGAGTTAAGCAAATTTGTCAATCACTTCCAGTTAGATCAAATAGGACTAAAAGGTGCTTAACTTTGGCTCATTACTCATTATTCATTATTTTTTCATAACGTGGCTCTCTAACAGTTTTTTTTTAAGTAAGGAGGATTACAGATGTGATATTTTTGACATCGTAATCATTGGATAGGCCCTTCCCCTTCTTCTCCCCTCCCCTTTCATGCATAAATATCTCCTCCAATCCCTTTTCAGAGCTAAGATGCATTATTATGTCTGCACCACTGTTAATGCTAACCCTGGTTAGCTCAAACTGCAGCTGATGGATCCACTTCTAACCTCATGTCTTAAAACATGGGTAGGCAAACTAAGGCCTGGGGGCTGGATCCAGCCCAATCGCCTTCTAAATCCGGCCCACGGATGGTCTGGGAATCAGCGTGTTTTTACAGCGTGTTTTTACAGCGTGTTTTACAAAGCGTGTGCCCTTTTATTTAAAATGCATCTCTGGGTTATTTGTGGGGCTTGCCTGGTGTTTTTACATGAGTAGAATGTGTGCTTTTATTTAAACTGCATCTCTGGGTTATTTGTGGGGCATAGGAATTCATTATTATTTTTTTCAAAATATAGTCCGGCCCCCCACAAGGTCTGAGGGACAGTGGACCAGCCCCCTGCTGAAAAAGTTTGCTGACCCCTGTGTTAGAACAAGGAACTGAACTTCATGATGGACACCCATGCCCATTTCTCAGGATTACGGAGTGCCTGAGTTCACCGTGGAGTTCAGGGCTCCATTAACGTCCATGGAGGGTATTTGTGGAAGTTGCTTATGATGAGAGAGATGCTTTAAATACAGACTTTGAAGGCTGTAGCTTACTGCTTTGAAGAGGCAGAATGAAGCACCCTCTTCTCTCTCCTACTGTGATGGCCTGGGACTCGGGCTCGGACTCAGAACCAGAGGAGACTCAGTCTGCACCAGATCCTTTGCCTCAGGCATCATCTGAACCAAGTCTGGGGCCTGATCCTGAAGAGTCCCAGTCTGCACAGGTTCGCCTGCAACAAACACCAGCTGGGCCGAGTCAGGGGCCTGAGCCTGCCCTGACTCCAGATGCGGGGATTACCTCATTGCCTTCAGAGGGGCCATCATTTACAGCTGCTCCTCTACTGGTTTGGTCAGAGGAGGCTGAGGCGGCCCCTGGGTCTAGTAACCCACCAATGTCTCCCGAGCTGCAGACGCTAAGGTCTGAGAGAAGGAGAGACCTGAGTACTTGCAGGAGGAGTGCTCGTCTTCGGGCGAAACAGGGAAGTAAGTCGCCGGGGGATCAGGACCAGCCGCTACCCTGACAAAGATAAAAGGCTGTCGGACCCCACCCCAGGTTGCGGGAGCAACCTTGCTGTATGATAGATCCTGCATGAGATCCTGTACCTGTCCTTGCCTGGTTTCCTGCCTCGTGTCCTGCCTTGGCCCTGTTGGACTATCTCCCAGCGGAACCTTAGGATTCTGGACCAGTCCTCGACTGCGTTTCATGGGTTACTCCCGGGCCCAGCACACCTACTAAGGCCATTTGCTTTACTTGCCTTTGACTTAGGTTGGAAGGGACTTGTCAGTGGCAGAATTTGGGCTCTCAAATTTCAGCAGCGCCCTGTGTGATGCTAAAATTCAGTACCCCCTGCCTCTCATGCTCCATTCAACACCATTGTTGTGGCATCAACTGCAGCCAAATTGGCCATGCTACCCTAAAACCTTGTGAATCAAAGCTAGCCATGTTTAGTGCCAACTTTGGTACAGAAAATATTACCCAACTAACTATGATTAAATGCAGAACATCTGCAATACATCACCCTATTTATCCCTTTTGAGTCTGTGCAGCTCAAATTAGTGATCTGCTTAGGAACTAAATGCTTCTCTAAATTTTAAGAACTCAGAGCAGCAGAATGTGAGGCAAAACTGTAGATCTACTAAAGGGCCACAATCTAAGAGAGATTTAAATACATCATTGATATTAATAGGCTTAAGTACACTAGGTTATGTCTTGAATTGTCTCTAAAAGGAAGAGAGGAACACCAGCAGTAAATACAAATCATTTACAGTGATTGATCCAAAGGTCTACTGTAGAAAGTAAAAAAAAAAAAAAACCAGTGGCACCAAGAAAAATAAATGATGGAAAGCTTTTAAACCACCAGGAGGCCAAAGTAAAACGTATCCGCTTAGGCAAGATAGTGGGAAATTAGAGACAGTGGATAACAAAATGGTTGTTGTTGTTTAGTCGTTTAGTCGTGTCCGACTCTTCATGACCCCATGGACCAAAGCACAAAATGGTATTAAACACAAAATGGAATTAAACACCAAGTAATCACTTTGGATCTGTCTTAAGCAACAATGAAAGCAAGGCAAAACAAGTGGGTGGCAATTTGGCTAAATCGCGGATCAGATCTACTAGGATAAAAGAACCCAATTTATTGAATGTGGAGATAGCATAAGAATTGGTTATAACAATGTCAGTCACTGTTAACATCAAAGGCAGTTAGATCTAGAGAGCGCAAAGTGCAACAGAGAAGCCCTGAAAATGAAGCCAAAACAGTTCTGATGAAGATTTGTTAACTGCTTACTATAGTTAGCATATTTTAACCTGGCCTATGGGTTGTTGTTTTTTTAATCAACTATGCTTCTGATCTCAGAAAAATCAAGCACAACTTTGGTATGACTGGAGAAATCTGGTAAAAAAATTTATATGCATCAAGGTCATCATATCATTCTGATTAATCACTTGCTGTCTGTAAAACTATCTGATGAATCAAGTTGTATCAAATCAGAGAATTGTGTTTCTTGCTAAAAAAAAATATGCTGATGAAAGCAATTAGTGACAGCATCAAGAAAGTGTTAGCAGTTTATTCCATCAAACATAAATTTGGCCTTTTTGTTTATGCTCTTCTGTAAAATTCCCTGATGGTGTGTTATAGAATATTCTTTGCAAATGCTCTATGTTTTTGGTATTTGGTTACATTCAGTAAACGACGTTCTACTTTCAGATGCAGAACCAGGTTGTGAGGTAGGCGCATGTGCAATCCCAGCACACAGGAGGTGTTGTACCAGGTGTATTTGCCCAATCATTTCACCTCATTCATCCTCCGACATCAGAAGGAGCTTGTCTCTGTGTAGGCCTTGTCAGTCCTGCTATATTGTGTTCAGCATCAGCTTGATTTAGAGCTTCAGGGCCTGGAGACGGAGGAGGTGATGGATGAGGTGACTCACCTTCTCAGATGTTCATTAGCTACAGGGCACACCAAGTGAAATGTGCATCTCAAAACACATCCTGATGTATGGCGGTTGACCGCATTTACTTTGGTTACACAGAGCATATGCATTATAAGGATTATTTCACAGCCATTTTGCCGTCGTCGTGAAATGATTTCTCCAGGCTGATGACAACATTGCCTTGACAACATTTTCTCCTGCCAATCCTCTATCTTGCTCAATGTTGTTGGGTTTTTTAAAAAATGTCACCAATTAATGACTAAAATAGGTACGTGGATGTATATAGCAAGCAGCCTTGTTATGCAGTTACACATACACAAAATTCCCTCTCAGAGGTAATGGGATTATTATTATTATTATTATTATTATTATTATTATTATCATCATCATCATCATCATCATCATCAGCCAACTACAGATCATTGATCAGTTATGGTGTTTGGGTGGATGTGGACATACTATGATTTCAGTTAGCATTTTGGGAAACACTTAGCTTTCCATTAGTAACTGAGAGTTTAAATTATAAACTGATTTCCCCTCTGAAAACAGAATCGCCTGATCCTGTACTTGTCTGCACTTTTTGCAAACAGGGCATGTAAATATGTGGTACAGCATATCTCCACACTTTCAATATCCTGTGTTTTAAAAAGGCGTACACATTGCATTCTACGTATCTACACCTAATTCCTATAGTGTCCTGCCTTCCTTAACTATACTGTGTTAACAGCGATATTTGAATAATGTACACCCCTTTGCTCCTCTTGCATACAACATATTGTGTGCACATGCATAGCGTTGGGCATGCACACTGAGTTGGGGTACCAGAAAACAGACATGGCCAAGTGGGCCTTTCTGACACAAAATTATCTTGCTGCTATTGAGCATGTCTGGAATGAACCCTACCTATGTGTCACAGTGATAAGAAGACTACAGAAGTTCAAGAGGTCCAAAAAGCACTAACTCTGAAGCACAGCATTTCCCCCCCTCCAGACATTCAGAACAATACATATATTTCATTTAATGTTAAAATGGATACATGAAAGCCAGGATCAAATGAGACATGGTGGGCAATCCTGTACCCACCACAGATTTGGTATACAGAATTTTGCCAAGTGTCCATGGAAGCCACAACAATTGCATTCCATTCACTATAGTGATTGTTCTTTTTCATCATCATTTATTTGTACGCCACCTTTCCGCAGTTAAAATTAAACTTTGATGCCTAAACAATATGCCACCCCAAGAGTCTCTAGGCTTCCTAGGCAAGCAGGCCCTGTAAGAAAGATGGTCTCTGGCCTCTTTCATTGACACTTCTGTGCCTGTTTGCTTGTCAAAACACACTTGTCGTTCTAGACACAGGAGTATGGCATGAATGTGTATCTGCAACTACATATCCTCTAAGTGTCCCAATTTTCCAGTGACAGTCCTGGAATTACAGAAACTGTCCCAGTTTCCAATTTGATCATGTAAAGTCCTGATTTTCCTTTTTCCTCCTCCCACATCTCAGAGAACAAGTAAAAGTAGTGTGGATGCAAAAACAGATCCATGTCCATACTGAAAACAAAATACCTGCACCAACTGAAGCAAAAATTCTGAAGGAAAATGTCAGCAATCCACTTTACAAAAGAAATAATTGCAAGGCTTCAGCAGCCAGCCATTTCTTCGGAAACAGGGGGAGTGCTTATTCCTTTACTGTAAATGGGGCCTTACATTGTCTAATCATAAGTAAGCCCCACTGTGTTCAACAGAGCTTACTCCCAGGTAATTGGGTAAAGACTTACACTGCAATCCTAAGCATTTTTACTCAGAACTACGTTCCACTGAGTTCAATAGGACTTACTGTCTTGGATGTTCCTGATCATTTGCACAGTTTCTATCAGCATCACCACACTGATGTAAATATGTGTATATGATATCTATGTTTGCGAGAGATCAAATGCAGGAGACGCTTCCTGATGTAGAACAGGATGTCCCTGTTTTCACTGGAGAAATGTTGGAGGGTATGCAACTAAGGTACCTTCACAGATCCAATTACTCATTATTACACAGCCAATTCTCACAATTCTCCTGGATGTGTCCTGAAGTGGAGTTGGACAAAGATGTACATCAGCAAAAGCAAAGAGATTGCTGGTATTACAGGGGTTCTGAGCCAAAAGAATAGGAGAACGTAAGAGTCCTGTTAGACTGGATCAGAGGATTATCTAGTTTCCAGTCTCCCACAGTTGCTTCTGCAAAGCTCCTAACCAGGACATGAGGCAATAGCCTTCTCCTGCATAATTCCTGTATAATTCCATTGATTCCAAATGAGATTTTAATCCATAACTTTCTAAAGCTTTGTGCTGCACCTATGCTTTGTGTAAGTAAAATATATAGCGGAAGATTTTGCAGAAGACAAGCATGAAATTAAAAAGTGCATGATGAGCCAAGATCTCTAATTTGTCATTTTAGATAACACTGTTGGGCTCTGAGTTACCCAGTGCTGAAGAATTAATAAAAGCTGTATATAATGTCATAAAAGTTTTTATACTCACGCAGGGAGCCATCGATACATTAACATGTCAGTCAGAGGAGGCTGATCTCTGGCATCTCCAAACCTCACGCTCATCCATGTGGTTTCCCATGGACCAAAACTGTATGACTGGTATGATTGTTATATCATTAACATCTTATTACGAAATAATGTAGAAACGTAATTTCTCTAAGTGCCTCATCACTTCTTGTTTAGTCTGCCAAATGCAAGAAGTCTGTTTTATGGAGTGAGTGAATGAAGTGAATTAAGCCAAGATGCGATAACTGGTTTGGCATCCTGAACTGAAGGTTTCATTCTGCGCCGAAGGCAATGTTAAATAGACGGTGATAAATGTCCATTTTGTTGTAAACCTCACCGTTTGGTCAGAAACTTGAAGCTCTGAGGCACTGATCCGGCTCTAGTTGCGTGAAAGGAGGGTACAGTGGATGCTAGGGTTGCGGAAGTGATCCGTGCAGGATACACGTTCGCAACCCGCAGTGTTCGCAACCCATGGGTTGCAACTTGGTCTTCTGCGCATGCGCAAAGTGTGATTTAGCGCTTCTGTGCATGTGCGGCCACTGAAACCCGGAAGTAACCCATTCCAGTACTTCCGGGTTTCGGCGGGTCCGTAACCCAAAAAACGCGACCTGAAGCGTCTGTAACCCGAAGTATGACTGTA
This sequence comes from Podarcis melisellensis, assembly GCF_964234715.1. Lineage (NCBI taxonomy): Eukaryota > Metazoa > Chordata > Lepidosauria > Squamata > Lacertidae > Podarcis > Podarcis melisellensis. The sequence continues at coordinate 10,575,400 of NC_138531.1, forward strand.
TTAATGCGCACCTACTTGCACAAGAATGTGGCATTCAAACACATACCAGAGGGTGTGGCCCATTCAAAGCAATGTGCTGCAGACAGACAACATTTTGGATGGGCATCAAACATGCTCATTTTTCCAGGAAGAAGTGTATATACAGAAGCCTTCTAATATCTACCCGTTCCCTTAACTTGATTGGGGTATTAGTGTCTAACATCCTTTTATGGCCTCATATAGTAGTTTTGGCACCAGCAAAGTGGTCCCTTAACCTCTTCCCCCACCCCTCAATTGCACCAGTCCCATCCATTTAACTTCCCCACACGTGGTTTGTTGTTGTTGTTGTTTTGCCAAACACTTTGCCAAACACAGAGCGGAACTAGCAATTTCTCTGAACAGAAATTGTTCTAGCTGTTCAGTAGCTAATATTGACATGTTAGTTTAGGAAGGAACCCTTATATGCCGGTGAAAAGCACTGCAAAGCTCAGCAGGTGTTCCTCATAGCCAACAGTCACATGATGAAAGGCATTACAAAACGGGCTGTCGGAGATCAATGGGCTAACATATAAATATTTCAGACGCACACAATTACCCGGAGCACTGCACTAAAAGCCCTCGCAGCTAGTAAGGCAAAGAATAAAAATATTTCTATCCCTTTTGCAAAACATGAAGTCATCAAAGCTGAGAGACATTCAAAGCCATTTATGGGACACCAGCCTCAAAATCCTACTGACAGTGCCTTAAAAAAATCATTCCAATTTTTTTTTTAAAAAAAAGTCAAACCATAAAACAATACCAAGATGTAAAACAACCTTTAACAGTCTGTATGCTTCTTTCTTACATGAGGTGAAAATAGCTGGAAGAAAAGAAAATAATGGGAAGGACAAATGCTACGCACCAAATCTACTACAGAAACCTTCTTGCTAAATATGGTGCCATTTTATCAAACAACCTTAGGGGCTGCTACAGAGAAGGCCCTCTCGCAGGCTGCCAGAACCTCTGAGGTCATGGAACTACCATGTGGATTTTAATGCCTGAAAGGCTCAATAGAGGATAGAGGCAGTCTTTCAGATATTTGGGACCTAAGTCCTTCAGGACTTTAAGCACTAATGTGAGTACCTCGGATTGAGCCCAGACATGAACCGGCAACCAGCGCTGGCATTTTACAGCAAAGCTTATACACATTCTCAGCCAGTAATCAGGCTACTGCATTTTGGACCAGATGAAGTTTCCAAGTCATCTTCAAGGGCAGCCCAACATACCAAGTGGAAGGCCACAAGTTAGCCACTTCTGGTTTACACAATAAGAATACCAGTAATTTATAAGAATAATTTATTATTTGTAACCCCAGCCATCTGGCTGGGCTTCCCCAGCCACTCTGGGCAGCTTCCAACAAAAATGAAAAATACATTAAAATGTCACACATTAAAAACTTCCCTGAACAGGGCTGCCTTCAGATGTCTTCTAAATGTCAGGTAGTTGTTTATCTCTTTGACATCTGATCGGAGGGCGTTCCACAGGGCAGGCGCCACTACCGAGAAGGCCCTCTGCCTGGTTCCCTGTAGCTTTGCTTCTCACAGTGAGGGAACTGCCAGAAAGCCCTCAGCACTGGACCTCAGTGTCCGGGGAAAACGATGGGGGTGGAAACGCTCCTTCAGGCCGTTTGGGGCTTTAAAGGTCAACACCAACACTTTGAATTGTGCTCGGGAACGTACTGGGAGCCAATGTAGATCTTTTAGGACCAGTGCTATGTGGTCTCAGCGGCTGCCCCCAGTCACCAGTCTAGCTGCTGCATTCTGGATTAGCTGTAGTTTCCAGGTCACATTCAAAGCATAGAGCACATTGCAGCAGTCCAAGCGGGAGATAACCAGAGCATGCACCACTCTGGCGAGACAGTCCATGGGCAGGTAGGGTCTCATCCTGCGTACCAGATGGAGCTGGTAGACAGCTGCCCTGGATACAGAATTGACCTGCGCCTCCATGGACAGCTGCGAGTCCAAAATGACTCCCAGGCTGCGCACCTGGTCCTTCAGGGGCACAGTTTCCCCATTCAGGACCCATAAGGTGCCGTATGAGTAACAGTTCAATTGCAATGAAAAGGAGATATGAAAAGGAGAAGGTGTAGACTCCATTCCCTCTGGCATATGGCCTTAATAGACCTAGGATTCCCTGTTTGGTCCAGTAGTTAGAATAGCGATGAAGGAAAGGAAAGAGTCTCTCCCTATAAATATATCTTCATAGATCTTCATCTGGGCACAGAATGTGCTGATAAAGAGGACCTCTCCTTCTGCTCAGTTTCAAAGAAACCAACTTTGTAGGGTTTTCTATCAGTAGACCACTTAAGAAAAGCAACACATTTAGTGAATATGGTAAGAACTACCTCTGACTGACCACCACACCAAAAATGAGCCCAAAAAGCGTGTTCTCCTTCATGGAGAGCACGTGTTGCGGTGGGGTCTGCTGAGCCATCCCTCTGTTACCAGGCAGGGTCTCTAAAGATGGCCTGGGGCAGTGATTGGTTCACTGGGTTGCTGGGGTAAAAGTTATGTTGCAATTTTGGTGGGAGGGGTAAAATGTTTAAATACTCTGCATGCAGCCTGGAGCTTTCTCTTTGCTGTGTGCAACGGATCACCCGCCCACCCGCCCTAAAGTAAGGGGTTGTTGCTTTGACCTTGCTATGCCTGTCATGGGGTCATAGAAGGGTCTGCCTGTCATAGAAGGGTCTGTTTCAGTGTATCTGAAGAAGTGTGCATGCACACGAAAGCTCATACCAAGAACTGACTTAGTTGGTCTTTAAGGTGCTACTGGAAGGAATTTTTTTTGTTTTGTCATGGGGTCATCTGCTTTGGAGCGGGGGCCTGGTAGGAATTTTGTCCATCTGGCTGAGCCATTTGGTTTTTGCCTACTGCGTAGCAAATCGTCACAACTTGTAAGGTTGCGGTTAGGCATTGGTTATAAATTGGTGGAGGAGGGGTTAGGACAGGCTGGGCCTGCCCCTCCATGGTTGCTGCGGAAAGGGAATTCCGCTAAAGGAATCCTGGGGCTTGCCATCTTTTCGTCCAATCCCTGGAATGGGACTAGGGCCGGCAAGCCTTCGGGGAGCATGCGGATGAGAATTGAGGGTCTGTGACTCAGCTCCATTTCTCCCCGACTTGCTTTCCCCCGCACTGTCTTTCGGTGGTGCCCGGAAGTCAGTTCTGTCCCCAGGCGGGGGGACAGATAGTCTTAACCAATGCCTAAACAACCACTCACGGTTTTGTATTTAAATAAAGTTGTGGCCAAAATTATGCCAAAAACCTTAAACAAAAATTAAGTGTGCGTTGTGAGTTATTTGGGGGGTGGCTTAGGGACCTCGACACGCAATAGCTGCATGAATACATCTCCCATCATTGCTATCAATAGAAAACCTTTACTAATGTTTGCTTGATATCAAACTATTGGCCACAATCCAGTGCATTTCAAACAAACCTGCTGCCCCTTGCCTGCAATTAAATGGTACTCTCATCACTGGAAGCTGATGAGGATGGTTTGGATGAGTATCAACATAAATTCCTGGAAGGTCCCTAATTTATATATTGAGTATTCAAAGATCAACTGACTCGCTAATTGTTGAGGTCTGTGATTATCACCTTTCAGAAACATACTTAGCAGGGAAATCAAGCCCATCAATATATACATTTAGGATCCTTCTTGTCCAAAGTCTTTATTAAATGGGCCAGCTGCCCAGACACCTTCTAAGTGGTAGAATGTGCAGCTGTTGGGACAAGAGAACTGCTGTTTGTAGATCCTTTATAACAATGTGAGCATTTCTTAATGTTAACTCCCTAGAAGAGGTTCCCGTGCAATGTACTGTGTATTTTTTCCCCCCAAGCACCTATGGTTTACTGCGCCTGAATCAGTATTTGTAATATATCTGTGAGTCACCACAATGTCATTCCTTTGGGGACACTAGATTTTATTGGACATTGTTGTTGTAATTGTTTGCTAGGGGGAGCTCTTGCTGGTATGTTTCTTGTCCACATTAAGCCATAGAATACAAATGGCTTCAATAGCCTATAGTTTCTATAGGTCATTAGTAAGAACTTATCACTTACAGTGTTCTTTTTCAACCTTCCCATGATAATGTCCGTGCTCCAGTTGATTGATTGCATATTTAACATTATTGGAAGCAATGCTTTCTCATGGATGTCAGGCAACTAATTTCTCCAATTATTTCTGTATCAGTGTCATTCTTCTCATGTATAACTGTCACCGACTACAATATGCCTTCTAACGTTGCTTATTATCAACTCGGAGCACAGTTAACTCATTTCTTTCTCCTGGTTTTAATCAAAATTGTCTTGGGCTTCCATTTGACTGACATTTCCCCAGCACTCACATATATTATTTTGGATTAATTTCTGCTTTGTTAGCCATCATCTCTCCATCAGTTTGTTTTGCTTTCTAAATAATGTGTAATGATTTGTGCAGCACCCTGGGATTTAAATTGGATTATTCAAATTGGATGGCTCCATTTCTTTTCTCACCGCTCAACCTAGCCTATCAGTGGGTACCTGTGCGGTGTCCAATTTCTCCTTATTGAGAATTCAGGCTATGGTGTCTAGTCACTAAATGTAATCTTGAAACAGGCTTCCAGAAAATACAGAGGAGAGACTGCAGGAACAACCAGCTGTATGGAAAACATAGCTAACTTTACCTGAATCCCTCTTAACTCAACAATAATTCAATTTCATACAAAAATCAATATGAAATAATTTTCTGGCCATCTTGTATACCCTTCCATGAGCAAATCTTTAATTTATTTCCAGTGCTCAAGGCCAGGGGAGTTGCAGGGAGAAGGAGAAGGGAAGTAGCTTTGGAAAACTGGAAATAGCAGTTCAGGGTGGGTTCATATGCAGAGGTAGAAGGTATATATGGCCCACATGTGGGTAATTAACAAAAGAATTGGCTGGGCGTCAAAACGTGGGGCTCTGCACACTCCCCAGTAGTAGAGAGCCTCCAACAGAGTTAAAAACAGTCTCAGAGTTAACCAGCAGTATAGCACGGGATATAGGTTGTTAAACCTTTTTGCATATCCTGTTTAGTCTGCCTTAAAATCCTTGCCCCCCTCTTTCTATCCATCTACCAGTGAACAGAGTACACACTGTTAATTAAGTTTAAAAACTTTACTTACTAAATCCAAAGGTCTGATTTGTGCATTGTTCCATGCAGCAACAAGGAGAGCACAGGCAGATTGCACTTGGGTGCAAAATACCAAATATATATTCAGACATGCAGTCCAAACTTGGAGTATATTGTATTCTTGTGAAAAGCAGGGATATCACTGCATAGGACTGTTCTTCATGCAAAGAACTAATACTATTGATTAGTCTGAGCTTGTGGAAGCACACGGCAGCCATCCACAGATGTCTGCAGTACAGACTAGTGGTGACAATCTAGTTTGATCCCTACAAAGCAAAGTTAAGTGAAAAAAATGGTTAATTCTCCATGAGTCAACAGAGATGACTCATTTTCAATGCAGCTGCAAGCATCAGTGTTTCTGGGCAGAAATGGCATGTAATGCTGGGTAGATAAGGATCTCAGGTTACAGCATTTAGTGTGGGATAGTGCAGGGAGTTTGGAGTGGCGTGGAAAATTGGAACTGTGGAGGAATTGGAACTGTGGAAGACTGAAGACTTTGTGAAGGGTTGCTGGGCTTTACAAACAACTGAACTCATAACTTGACTTGTGGATTTTGGCACAGCAAGGGTTTTGTAGCAAAGAACCCTCTCTGGGCTCAGAGAGTGAAGATTTCTTGTGACACCTATAAATAATGTGTGCATAAAGAGTGTGTGTTGGTATAGATAACTGCTAAATAGCTGTTTCCTGTGGTGAGTTTAACTGCTTGACTGAGCTTCTGTAGTGCCCACACCGAATACCCAATAGACAAAACACATTCAGAAGTGAAATAATGGTTAAGAAGCAAGGTTTGGGACAAGGGACATTCATATGTAGGTCCAAATGACTGATTTCTGTACAAAACAAGAGCACAGGGTGTGGGAGAACTGAAGCAGAGGATATATGCTCCTTTTGTGTATTGATGGCATAGGGCAAATCCACATCATACACTTTTAAATACAGTAAAATGAATTCTCATAGGGAATCCTGACAACTGTGGTTTGTTAATGGTGCTGGAAACTGTAGTTCTCTGAGGGGAAAATTACAGTTCCCGTGGTTCCTTGAGGTAAGTCATGTGCTTTGACTGTGTTTCAAATGTTTGGTTTGGCTCTGCCTCCAAGTTCCCTGTTCCAAATATCAGATGGCAATCTAGAACTGTGTTGCTCTGAGTTGTAACCATAGGATATGGGCAGCCTGCGTCATGGTTTCAAAAAGTGGCATGAACAACAAAAGACTGTAATGCACCGAGAAAGTAGCTATGAGTCCTGAGGACTGGATTAGGCTGTGGCATAGAATACCACCTATACTCTGGTTTGTTATTTCCCATATTCAGTGTATTACAGGAAAAACCTGGCAAAAGGAGCTACTGGTATGCCCCGCAGAGGATCTTTTTTTTTAAAAATGATATTTATTAGTTTCCCAACAATTTAAACACTACAAAAGAAAGAAAAAATTAAACAAGACAATACAATACAATATAAAAACAAAAACACTACATAACACTAACGCTAATACATTAAACTAACAAAACAAAACAAAACAAAATTTAAGACACATCAAACAATTTCAATATCTTATCTTTCATTCACTTGTTTCAACGACCTCCTCACACCTCCCTTTTTGTATTCCACTTCAGTTAACTGTTTCAGCAATTCCTTTCCATCTTCCACTGTTTTCTGTCCTGTAATTATCTTAACATATTCTAACCTTATTTTTCCCTTTAATACACTAATAGTCTATTTGTACTTAGTTCCTTATAACATTTCTACTAAAGCCATATAACTTCATTCCAACCTTTTTCTAACATTCATTAATTTTACAGTATTTCTGTAAATAGTCTTTAAACTTTTTCCAGTCTTCTTCCACCGACTCTTCTCCCTGGTCTTGGATTCTGCCAGTCATTTCCACCAGTTCCATATAGTCCATCAACTTCATCTGCCATTCTTCCCAGGTGGGTAAATCTTGTGTCTTCCAAGCCCTGCAGAGGATCTTAAGGTCCATGAATAACCATAGTTTAGAGGTCCCGGGCCCTAAGGAAGTCAGACTATCCTCCACCAGGGCCAGGGCCTTCTCAGTGATGGCTCCAACCTGGTGGAATGCTCTGTCCCATGAGACTAGGGCCCTGCAGGATTTACCGGTAACTTCTTTCTGCAGGGCCTGTAAGACAGAGCTATTCCGCCTGGCTTTCAATTTGAATTTAGCCTGATCTTTTATTCCCCGTCCTCCCCTCCCCCTCCCCTTTTTATGAAGATTAACCGCTCTGCGATCCCACAGCTAATTCTCCCCTGGTCTCTTCGCTGGCCCAAATAGGACTAATTTAGCCAGCTAGCCCTGGCGATCATCTAATGTTTATTGGATGGATTTCCCCCCCAAATTGATTTTTGAATTCTGAATTTATTGTTATTCATGTTTTATATTGTATTTTATGCTGTTTTTTTGTAGCATCAATTAAGTGTTTTAAATTTGTTGTTAGCAGCCCTGAGTCCGGTCTTATTATAATTCAACACAGTGTGGACCTTGCCTTATGGCATACTTGCCAGAAAAGTTAGCCACACAACTGATGCAGGACACGTGAAAGCATCATTAAAGGAATTCCTGTCTAGAAGAAATTAGCAGAACACTCTACAGCATCAGTAAGAGCCAATGTGGTGTCATAGATTCACTTTGGTGAAGAACACTGAAGGAAGAAGGAATGAAACCACTTTTAAAAGAGAGTGGGGAGGGAAAGGGGGGTCTATTATTGGTTTTCTATTTAGTATTCATTTGTTTGAATCCCCAGCAATAAATAATTTAATATAATAAAGCTATCACTAAAGTCGCTGTGGTCGTAAATCAGTGTTTTTACTGTGCAAGGCTGAGCAAACCATTTTTTACTGTTCAAGTGTTGTTTTAAATTAACTGAATAAGATTTAAAATCCTCCCTTGGGGAGAGGAAAACAGTGTCTGGCTTGGCCTTCAGGTGTTTTCATGAAAATGTACTCACAGCTGCTTTGCAATAACTATTACATGTGAAATGTTTAGATATCATCTAAAAATAGGCATTCGCAGCCTGCGCGGCAAAGAGGACAAACAGAGACAGAGGAAAGAAAGGATTGGTTGCTTGCCGTCTCAGAAGACTTGCCCAGATATCGGTCAATGGGCTGAGGCATGTCATCCGTATGTGATTGACACCCAGATGTCTTTTGTGTTTTTCATTCCTGAAATACTGATGTCAGTATAGTATTGGATGAGGACGAGGGTGAACAAACGAAAGCTTAATCGAGGAAGGGAAAAGGTGCTGGTGGCTGATGTTTAGGAAATCTTCAAATATGTAACCTGTTTTGAATGGTGTTACACTGTGTGGGGACCCCAAGAGCCTTAAAAATGATAGCCTATCACAGGCACCCCCAAACTTGTCTCTCCAGATGTTTTGGGACTACAACTCCCATCATCCCTAGCTAACAGGACCAGGGGTCAGGGATGGTGGGAATTGTAGCCCCGAAATATCTGGAGGGCTGAGTTTGGGGATGCCTGGCCTATCGCTTTAAGAAATAGCTTATTGCTTTAAGAAACTGCTACAACACCCCATCTCACCCCCCAAAAATCCATTTTATTTAGGGGATGACTCCTACATTTAGAATGGCCAGGAGTGCTTTCAGCTGGTGTGCCAACCATACCCTTCCCTCAAGGAGCCAGATGTGGCAACTGCCAAATAAGAACCCTGCAATATGGCCTGCCTTATTGAATTTTGAAGTTTGAAGACTGTTTGAAAACTACAGTTGGTTCGGAACACAGCTGCCAGGGTGTTAACTGAAGCAGGCAGACTGGAACATATAACACCAGGGTATCATTCCCTACACTGGCCAGGTACCAGTTTGTTCCCCACTTCAATTCAAAGTAATGTTTCAGGCACTGAAAGCCTTATATAGCCATATCAGCCATATAAATCTGCACATCCTTTAAGATCTGTTCTGGTTTCTCTGCCATCTGAAGAATTATAGACAGCATATTGGAGCACATGCATGAATTGAGCCTGCTACGAATTTAGCTGCGAAGTGATGTGTAACAAATATGTACGGTTCAGCATTTTGACCCCGATGCTCTTTAATGAAGTACGGCTGCAAAGAGTGATTAGGTGGACCTTGGCAAAGACTGCAGTGCTATGAATCAGCCGAAATGTGGGGAAAACAAAAACACTCTCAGGAGCAGAGCATCTTTCTAAAAGATGTCACAGCAGAGGCCCAGCCATGACTCAAGCAAGAGCAAATTGGCATTTAATGACTCACCCAATACCATATCCTCCAGCACCTCCGCTTTCCTTGGAGTCGGCCCATCCAAATGGTGACTAATCCCAAGACAAGCGGCCAGCAAAATGTGATCTTCCATAAATGCTTGCTCAGCGTCCCAGGTAGCGTGGCAAAAGGCCAAGTAATCATTAGGCAGGCAGGCAGAGTTTGCTCCTAGTGTACTTCTTTTGTTGTGAGTCTGTTCCAAACTCTGTTACACCTCAGACTATAGTAAGTTTATGGAATATAAATAGTCCTGTAGCACGTTGCGGCAGAAAAGTACAATGCATGCCAGCTAATAAAACTGAACTATACATATTTTGTGGACATGCTCAAGACCGCAATACCTCAAAGACTGCCTCTCCCAATATGAACCAACGCGGACCCTGCGATCATCATCTGAGGCCCCGCTTTTTTGCAATGAGATGGTATTCTTTTTACTGCTAAAAGAGATATAGCATAAAATCAATATCTAGATAGAACAGTTTGATACTTTTCATTTATTTTCCCTATCTATATAGTTCACCCTATATGTCAGGCATAGGCAAACTCGGCCCTCCAGATGTTTTGGGACTACAACTCCCATCATCCTTAGCTAACAGGACCAGTGGTCAGGGATGATGGGAGTTTTAGTCCCAAAACATCTGGAGAGCCGAGTTTGCCTATGCCTGCTGTATGTTGTAACCATCCTAGGGTGGGATACAGAAGCATTCAGTTAAAAACAGAAAATGAAACAGAAAATGCATAAGAAAAGATATAACCAACAAATCTGATAATAAATATACAGAATGTTCCATGCTACCATTTTAAAAAAGCCAGTTCCAGGACTGGAACCATTCCTTAGCCACATTCCTTATGGGTTTATGTTTGCATATGCCTTCGATATCTCCGCAAAATCGTGGGTTGATCTTCACACTCAAGTTTCACAGTAGAGTAATACCGCCTGCACTTCACCCTCAGCACTGGGCTTTCATTTTCTTTAACGTTTTCCGGATCGGTTACAGATTTCCCCCTGGGGGTGTCTTTTTGACTGATTTTCCAGAAATATTTTTCTCCAAGGACCAGCGTTCCACTTATGAGCTGTGAAGCTGCAGCAAGGAACCCCATATAGATAGAAAACCCAGCACATTGGTCTTTGGGAATGAGAGGCACTCCCAAAACTTGGGGAAGTTTCATTCCTTCGTTTGCAAGGACAGAATACAGATTCCACGAAATGGAAATCAGTACAAATGTTCCCGCTGCCAAGTCCATAATTGCTCCAATGGAAAAGAAGGTAAAGATGAAATTGTCGTGTTTTCCAGGCTTGAAGATGTTATAGAGCGCAAAGGCCATACAAAAAACGGCCACCGCATTTGCAATGATGGCTAATGGCATCAAGTCCTGGGCAGCGGTTATTTCAGCGGGTAGGGACTCCTCATCGTTTAACGCTGTGCATATGTTTATTTTCTTCACTGTAATTCTACTCACGGAACAGGCGCCCCAGATCCCAATCCCTACAATGCCAGGTTTGTTGCTGCCCATGATGTTCTCAACCTGCCACACTCTCCATTCGATATTGGCTGTGGAGCAGATGCTCATAATGCAGCCGATAAGAGCCAGGACAAAGGCACCAAGTTGAAAACAGGATACCCTGCACAACAGCCGAACAGGAAAGGAGCCATAATGTGCCTGGAGTGGAATTTTAGCTTTGGTACTGGGAAGGCTGGCAACTGAAGGCATGGTGAAATTGGTTCTTCAACCAGTCTCTGGTACGCAAGGGCTTTTTCCAAGGCTTTCTCTGACCTCAGAGAAGACCTGAGAAGACCTGAGATGACTGAAGCTGGTCTGAGCTGTTCCCCGTAGCAACTGCTCCTTGGAGTTCTGAGGCAGTTAGAATGCAGCAATGCTCAGAACAACACAAATCATAACTCCAGGGTACTGGTCGTTTGGAACATCTGGCAACTGTTATGTACTGAAGTTCTCACCCTGGCCACCAGGGGTATCGTGTATATAGTTTTCACTCAGGTCCACATCAGTTAATTTAGGTGGGAAACCCTGGGTTGTTATTGTCACGATGTTGACAGCCAGCTGCCTATAAAAGCAGGCCGGCTGAGCTGTTTGCTGTTCGGTTCAGTTCCAGCTTACTTATAAAGAACTACTTGGAGAAATCTCTGTGTCGTCTGCTATGTCCACCCACTACTTAATAGCAACTGCTTTCGAATACCAGTATCATTTAGGCACTTTTAAAGGACACTTTTTTGTTAGATGTAAGCTTATGCAAAGATTGGGTGCAAAATGTGGAAATAAACACTCCAGGCTGCCCGTTCCGAAGGAATGAGCAAGCAAGATTTGAAATAAACAAATAGACAAACCCCCCCAAAAATATTTAGTTTTTTCCATTGAGTTTGAACACCGCTTTGAATTACAGTAGTGCTGGTGGATCAGCATCCCTTTTCTAAAAATGAAAAGTTTTATAAGAACTCTGGGAACAGGCAAGTATTATCTCCAGCGCTTCTTTTCTTTAAAAATTGTTTATCGGTACTCTTATTTTGACACAAGAAAATCACCATTTTATAGTTCAAATTGGGGGAAAATAAATACAGTAAATGGACAAAAGTACAAAGATTCACAAAATGTTGAGGGGTATGTGTGCCCCTGCGTCTGCGTCCACCCAGAAAAAAAGGACTGATTATCTCCATTTTACAGTCTGGCAGAGGTTTGGAGAGGTCTGATACTGAAACAATTTTTTGCTTAAGTTAAGACCACTCTGTAAACTCATGTTGAGGATGATATTTGGGTTTTTTGTTGTTGTTTTTTTGAAATATTTTTTATTGGTTTTACAAAATCACACAATAAAATTTTGAAATAAAACAAGATTCTTTCAAATCTTAGGACTTCACTCCTCCCCTCCGCGGGACCTTTAAATATCTTAATCATCTGCATATTATAGTTCATCTGAATTATAGTCCTCCAAAATAGCCAAAGTCTTTATAATATTACAAGAGTTATTTGAAGCCTGCCAAAGAGTTCAAGTGTTTACAGTGTTCTTTTAATGAGAACTCCCACTTTACTTTGTGGGAGCCCTTTGCGGGATCGCGCGTGGTGCTACGGTTCCCAGGGAGCTTACTGGCAAACAGGGCTGGCTTGCCTCTCAATGTTAATTTTTGGAGGTTCACGCCCAGCCTCAGCAGTCACGTTTCTTGCTGAGAGGTGGGGCCAGTCCCATTTATACATAGGGGGTGGAGCCGACAATAGCCAGGCAGTCGGCTCTGGAGATTCACCCTCCCTACCCTCCCTTTGTTTAATGTTTCTTGTTTGCAGGTTAACTTTTTCTTCCTGTTTAGTAAAATTTAACATGAATTTTACTATCTAACAAGACCATTGACCCATAAAATGAAAGCAATAATCAACGTACTATACTATAAAATAAATAAAACAGTACTGCAGATGATAAAAATAAATAAGACAGTACTGCAGATGATAAACATAAATAAGACAGTACTGCAGATGATAAAAATAATAATTAATTTTTTCCCCTACCTGCACTGATGATAGTCATTGTTTGAATGGGGGCTTTTATCCATTTCCGCAGTCACATAATCAATTAGTAGCTGAACTGGGTTCCACGCAATCACAAAAACAAATTAACCAAAAAAGCCTCAAAAATGCAAAATAAATAGCAAAAACAAAAGTGCCAAACTTAATCTGTTCCGGAAGTCCGTTTGACTTCTGAAATGTTCGAAAACCAAGGTGCAGCTTCTGATTGGTGCAGGTGCCCCGGAAACAATAGCCGACAGCTGCATTGGATGTTTGGCTTCTGAAAAACATTCGAAAACTAGAACACTTACCTCTGGATTTTCACGTTTGGGAACCAAGGCGTTTGAGAACCAAGGTACCACTGTACGCTGTGGTATGTTGTTCTCTGTAGGGACACAGGTGGTGCTGCGGTCTAAACCACTGACCCTCTTGGGCTTGCCAATCAGAAGTTCAGTGGTTTGAATCCCTGTGATGGAGTGAGCTCCCATTGCTCTGTCCCAGCTCCTGCCAACCTAACAGTTTGAAAGCACGCCAGTGCGAGAAGATAAATAGGTACCCCTGTGGCGAGAAGGCAAATGGCATTTCCGTGCGCTCTGGTTTCCGTCACGGTGTCCCATTGCTCCAGAAGTGGTTTAGTCCTGCTGGCCACATGACCCAGAAAACTGTTCTGTGGACAAACGCCGGCTCCCTCGGCCTGAAAGCGAGATGAGCGCCGCAACCTCATAGTTGCCTTTGACTGGACTTAACTGTCCAAGGACCTTGTTCTTTGTGAAGTGACTCTGCCATAGAGGTGGCCTGGGATGCAAAGACAGGCAAACACTGGACTTAGCGGGAAGAGAACTGTACTACATTATCACAGCATCAAAAGTTAAAACATAGGTTTCCCTGTTGCAATCTGGCAATCCTACCACAGGCATTCCATATCATGACCTGTTACGGCTAAAATCTGGGTGCGGGGCTACACTGCCACCCAGCTCGTCGGACTAAGTGTCCGCGGGTCCATGCGGAAGAAAATGAGCTCAGCCGGACAGGAGCAAAATGCGGAGATCCAAGGTTTATTGTGCAACAGGTTCAAGACGAGATTGAACAGCGAGAAAGGGGTGACATGAACTTTTGAAACTCCCTCCATGTCCCAGAATACAGTGCAAAATACATCCCAGTTACATCATGAATACATTAAGGAAAGGTTGGGTTACACAGATTACATCATGAATACATTAAGGAGAGGTTGGGTTACACCGGATTAACATATGGAGGAGGGAGGGGGGAATATGCAGAGCTGGAGATATGCGCAGATAAGCGCTTCCTGAGTGCCGGTGATGGGAAGACAATGGTCCATGTATGCATAGTCTGTCACCTGGCATTGCCCAGAGGAAAGGTTTGGCAGAGTGATTTTGACAGGATTAGGGTCTTGACACCTTACTTGAGGGATTATGGAGGACAGGGGAGGGGTGATGGAGTCCTAGAGAAATTGAGCAAATATATTGTAGCGAAGAAGGTGAAGAAGACATGCCCCCCCTCCGTAACATGACCAAAGTGGGACTATACTCTCTCCTCCAGCGCACACCCCTCCTTACGACAGCCCACTGGATCTTATGAACGTCTCTGCAACTTGTTCTGGGTAACAGGCCACCACTGTGACGCCTGGTCACTGGAGGAAAGAGCTCTGCTGCTTCCTGAAATTCTCATCTGAGCACTGCTTTTGACTGAACATTTTTGACTGATCCCCCCGGGCTCAGTGACAGGCTTTGCAGGAGCTGCGGCTGCCCCTTCCACGTACAGAGCTAATTATAGGACAGTCCTCAGGGGGTTTCCCTCAAAATGGAGGCAAAGCAGTTTGCTCTGGCCTATTTCCAGAGCAACTCAGCTGAGGTGGAGCTGCCTTCTCAAAGATAGTTCTCTTGTCATGAAAATCACTAGTTCCCCCTTCATTGCTTAGGCTGCATTGTTTATAACATTAGGGCATTTACCACTTCAGATACACGACCTTCCCTTCATTGAAACAAGATTTCCAAGAGCCAGCCAAATCACAAATTAAGGAGAATGACGAATGTTAGTTTTGTACATTATGGGATGCATACATGCAGAAAGGGATAGTTGGGGTCAATAAACATTTAAAATCAGAGAGTCACAACAGGAGTAGTCAGGCTTCCACTCCCTTCACATCCCTGGTCAGCTTTCTACGTTTCAACAACCTGATTTAAGTGGAAAAGTCACTTTGTGGCTAATACTCTTAAACAACTGGGAGTCAGGAGCGCATGCTGGACTACTGAAATGCCAAAGCACTGTGGCGACAAAGTAAAACAGTTGTGAAAATCACAGAAATCACAGTTGTGAAAATCAGAAAATCAGTTAGCTCAATGGGTAATGTTGGGCAAACTGAACTGCACGGTTCTATTTCCAAAGTGAAGAACCTTCCAAATCGCAGATCCGGATTGACTCCAGATACAATGAATATTTGCAGCATAACGATAGATGGTACTGAGTGGCTGACACAGAGAGAATATCTAGCATTGCAAATACATGCACTTGTTCCCAATACAATTATTGCTAGTGACTCAAGGTGAACTGAGACGTGGGTGGCGCTATGGGTTAAACCACAGAGCCTGGGACTTGCCAATCAGAAGGTTGGCAGTTCAAATCCCCGCGACGGGGTGAGCTCCCATTGCTCGGTCCCTGCTCCTGCCAACCTAGCAGTTCGAAAGCATGAAGTGCAAGTAGATAAATAGGTACCGCTCCAGCGGGAAGGTAAACAGCATTTCCGTGCGCTGCTCTGGTTTGCCAGAAGTCATGCTGGCCACATGACCTGGAAGCTGTACGCCGGCTCCCTCGGCCGATAAAGCGAGATGAGTGCCGCAACCCCAGAGTCGACCACGACTGGACCTAATGGTCAGGGGTCCCTTTACCAAGGTGAACTGGTGAGCTGCTCTTATGGTCCATGTCTAAGAAAGTTCTTCCCCTCCCAAGAAAATACTGAGCTACGCATCTCCCATATATTCCTTAAATTCCTATATTGTATTATAATAGATTTAAATTGTTTCAAAAGGCTTGAGCAAATCTTGGCTGAAAATAAGACCACAAGTATCAGCTTGCCATTTGCATTCATTCTGGCTTGGATGGTTTCTGCACAGCTTTGTTGTTTATTTATTCATGCTTTTATTACGGTACTTTTATATCCTGCTTTTCCCCCAGTGAGCTCAAGGCAGCATGGGTGGTTTCCTAACCTCTCAGCTATCCACACGCAGAGGCTTGCTTCCTACAGACAACCACAACTCATGAAACTAATACCACCAGCTAGAGAGGGAGGCGTGCGATTGTGGGTCAGGAACAGCAGCACAGCCCTGCTCCTGTGCTCTTGCTTCAGTTTTTGCTTTTCGATGGGTTCGCAAAATTGGTTCACACTGCTTTGGGGATGCAAGTTGAAAAGCAGCACGGAAACCCTGCAAGTCAATGTTGTAATCCTACAGTGGCGTAGCGTGGGGGTGTAGGGGGGGCCGGCCGCACCGGGCGCAACATCTGGGGGTTAGGGTTAGGGGGCGCAAATCCATGGGTTAGGGGGTGCAAATTACTTGCCTTGCCCCGGGTGCTGACAACCCGCGCTACGCCACTGTAATCCTATGCACACCTCCTAGGCAATAAGCCCCGCTGAACACAATGGGGCTCTTGTCCAAGCTAAACATGCCTAGGATTGTGCTGCACATATTCATCATGAGCTGCCACACAAGGCTGGTAATGCAGCAGTTTCTGAAAAGCTGGTACCTCAGACACAAGCTCTGCAAAGAGCCACTGTAGTTTTTCAGTTCCCTCCCTCCCTCTGTGGGAATACCTCTCAGGCATGTTTCTCTGCTTCTGTAATCTACCAGCATCAAAGAAGAGGTAGCAAAACAACATCACACCCTCGCGAT
Source organism: Podarcis melisellensis (assembly GCF_964234715.1). Lineage (NCBI taxonomy): Eukaryota > Metazoa > Chordata > Lepidosauria > Squamata > Lacertidae > Podarcis > Podarcis melisellensis. The sequence goes on from NC_138531.1 coordinate 10,592,225, forward strand.
GTGGTATGCCAGAGTGTTAACCTAAGATCAAGCCTTCCATTAAATGTAGATCCCAGAGTATCAATATGATCAATGGGTTTAAAGTGCTGCAAAAATATCAAGCTTAGAACCACACGTTCTTCTCCCCTGCATATTTTCACTGCGGCAGTTGCTTCCTAATTCATTACTGTTTCTCGGAGATCTTGCTGAGGTCTTCCTTCTCTTCTGTCATAATTGCAGGTGCGGGTATCCTCCGTCTTCCTGAATTATTTTTCCATCCACGTCAGCCTCCATTTCCCCAAAGACATAATTCACATTAATTAGAGTGTTTTATTAGCCCACCTTAATCTATGGATTCTTTTTGCGCCATGGTGGGTGGCTGACTTCATTGTTTCCCACCCCACACACAACAGGCAACATGCAAACAACATTGCAAAGAGATAGCTGCTAAATAATCCGGGGGGTAGGGTGGGCTGGGTAACAGCCACAAAGCTGCGCCTGAGGGAGTTTGTGGTGTCGGCTCAGCCTTCATTTCTGTCAGTGGCAGGTACAAATTTCTACGTGCATCAGCTTTGCTCTTCCACGTATGGTATAAATGGAATGGAATGATGATATTATTCTACATTATTCCAGCTTGCACCTGGAAATTAATGGACCCTGAAAAGGATTGCGACAAGATAATGTAATGCCATCTTCCAGGGATACCAGAGGATAGGTGTTTTAAAGTTATTCACAAAGAGTGAAGCATAACTAGGCTGGAGCTCTGTTTTATCTTTTGTGAAACAAACCCCAAAGAGCGTTCCCCCCAGGTCAAACAATTGTCATGTGAAACCAATTGGCCTCCAATAGCTGACCATAAAATTCCAGTCACCTGTTTCTCTTTTTGAAATTCAAGCCAATGTTTTAAAGAGAGTGGCTGTGTATACATAAAAGACATCCAAAATTACTACAGGATTTCCCCCCCAGTAATAAATGGGGAATGTATAATGAGAGAGGCATTTCCTGAGGTCCAGAGCCTACTTGTAAAGTTATATGTCCCTGCTTACTCCCCAGATATGCACTGCCAGGAAATTATCCACCTGGAGAGTGAATCTTTATGTATCCTCTATTCTGTCATCTTATTGAGCTCATCATTGCTTTGTCAAATTCATCTGTGCCAAATGCTGCTGTCACAGAGGTTTGTAAAATTTTACTGCATCATAAACGGGAGACCGTGGGTGTGTATGGACTATCAAGTATAATACATTAATACGAGCTAATATCTCCAAAACAAGCTAAGAATGTGGATTCCCACATCTGCATTTTATAAAAAAATTAAACTCAGCCTTTACACATTATATATACAGTACCTATAAAAAACATCACTATTTCAACTGTGAAACAATTCGCTGTGTTTAATGTTCTCGTTTTTGACTTCCAAAGAGGTCACCCTAACCTCTGATTATTTATTTACTAATTATTTCAAGAGTGTTCTCCTAGGAAGTGTTGCCCTTCTTTTGAATGTCTTTGGGCACCAGAAAAATCTGCATGCATGCTGATGTTGGTGTGGCATTATGGCACCATCACATTTGCAACATCACATCAACATGGCAGGGGAACGGCCATTTTCATAAAAGGGAAAAGTTGAAGGGGAGAAAAGGAACATCTGGAAAACTACCAACTGGTTAGTCTGACTCTGATACAACAGGTGAGTTGTATATGAGGCAGTGTGGACAGCCACCTCGGGCGGTTGGGTTTGGGCAGGATTATTGTTCTATAATAGGACATGGGTGGCGCTGTGGTGTAAACCACTGAGCCTTGGGCTTGCTGATCAGACGGTCAGCAGTTTGAATCCCCGCGACGGGGTGAGTTCCTGTTGCTCGGTCCCAGCTTCTGCCAACCTAGCAGTTCGAAAGCACGTCAAAGTGCAAGTAGATAAATAGGTACCACTCCGGCAGGAAGGTAAACGGCGTTTTCGTGTGCTGCTCTGGTTTCGCGAGAAGCGGCTTAGTCATGCTGGCCACATGACCCGGAAAAACTGTCTGTGGACAAACGTTGGCTCCCTCAGCCAGTAAAGCAAGATGAGCGCCGCAACCCAAGAGTCGTTCGTGACTGGACTTAACTGTCAGGGGTCCTTAACCTTTTTGCCTTTTTATTTTTCTATAAATAGAAAATAGAGGTGCTGGAACTGAGTTCTGACAAGTTCTGGCTGGAAAAAAGAGCCCTGGTTTGGGCCATCATGGAAGGGGAATATTGACTATATGGGGTATTTATTCCCAGAGAAAGACAATTGTGGAATAACCGGTTTTGGTGGTGATTTCCTTAAAAAAAAAAAAAGGCTCAACAATTTGGGGATCTTCCGGGTTTTTACTTTTTGAAATATCGCAACCCTAAGCCTTGGGTACTATGCACTTTGTATTGGAAAGGGGAGTTTACTGTTTTGCCTCAAGCACCAAAATGTCTTGGGATGGTACAGTGTTGCGCATGAAGTCTCTGCCGCTTTAACAATGTTTTTCCTGTACCATTCAAGACAAGTGGTCACCTGCTTCCTGATTTCCCCCAGTTATGTTTCTGTGGCCAAAGCTCTCTAAGCCAAGGACAGAAATTGCTATCTTGATTACACCCAGCATGCGATAAAATCCACATCAATTGTAAAATTCATTGGAATGTATCTGCCATAATCATACAGTAATAATCTCCAGGGAAATAGAGAGCTTTCTTCTTTGAGATATTTTTGAGTGTGCTCTTGTTTGAGTTCAAGCACTTAGAAAATAAGCCATTTATCTTATTAAGCCATGTAGCTCCCACAAATGTCACATAAAAATGTAATAGGGAAAAACAGATGTTGCATTACAGAAAATGATAGCGAAACTTATTCACATTAAAAATGGTAGGAAATAACCTAGGCTTCCACAGCCTCGTTTAACTGCACTGTGGATGAGAGCTTTGCTCTGTTCTGTGTTTATGAATCGTAAAAAGTGAGTCCCCCCCCCCCTCTTTCTTTCAGAGGGAACATGCTTGTTTTCTCCTCCTGTGGAGGGTAGGACTCGAACCAATGGCTTCAATTTACAAGAAAGGAGATTCCAACTAAACATAGGGGGAAACTTTCTGACAGTAAGAGCTGTTTGACAGTAGAACAGACTCCCACAAGAGATGATGGACTCTGCTTCCTTGGAAGTTTGTAAGCAGAGGATGGGTGACCATCCGTCATGGATGCTTTAGATTAGATTCCTGCATCAAAGGGGGTTGGACTAGATGGCCCTTGGGTCCCTTCCAACTCTAAAATTCTATGATTCTACGAACCAGCTCAATTTAAGGATTATTCTTCCTCAGAGGCAGATGCACTGCATTCCCTCAAAACCAAGTACCATTTCTTAAAGATGTTGCAGAGCTCCAGAACAACACGGGTTGGCTCAAGTCCTAGGCGATTCTGTTCCCACAGACAAAAATTTAAACCTTCCCACTTCCAGATTTTGGTGTGTGTGTTCATGCAATGCCTTAAAATAAAATGTGATGAAAATGATGTATAGATGGTATATTGTTGTTGTTGTTGTTTAGTCGTTTGAGATGGTATATGAGATGGTATATATAGATGGTATATTGTTGTTGTTGTTGTTTAGTCGTTTAGTCGTGTCCAACTCTTCGTGACCCCATGGACCAGAGCACGCCAGGCACTTCTGTCTTCCACTGCCTCCCGCAGTTTGGTCAGACTCATGTTTGTAGCTTCAAAGACACTATCCAACCATCTCGTCCTCTGTTGTCCCCTTCTCCTTGTGCCCTCCATCTTTCCCAACATCAGGGTCTTTTCCAGGGAGTCTTCTCTTCTCATGAGGTGGCCAAAGTATTGGAGCCTCAGCTTCACGATCTGTCCTTCCTGTGAGCACTCAGGGCTGATTTCCTTAAGAATGGATCGGTTTGTTCTCCTTGCAGTCCATGGGAGTCTCAAGAGTCTCCTCCAGCACCATAATTCAAAAGCATCAATTCTTCGGCGATCAGCCTTCTTTATGGTCCAGCTCTCACTTCCATACATCACTACTGGGAAAACCATAGCTTTTACTATACGGACCTTTGTTGGCAAGGTGATGTCTCTACTTTTTAAGATGCTGTCTAGGTTTGTCATTACTTTCCTCCCAAGAAGCAGGCGTCTCTTAATTTCGTGGCTGCTGTCACCATCTGCAGTGATCATGGAGCCCAAGAAAGTAAAATCTCTCACTGCCTCCATTTCTTCTCCTTCTATTTGCCAGAAGGTGATGGGACCAGTGGCCATGATCTTCGTTTTTTTGATGTTGAGCTTCAGACCATATTTTGCGCTCTCCTCTTTCACCCTCAATAAAAGGTTCTTTAATTCCTCCTCACTTTCTGCCATCAAGGTTGTGTCATCTGCATATCTGAGGTTGTTGATATTTCTTCCGGCGATCTTAATTCCAGCTTCGGATTCATCCAGCCCAGCCTTTCGCATGATGAATTCTGCATATAAGTTAAATAAGCAGGGAGACAATATACAGCTTTGTCGTACTCCTTTCCCAATTTTGAACCAATCAGTTGTTCCATATCCAATTCTAACTGTAGCTTCTTGTCCCACATAGAGATTTCTCAGGAGACAGATGGTATATTACACCCGTCAAATTAGCTAAAATGTATAAAGTTAGTAATAAATGTTGGAAATGTAAAGAAAAAGAAGGAACATTTTATCATATGTGGTGGGAATGAAAAAAAGTGAAAAGCTTCTGGGAGATGATATATAATGAGATGAAAAAAAATGTTGAAATATACATTTATAAAGAAACCAGAAGCATTCTTATTGGGTATTGTAGGAGGTGATATAAATAGAAAGGAATGTAAGCTGTTCTTATATGCAACAACGGCAGCAAGAATGTTATTGGCCCAAAAATGGAAGCAAGAAGAATTACCGACGAAAGAAGAATGGAGGATGAAATTAATAGACTATGCAGAATTGGATAAACTAACAGGAAAGATCCAAAATCGGCAGGACCAGAAATTCACAGAAGACTGGAGTAAGTTTACAGATTATTTGAAAAGTATTTGTGATGACCAGACTACGTTCATAGGTTTGCAAGAAGTTTTGTGAGGGGTATTATTGGAATTATTGCAAAAATGGATAAGGGGCAGAAGGGTTAGTTAAGACAATTAAAGGTAATAAGAATTTAAGAAATGCATAAGAAGTGGTTAAAACGGTGGATCGTCAGAGGTGCTGAGGGAAGTCCAAAAAAATTGTATAAATGATGAAGTTTTGTGGTAAGTATTATAATTAATATTTTAAAATTAATAAAAATTATTATTTGAAAAAAAGATTTTGGTGTGTGTTGGGGGGAGAGTTGTGCAACTTCTGAGATTGCCATGACCAGCAAAAGGCATAAGCAGGCTCAACGTATTGCTAGGAAAGAGCCCCACTGGTTCCACCTGTCCCCTGACTAGGCCTGGGTTGGGTTGCCACCATCACCTCTCTGGCACTGCCACTAGTCCTGAAGCACGTGAACGTAAGCAGGTACTTGCTTGGTGTTAAATAAGGATCAGGCAGACTCAGCAATGGAGAATAAGAAGGTGAAGTTTATTGCCAGGCAATAAGGACCCAGTTTGGAATCTCTTCTAAAAGGAACTGGGACCCCGATTGACAGAAATCCAGAGTTCTTTATACCTGAGCAGATCACAGCAAATCATAGATCATGAGACAACCATGAGGCAGTCACGATATTGTCAGCAAAAGAATAGCCAATTAGCAAGCTCCTTGCCATGCTACCAGCTCCTGGTCAAGCACTGGTCAAGCACAGAGTTCTAGTTCTGCTTTCCAATGCTCGCAGTGACGCTCTGTCTAACCTCTCCCCTAGTTATGATAGGACAGGGAGTTTGGAGATTTTGTGGTTTTGCTCTTCCTGTTCTGTGGGTTAATTTAGCCTGTATCTGAGGGGATTTTGTACCAGAATCTCTGATTCACGTCTTCCCCTTGTCCAGGGTACACGGATGTTTGTAGGGGAAAGGTCGGCTCCTAATTTTGCTGTTTCAAGCAATATGCAGTTAGCTAAGGCACAGCTTCCCTTTGATTCAAAATGGATTATAAAATACTGTAAGCCCTGATTATGTGTGAGCATATATGAATATATTGATTACTGATAACTGATTATGTGGATAGCATGTTGGGGATAAGCAGTGTCCAGTGCACAGCGGAATGATGAGAAGTATGTGCCAACATGCTCTATACTACTTTATTTACAGTTCAAAGCTGGTAAGTTACAGAAAAACATTTTCCCTCTGCCGGAGCAGAGAAAGCGTCATCTCTCCTCTAAAGCACGGAGAGAATCACTCAAACTGAAACTGCAAAGAACAGTGAAAAACAGGAAACCAGTGTACGTCATATCCAGTCTCCCGTTCCCGTGAGAAAACCTCCAACAGTACAGACTCTGTGGAATGTAAACAACCTGTCTCGTGACAAGCACTTCGCTGCACAGAGAAGAAAGCAGAAACCAACATCCTCCCCCTTTCTGTGAACATCTCTGGGCAGCGTGTTCGTACAATATCAGTACAAACCCAACTTCTGCACATAGGTACAGTGTTGATCCCTTGATACAATCTTGGACAATACATCAGCAGGAATTTCATTACCTGGCATATAGGACACCGTTACGAGTCCCTTCTGAATACGTTCCCTAGCATGTTGCAACTTCAATTGCAAGTGCTTCGTGCTTTGCTTACAACCTTCAGAATTCAGCAAAGCCAAACATGCTTTGTTGTCCTGGTAAACCTGGATTGGACATTTGACAGGAATTTTCATGTCTTTGCACAATTGTAACAACCATTCACAATCTTTAAGTGAATAAGACAGTGCATTCAGTTCAGCTTCACAAGTACTTAAGCTAACTGTTGTTTGCTTCTTGCATGACCAATCAAATAGACCCTGATTGTACTTATAGCAAACTCCAGACGTACTTTTCCTGTCTGTAGTGTCACTTCCAAAACTTGCATCTGCAAATATCTCAAGACCACCAGACTTCTGATTGTTAAATCTCAGTCTGTAATGCATAGTGCCTTTCAAATACCGCGCTATGCGTTTCAGAGCTTTCCAATCCTTAACAGTAGGATTGTTGACTTGTCTGCTTAGCAAATTACAGCTAACAGCAATGTCTGGTCTTGAACATCTGGCAATGAAGTTTAGCTTGCCTAGCACACTTCTGTACAGTGTAGTGTCAGAAAATGCTTCTTCAGTGTCATCTACCTGATAACCTGTTATCATCGGTGTGTCCACAGGGTTAGCATCCATCAGGTTTAGTTTGCTTAACACATCAGCAATTTTCCGTGACTGGTGTACTAGAATGTTACCATCTTGATCTCTCTCTATTTCCAGAGATAGGTAGTTGTTTACCTCACCAAGATCTTTCATGTCAAAGTGCTCTTTCAGTTGAGCTAGGGCGTTATTGTACATTGTGACATCTTTCCAAAAGAATAAAAGATCATCAACATAAAACAAACAATACAGTTTCTTTTTCCCCTCCTCTTTGACAAATACACATGGATCAGCTTTCCCTTGCTGAAAACCTAGAGAAAACAATACTTCAGTGAGTTTTGTGTGCCAACACCGTGCACTTTGTTTGAGACCATAAAGGGATTTCTTCAGAGCACAAACAAATCCCTGTTTTACCTTTACGCCATCAGGTGGAAGCATATAAAGTGATTCATCTAGAGATCCGTACAGAAAAGCTGTATTTACATCATGGTGACTAATGTGTAGATTTTCCTCTGCAGCTAGCTTGAGCATAAGCCTAATGCTCTCATACCTCACTGTGGGTGAGTAGGTCTCGTGATAGTCTTCACCTGGTACCTGAGCAAATCCTCTGGCTACCAATCTGGCTTTGTGTCTGACTATCTTGCCATTTTGATCAGTCTTCGCTTTGAAGACCCATTTGCTTCCAAGCAGTTTCATTCCTGGAACTACTGGAACTAGGTCCCATGTTTTGTTCCTTTCCAAGGAATCAAGCTCAGCCTTCATGGCATTTAACCATGGCTCAGCTTCCTTTGAATCCAAATCCTGGATTTCTTGGAAACTTGAAGGTTCAAATACCTTCTTGGAGCTTTTAACAGCTGTTACTGCTATCTTAGCAAACTCATCAGCAAATCTCTTTGGAGGTCTGCCTTTTGTGGCTCTCTGTGACCTACGAATTAGCCTTAAGTCTTCAATACTCTCCTCTTCCTTCTTAGGAGAAAAACGACCTATTGTGAACAATGGTTCCTCCAATTCTTGATCAGAGCTTTCAGAGGGTCGCATAGAGGCTTTCGCACTCTTGAAATCCTCTGAATCATCTGATTCAGTTTCAGACTCAGAATCAGAACCTTCATCAGTGGGTGTGGGTTGTTGCGGTTGCATTTGACTATCCTCAGTCTCATCACTGTCATCAGGATAACATTGGAAAATTCCCACATTCTCCCCCCACTTGGCATTGTACTCAACACTTCTTGTGAGCTTAATCTCCTTAGACTCAGTCATCATTATTCTGTAAGACCCTTTCTGATAACCTAGAAAGATACCATGCAATCCACGCTTGTCTAACTTGGAGTTTTGTGGTGAGTGAACCCACATGTCCGAACCAAAAATTTTCATGTGTTTGATGTATGGCTTCTTGCCAAACATCTTCTCATAGGGGGTACAACCAATCGCTGAAGATAACCTGCGATTATAACTGTAAGTGAAACATGAGAGAGCTTCGGCCCAATAACTCTCTGGAAGATTTGCATCATGCAGCAAGGTTTTTAACCCTTGAAGCAATGTTTGATTTGCTCGTTCCGCAAGTCCATTCTGCCATGGCGAGCGAGGACTAGACAAATCGTGTTGAATTCCTTTCTCAGCCAGAAAAGCTTCAAACTGCTGAGAAGTGAATTCTCCCCCCCAGTCAGTGAAAAGAATCTTTATCTTCTTACCATTGCACATTTCCCAACCAAGCACAGAATTCCTTGAACCTAGGAAAAGCCTCTGATTTCTGCTTGAGATTGTACACATAAATATACCTGGAAAATGCATCAAGGAGAACCATGAAGTACCTATTTCCACCCAAAGAGGGCGCTAGTGGTCCAACCAAATCAGCATGAATAATTTGGTATGGTTCTGTAGCTTGCCTACTAGACACCTTACCTTTCGCAGCCATTTTCACCTTGTTTGCTGCGCATGCCTTGCACTTCATGTGGTACCTGCAGGGTTTAATAGTCATACCTTCAACCAAGGCAGGCATTTTAGATACTGCCTCAAAATGCAAATGACCAAATTTCCTGTGAAAATCATGAATACATTCTGCATGCAAACTTTTGTTAGAACCTGCAATGCAACAAGTGTCATCCTGCACAACATCATCATAATACAAAACAAACAAACGATCAACAAATTCAGCATACAATTGATAATCATTTTTCTTGGTGATGATGCACCTATTGTTCTTAAAGGAAACGTCAATTTTCTTCTCAATCAGCTGTCCAACGCTGAGCAGATTATGTTTCGCATCCGGCACATAAAGCACATCCTGTATCGATAAGTCCAAACTGTGAAGAACAACAGTTCCGTAGCCTTTACTGGGGATTGTGTGGTCATCTGCCTGGTGAATCGCACCTTCCTGCGGTGTAAAAGACACGAACAGTCGCTTATCGTTGCACATGTGATGCGTTGCCACTGAATCAATAACGAAGAAAGATCTAGACGTCTTCTGGACCTCTGCAACCTCTGCAACCTTTGTAACCTTTGGAGCGTAGCGTGAGACCATTGCCTTGTGCTGCGTTGTCCTGGACACCGGACCTTTGCCTTTGCTCTGGCCTTTTCCACGCGATGAGCTTCCACTGCGCTGCTCTGTCTTGGCCCTGGGATATTTGCATTCCCTCTTCATATGGCCTAGACGTCCACACGAGTAGCATTTCACTGCCTTCAAAGCTTTGGCGCCATCTGGTGGTTCCACTGCACTATGGGATGACGTCTGTGAAGTCTCCCCATTTCCCATGCAGCTATCACCCCGCCAATCTGCTTCATTCTGAATCATGGCAGTATCACAAGCTACTGTGAGTTGAGCATTTGGCTGATCAGTGGTATCAAATTCCCCACTTGCCTCATCCAGCCTTCTGCAGCTAGCCATCATGACTCTGGCATTTGCCTCTTGCGTCATCTATGGTGCTTTAAATCAGGCTGCTTTATACATGCTGCGTCTGTGTACAGCTGCTTCAATCCAAAAGCAAATTCAAAACAGCCTCTGCCTTGCCTGTGCTGCTCTTTTGCTTAACTGCTTTGCTTATCTGCAGCTGCTTCAAACTGCATTCCCAAAGGCAATTTCAAAAGCGAAAGTCCCCAAGTGCTTTCTCTATGCTGCCTTAATTCTTGCTGCGTCACATCTGCAGCTGCTTTGCTCCAACAGCATTTGTAAAAGTTACTTTCGATTTCCCCCAGCATAGGAAAGTGTTGCTTTTAGCCATTTGCCTGTGCCTCGGCAAAACCGGCTATTAAAAGTTCAAAGTCCAGCCATAAAGCCATTAATTAGAAGCTGGCAGGCTGCCCGGAGCAGTAGCACATACCTTCATCAATCATTTTGACACGCAGAGCAGATACCTTGCGATCCGTGCCTCTGCCGCTGTTCCGATGCTTTGCCGACACTTCGTTTCTTTGCTCCTTTGTTCCTTTGCCAGGAGCCCGACTTCTGGAGTCCATTCTCAAAACACTGCGTTTTTCTGGGCCCGGAACCAAGTGTTGGGGATAAGCAGTGTCCAGTGCACAGCGGAATGATGAGAAGTATGTGCCAACATGCTCTATACTACTTTATTTACAGTTCAAAGCTGGTAAGTTACAGAAAAACATTTTCCCTCTGCCGGAGCAGAGAAAGCGTCATCTCTCCTCTAAAGCACGGAGAGAATCACTCAAACTGAAACTGCAGAGAACAGTGAAAAACAGGAAACCAGTGTACGTCATATCCAGTCTCCCGTTCCCGTGAGAAAACCTCCAATAGTACAGACTCTGTGGAATGTAAACAACCTGTCTCGTGACAAGCACTTCGCTGCACAGAGAAGAAAGCAGAAACCAACATAGCATAGGGGTAGCCCTTCTTCCTTGCCTCAGTCCCACTTGAAACCCCTGGCTTTGCAGGATGCTGAACATTGTGGGAAATATATGAAAGATTCGGACCCTTCTTCCAGATGTGCTTGCCTGGTGATGCCAGTGCCCTAGGACAGGAAGCTGTTGGCCCAATGTTGTATTTTCCACAGTGCCCAGTGTTTAGTGTTGCTTCACCCTCCCACCATGCGCACGGGGGCTGGCTCTCAGCCCCCGTGCGATTGAGGGAATCCCGATCGCATCATTGGCTGGCCTGCGGGGCGTGGCCTGCTCCATTTAACGCAGGGGCAGCCTGGGATCTCCCTCTTTGCCGCCTCCAGCTGCTCCGGTTTCCCACCTTCCCGCCCTTTAAGGATTTTCCGTCTTTGACCTTGCTATGGACCTCGGTTGGTCACCGTTAAGGGGCCTGGTAGGAATTTTCCCACTTGGCAAATTGGCACCAGCCACTTGGTTTTTTGCCTACCTCGTAGCAAATCGTCACAACTTCCTTGGTATTGGTGGTTAGGCACTGGTATTGGTATTGTTATGTAGATGGAAGGGGGGAGAAAGCACCATCACCTGCCCCGCATATTGAAGGGTAGTCCGATAAAGGATTCCGGGGGGCGTGGCCCTGTCCTAAGCCTATGCAGGTGAGGGCCTAAGGCACACCCCCAAGCGGTGATCCCGGGGGAATTCCTAGTTGATGTGCATCAGAAGGACTCCCCCTGCTGGTGGTTAACTCTTCCCAAACTTCAAGCAGATGGGCTGAAGCTGGATAGTCTGTTAGGACCAATGCCTAAGCCAATACTGCTCATCACCTGTAACCAATAAAGTTGTGGCCATATTTAGCCCATTAACCTTAAATATCTGTGTCATGTGTCTTTATTTCCACTGGGGGAGGGGACGGGAACTCGCCACACAATGCAGGGCTCCCATGTCAAGTGCAAAGATTTATTGGTGGCTGTGGTGCCACCCCAGATTGTGTCACTAGAGGGCCCAACTGGGCAGACCATACATTCTCCATCCCTACTGTGTACACTTATTAGTTAAAAATAAATAAATAGCTACATTGATGTCTCAACTCTTCATTATGTGGTAGTGGCCCAAAGGGCCACAATTAATGTGATAATGTGAACCCCTATAAATCCTTGAATATGCCCCCAACAGAGAAATTATGGTAACCTGTTGCTTTAAGAAACTAATGATTTTGCAAGATGCCGTCCCCCACTGGGACAGAAGGACAGCTAAGGCGTAAATCACGGAGATACAGCTCATAAGCTAGAACATAAGTTGATACATGGTGCAAAGGGCTACACGTAACACAGGTTCCCAACATGCACACTAACACAATGTTAGTTTGATCATGGTGAGAATCAAAGTTTAGTTTGCAACACTTATTGCGCATGTGTATTAAACATGAAACAAGGTAATGATGTACATGACTGGTGAAAATTCAAATCCTTTGTTTGAAATGTTATAAATACCACCGCCCTGACCCTTGGGCGGGTTGCAGTTTTCCGTAAAGATTCGACTGTAACCTATTGCTTTCCAATAAACAACAATGGACTCCTAACTCCTCTTGTCTCTGAGTTTTATTGGCGTAAACTCAGAAGATAAACCATTTTTGGCTTACAACACTACGATGACACCAGTAGAGTACATATTTTATCCTAGCAGAGGGGAAAGAAGCATTTAAAAATATTCTATGCCAGTTTGCCAGGTCACATGACCAAGCTGAATGAGTTTAGGATCCAGTCTAATCCCCACTTGCCATTGGATTGCTCCCTTGAATGCTTTTACTTGGTAGAATAGACCATACTGCCCAGGCTGGTGCCAAGCCCCTTTCTCTCATGTCCATTTGTGAAGGTTAACCAATTTCACAGAATACCAGAAGCATACAAGTTATTATATTGACTGAGAATAAATTGTAAACTGGCTGTTTGCAAGAATAATGGTAACTTGTATCACAATTACCAAAGCATCAGATAAAACTCTGATAAATGAAACTTAGGTTTTCATGAATCAAGAGAAAGTTATCTCACGGTATCAACACAAAGATGGCATTAATAGTGCAGTCGTAAGATCGCAATAACACTTCAGAGGTTACATTTGCCATTAGCATTTAAAAGGTCAGTTGACAATAGAAAACATATTTTCAATGTAAACTTAATTAAGAAAGGGGTTGGCCAAATCTAAGGCAGATCATACATTAATAGGTAAGTGCAGACAAGGTTTCCCCTTAGAAATCACAGAGGCAACTGTTTAAAAGTGGCACTGATAGTCGTTCTTAGAGGTTAAATTGATGATTTAGAGTGCTAAAACCACACCAGCTGTCAGCAATAAGACAAAATTCACCTTATTTCTCAGTCATAGTTAATATACACATTAAACACATGCTTTGAAAACCACAGACTTACAACTACTGCCTCTTTCACAAATCAGTCCCACAGGGACCCTAATCCAGATTGAGATTATGAGACAGGGGTGTGGAGGAGACCTTAACCCTTTTCCTCCTTGCCCCATTTCCCTGTTGAGAATTACATATTCAGGTAGAACATTAAAGACCAACTAAGTTAGTTCTTGGTATGAGCTTTCGTGTGCATGCACACTTCTTGACTATGGCAGACCAACACGGCTACCTATCTGTAACTGAATATTCAGGTAGGCAGCCATATTGGTCTGTCGTAATAAATAACAATGGTGAAAGATATATTTTTTTTAATTTGAAAGATGTTCCAGTAGCACCTCAAAGACCAACTAAGTATAAGCTTTCTAGGTATGAGCTTTCGTATGTATACACACTTCTTCAGATACTCTGAAGCAGAGGTTGCTACAACGTTATAAGTGTTGATGACTGTTAATGATGGCAGTTGGTTCCACAGGGAAGGGCAAGGGATTTTTAAAGGGATAAAAAGGTAAAGGAACCCCTGACCGTTAGGTCCAGTCGTGGACGACTCTGGGGTTGCGGCGCTCATCTCACGTTATTGGCCGAGGGAGCCGGCATACAGCTTCCGGGTCATGTGGCCAGCATGACTGAGCCACTTCTGGCGAACCAGAGCAGCGCACGGATAGATGACCAAAATTAGCTTTAGCATGTATAATAGGACATGAATCCAATATCTCTATTCAGACCAGGTTTTTAGTTTGGTAATGAGTTATAATTCAGCAATTTCTCTTGTTGAGAATTGTTCCTGATGCTGTTATTGTTGGAGAGAGAGGTTTGGAAGAGAGATTCCTACCCTCCGGTAACAGAGGTGATTTGGTAATTTGGAGGATGGGAGAAATTTGCACAATGGTGATTGCTCCAAGCACATTAAAACTTGGTTAGATTTACATGTGCCCTCATCTAAATTTAAACAAATGTTTCCTGCAAAAATACTTAGTATAGAATAAATCATAGACACTTAGCTTTGCAAACAAGTGAATTTTTTACTCACAGTTTCCAGAAGTCACAGATGCTCCTCTTGTCTTCCTGAACCAGAAGAGGGCCAAAATGGGTGGAACAGTCTCTGATTGCTTGGAGAAAGCCCTGGAGAGGAGGGGAATTAAGATACCTTTGAGGAGGCAGAGACTTTCAGTTTCAGCAACTGATTGATGGGTTAAGACTGCTGTGGGTGAACTGCTGTGCTCCTTAGGCATGATACTCTGCCAAATGTGACCGATATCGGTCATGATATTATGTTTGCTGACTGGGAACAGTTATGGACCACTGGTGTTAAATTTACGGCATGTAATGCCTTAAAAGAAAACATAATGAAAATGATCTACAGGTGGTACATGACTCCAGTCAAGCTTGCAAAAATTTACCATTTGCCCAATAATAAATGTTGGAAATGTAATGAGACTGAAGGTAACTTTTACCATCTTTGGTGGACCTGCCCAAAGATTAAAGCCTTTTGGGAAATGATCTATAATGAAATTAAGAAGGTCCTTAAGTGGACTTTTCCTAAGAAACCTGAGGCTTTTCTCCTGGGCATGGTTGGCCAAATGGTGCCAAAGAAGGATAGGACATTTTTTATGTACGCTACCACAGCAGCAAGAATTCTTCTGGCAAAGTATTGGAAGATGCAAGAACTACCTACTCTGGAAGAATGGCAGACAAAGGTAACAGACTTCATGGGACTGGCAGAGATGACTGGCAGAATCCGAGACCAGGGGAAAGAGACAGTGGAAGAGGACTGGAAGAAATTTAAAATATATCTTAAAAACTGTTGTAAAATTGAGGAGTGTTAAGATGTCAAGGGGTAAGAAGTAAAGAATTACAGCTGTAACTAATAAGTTTAAGGAAATTTAATGAAAGGGAACTAATAGATAAATTGGCTAAAGGGTTGCTAAAGAATTGCAGAATAAGGATGCAGCGAAAGGGAGGTATGGGGAAGTTGGAGGAAAGAAGGTGTATGAAATTAAGGCTATGAAATTATATATGTTTAATGTTTTGTATGTTTTTGTTTTGTGTTGTTGTTTTTTTTATTATGTGTTTGAAAAATGAATAAAAATTATTTTTTTAAAAAAAGATACTCTGCCAAATGTGTGAAGATCATGTTTTTGCTAATAAAGAGTTAACTCCAGCTTTGAACGGTGTGATTTACTGCTGGCACACTTTTCATAGATTTGAAAATAAGGGATCAGCAGCCTCACCTGTCCTGGGGACAGTCTAAGGGATATCTAACCATCTGGGATAGCAGCAGGAAGCAGCGGGAAACGGCACTGGAATAAGGGAATTTCCCGCAAAAAAAGGGAAGGTTGAGAGCTATGACTTTTTGACACTGCCAAGCTGCAGCTTGGGGCCACCGAACGTTGGTCCTGCATCAGTGGCGCATCTCTCTGCCCGCAGAGGTGGACAAGAGAGGGGATCTGCACAGCATCCTAATCTCCCCCAGTCAACACCAGAGGGGCTGCATTCTAAGTGGGGCTCCCAATGATCAGTAGACTGTAACATCTAATCTAGATTACTTTCCTTTTTATATAGTACTTGTGGGGTGTGGCTCTCATACACACACACCCCCGCTCCATGTTCTCTATTTCACCCATAAAACTGCCTGCCATTTGGTAATTTGAAGGGAAAAAAGGCAATGTAAACAAGCATACACATGTCTATAATTGGAATAATTCATTCGGATCATAGAATGTGCATTTTCACTGCTCTTTTGAGTCTGATTGCAAAATTATGGGTGGGAGTGTTGGGGGTGTGAATTCTAGGTCCTTTTATCCCTTAAAAGAGAGAGAGAGAGAGAGAGAGAGAGAGAGAGAGAGAGAGAGAGAGAGAGAGAGAGAGAGGGAGGGAGGGAGAGAGAGAGAGATTCCAGAACAACAGGCTGAATACTCATTCTGAGCAGCAGTCAAAGCACAATGCATTTCCTGCAGATTAAATGCTGGCTGGCAGTTGGTGGCCTGAGGCATTGTGCAGGGCCATTAGTACCACTCAGCCATTAATTCTCCAGGAAATCATCTTTGCCAAGGTGATATCTATGAATGTTAACGGGCAAATTTCTCCCATCCTCCAAATTACCAAATCTCTACATAGCTACATACCAAAGCTCACTCATAAACAATACCTTACTTTAGAAAATATATGTATTCCAAATAGTTCCTTTTGCAGCCATTTTCTGCCTTACTAGCTTTCTTCTTTTGTCTTGTACAGTACAGTTTTATACACTTGAATGGTCAGTCAATCCCCACCCCCCACCCCAAGGTGTTTGGTTATCAAGGTCAGTTAATATTTCCCCTTCATATCTCCTGTTGTGTTGGTGACAAGCTTTGCCAAGAAAAACCTTTCGAAATGTTAAAATGCCGGGGGTGGGAAATGGCTAATTTTCCATTTGCAATCAAGGTGTCAAGATTTGGTAAGGAACTTGTCTTTATCTCTGCTTTATTTTCTTACCCTAGAAGAAAGTCAGCTATAACAGCAAAGAGCGGCTGCTATTCTGGGTTAACTTATTTCAGATTGTGCTGAACGTGCACACATCGTAACCATTTTGTAAATGCTGCCAGTTCCTTGCTGGTTGTTCAGGTTTAGACGCCCCGAGATCATGATATCTAACAAAAGTGGATGGGAAAGTCAGCTTGGAGGGGGAGCGAAACCCCGAGGAACCATCTAACTGCATCCCAGTAATTCAACATTCTGCTAAGGTTAGCTAGCAACACTCTTTATTTCTCATCTTGAAATGTTTACAGTGATGGGCATGTTTCTGAGTAAAGGTTAAGGAATGAACCCACTCACAGAAGCGGAAGGATTGGTATCTCATTCCTTGCTCATGCTGGAGAGAAACTTCAATTTTGACGTAGATGGGCATCCATTCTGCATTAAAGATGCAGGCAGCCAGTTTGGGGAGACAGGTGAGTAATCCAAAACGCATTGACATTGTGCGCATTTCAACAGCACTCTGCAGATGCAGTGAGAGTGGTGCAGACCCACTCTGCACGTGTTTTCTGTGTTTCCTGAGCAGTTTTCCACTTAAGAAAAGCCAGAAGTTGGATCTGCTCTTGCTATTCACATCCAAAGGAACAACCTCTAGAGAGTAATTATTCTTATCTACTACTACTCTTTTATATTGGGACGCGGGTAGTGCTGTGGGTTAAACCACAGAGCCTAGGACTTGCCGATCAGAAGGTTGGCGGTTCGAATCCCCGTGACGGGGTGAGCTCCCATTGCTAGGTCCCTGCTCCTGCCAACCTAGCAGTTCAAAAGCACATCAAAGTGCAAGTACAGTGGTACCTCGGGTTACATACGCTTCAGGTTACATACGCATCAGGTTACATACTCCGCTAACCCAGAAATAGTGCTTCAGGTTAAGAACTTCGCTTCAGGATGAGAACAGAAATCGGGCTCTGGCGGCATGGCAGCAGCAGGAGGCCCCATTAGCTAAAGTGGTGCTTCAGATTAAGAACAGTTTCAGGTTAAGAACAGACCTCCGGAACGAATTAAATACGTAACCAGAGGTACCACTGTAGATAAATAGGTACCGCTCCAGTGGTAAGGTGAACGGCATTTCCGTGCACTGCTCTGGTTCACCAGAAGCGGCTTAGTCATGCTGGCCACATGACCCGGAAGCTGTACGCCGGCTCCCTCGGCCAGTAAAGTGAGATGAGCGCCACAACCCCAGAGTCAGCCACAACTGGACCTAATGGTCAGGGGTCCCTTTACCCTTACTACTACTATTTTATATTAGCTGGGCTAGTGCTATTTGGTATAGAGTCCACTTAATTCTCAGTATTTTTGTAAGTGAGTGTGATGACCAACACAACATATGCATGCAGTTCTTTTAGATAAAAAGTGCCGGTGCATTCCTTTTCTATTGCTTGTCCCTTTAGAACACATGAGAGCAGCTTCCTCAACCTCGGCACTCCAGATGTTTGAGACCTCAATTCCCAGCATCCCTGACCACTGGTCCGGATAGCTAGGGATCATGGGAGGTGTAGGCCAAAAACATCTGGCGGGCCGAGGCTGATGAAGCCTGGCCTATGCCAAACTTCTTCATCTGTAGTCAATAAAAGTTGTAGCCTGATTTGATCCCATTCAATGGTGTGGTGTCATTTTTTGGTAACACATCTGGGGTGTGTGTATGTGTGCGCAGCCTGGGCCTGCAAGTGGGTCAAGAAGATGTGCATTTTACAGAGGAGAGCACTGAAAAATGCATGGACATGCACTTTGCGTTACTGACACCTCCCACATTACGTATCTGAGTGCAGAAAGGTTTCTTACGAAGCAGGTCTAAGTGCCTCTCAGTTAAATGGATTGGACTACATTTCAGGACTTAAAAGTCCTCCCCCTTCATAGATATTCTATTTTTCTGGTGATCGATAAAGGTCCACTTCAAGCTGATGAGATCAAGTAGCTCAGCTGGCTGCTAAAACAAGAAAACAGAAGTAGACCAGGCTTAGTTCTCATTGGAGATTAGGCTCAGACAATGGAATTCGCTGTAAAATAGTTTCTGCTTTTTCCCCCTGAGAAAATTTCTGAGATTTTTATTTTTCAAACTCCTCAGGGGGTAGAAGTCTACTGCGTAGATGTTAACCCCTGAATATTTTAAACCATTTTTGTTTGTTTGGCAGCAACCTCCCCCAGCCGACAATGCCACAGAATGGATGCAAAATGGCTGCCAGGCTGCCAACATGGCTGCCGCTGTCATTTGTGGTGGCAGCCAAAAGAAAGGAAGAAATAATGATTTGGTAATTCATAATCTGTCTGTCCTCAAATCCATACCTATCCTGAGTTATTTTCCAATTGGAATGAATTAATATAGCTCTGCAATGTCGGTAAAAGCAACATATACATTACAAAAAATGAGCAGACTCCCAACTTTTCATTTCAATTTATAGTAATAGCATTTTCAGATTATAATTCTGTATGATCTGAGGGAAGCATAGCCACTGTGGCTTCCTACAGATAATGCTGGACTAATTTCCTATCATCCATTATTGGCCCTACAGGCTGAGGATGCTCAGAGTTGAACAGCATCTGAAGGGCTCTACCCCAATCTGAGGCCATATTCTAGCCTATCTTTTAATATTTATTTATTTATTATTTATATATATATATATATAAACCAAATCTCAGTTGCTTTCTCATCAGATGTTCTCAAGGTGAGATATGCAAAAATATAATAATAATAATAATAATAATAATAATAATAATAATAATAATAATAATTTATCCCCCCCCCTTTCCTGGTTCAAAAACCGGGCTCAGTGTGGCTAACAACAAATTTAAAACACTTAATTATAAAAGCAGCATAAAATACAGTATAAAAACATGAATAACAATAAAATTCAAAAATCAAAAATCAATTAGATAATCCCCAGGGTTAGCCGACTGAATTGGTCCTACTAGGGCCAACAAGGAGGCCAGGGAAGAATTTAAATGTGGGGTCCCAGAAAGGCTTTCTTAATAGAAGAGGAAAGATGGAAAGGGAATAGAGAATCAGGCTAATTCAAATTGAAGGACAGGCGGAATAGCTCTGTCTTACAGACCAGGTCAGAGCCATCACTGAGAAGGCCCTGGCCCTGGTGGAGGATAGTCTGACTTCCTTATGGCCCGGGACCTCTAAACTATGATTATTCATGGACCTTAAGGTCCTCTGCAGGGCATACCAGCAGAGGAGGTCCCATTGATACAAGGGCCCTAAGCCATAAAATGTATAAACAGAAATGTTTAACTAAAAGACATGTCAGTGGCATATGGTTGATTTGTTGATGTGAAATATACACATTAATGATTCCTAATTTTTCCTGTTCTGGCTTAGTGTAAAAAATAACTCTCCATCCTTTCACAACTGTGTCTGGGCAAACCTAGCCAGATGCACCCATCTGTAAAAATATAATATTTATATATTATAAAGATAGTTTTTTAAAAAATTATGGAAACATTTTTTTGCAGTCTACAATTGGCATATATAGACCTGGATAAAGTACACATAGATGTGGATTATTTTTAGAGATTTCATACTAATGGAACTTTATCAAAGCTCACTTATTTGATGATCTAACAATTTTTAAAAGAATTGTACCAGTGATTACTATGAGCAAATAAACTTTTAAAGTCAATTTTATTGTGCTAAGTGATTAATGCTTCATAGCTGAAGAAGAGTGTTATCAGCATAGATACAGATATATTTCATAGGAGATGTATTTATGCTTCATACTTGATATAGAAAGGTACATTTTTTAAAATTGAAGAAGAGTGTCATCAGTATAGATAAAGATATATAGATATATTCAGTAGGAGACAGGTACATATAATAATTATAGCGGACAGTTAACTTATGTTCTTCAGTCCTTCTACTCAGTACAATGAAACGATGTTGTTTTCAAATGAAAGTTTAAGAAATTTAATAAAAAAAGAGTGACATCTGTTCCATAGGCTTTAATGTTTGACATTTGCCTTGAAATCTACCTGTATTTCTCAGAATACAGAGTCCTTCTGTGATGGCCTCAATTTTATTTTTTTATTTTATTTTAAACGGATTTGATCTTTTTATTTGTGAAATGCTCCTAAGAGTCACAGAGCAAAAGCAACCTCATAATTTTCCTCACATTGCTTTCCACATCCCACACATTAACAACTCATTCAATTATATCTTTATATGGTGCTGCTGTTTGTGATTATTATATCCAGGAATGATGAGGATCAGTGTAAGGTCTTTGGGCACCGGGGCATGAGATTCTGGGCCAAGATGATTTAGATTTCTAGTCCTTCATTTTGTTTTATTAATACCCAAGAAAGCATCTTGTTAACTGAACCCAATCATTTTATGGTGATGTGCATATGATAAGCTCAAGGTGAACTCAAATGGATAAATATATCTAGGGAGCGCAGCTGCAGATGCTTGAAGAAAATGATGGAGGGTAGCTTCATAATGTCAAATACAAAGAAGCAAAATATTTTTATTCTGATTCAGCTAAGGGCTACCCCTGCTATGCATATTGCTAGCTGGATAGAGGGTTGCCTTTGCAAGCTCTTTAGTATTTTAAACTCTTACAGTGTAATCCTGTGCATGTCTACTCAAAAGTAAGTCCCATTACTTCAATAAGGCTTAGTCTTAGGTAAGTGGGCATAGGATTGCAGCCTTAGTTTTAAATCGTATTATTGCTTCACCTGGAATATTGGTTTGTATTGCATGGTGACTAATAAAATCAATAATAATACAGAATAAAGCAACAGGGTATTGTGGCACCTTAAAGAATAACAAATTTATTATAAGTTAGAGTCCACTTCATAACCATGTTTTCATATTTTGGCAAGTTCCTAAGCTTGGTCTCATGGAGAAAGCGAGAGAGAGACCTAATGCCCAGTGAGTTGCATGCTTAGGTTGTGGATTTAAATATCCATAGCTACTATCAATATCGAATATCCATAAATATCCATATCTACTGACAATGGTCTCCCTGGCTGCGGTTCCAGAGTTGTGGTGTCACTACTGAGAAAACTGTGGGATGTAATCCACTGGGAGCAGTCAAGTACAACATTCCTTGTTTTCCTAGAGTGGACATGCAAGGGGATGTTGGTCCAGCCAGTCAAAACTTCCTGTTTCCTCCTGGACTGGAGCATCCTTCCTTGCATGTGACTAGAGGTGGGCATGGCCTTACCTGTCCAGGTAACAAAAAGGACAAGGCACGCAGCCATCTCTCTCTTTTTGAATTCCTCTATCGTTGGACCAGCTTTTAGCTAGAATTGCTCTGTTGGCTCTCAGCCAACAGTGGACACTGGGATCATCTCCATATGGGATAGATCCACATGTATATACCTTGTAATTAAGTCTGCCTTCAGGGATCCAATTGTGAACTGATAATGTGAGTAAACTTCTTTTATATACTTTACACAAGATTGTGGCGTGTTTATTCTTTTAAGAGGGGTATAAGGGAACTTACCAGGAATCTAATATTGAGAGGCTTAAACAAGCCTGCAACCAGCTATGTCTACTGTGCCTTTAAAAGGGGAATGTAAAACTCTGCTAAGTTATACTATCCTTAGGAAGGATAGTCATAAAAAATATATCTTTTCCTGCCTCCCTGAACATTCCCACAAAAACCCATGTCCTATATGTTTAAGGTGCCACAAACCCCTGATCATTTTGTGAATAGTTGCTGCTCTTTACCACAGAAACAACTTGCAACCAAGGGTTCCTCAGGTACCACCTCACCCTATCTAGGTCCCTGCTCAGCAACTGCACTCTTCAGATGCGGCATGGCTGAGAAGTGCACTTAGCTCAGCAGAACTGTTGGGATCCACAGCCTGGTAATCTAGCAGGGAGGTGGTGGTGGAGGCAGGAAGTGTCTCCGTCCACAACATGCAAGGGCACGACATCACTGCCCTTGCTGATGTCGGCACCCCTTGTCCACACCAGGAACCAGTATTCATTCTTTATTATTATTTTTACAGTGCGGGAGTGATCTGTGCTTCCAATCTTAATGCGGCAAAAGGGTTGCTTCAACTATCAAAGCAAGCAGCAAGAGAAACTATCCGGTTCTGTAAAACAGTGGTAGCTGACCTGTGACCCTCCAGTGTTCTTGGACTGCAACTCCCATCAGTGCCCCATTCCTCTCTGCACCATGGTTGACGGTCAGGGGTGATGGAAGTTTTAGCCCAGTGACACCCAGACTTTACACCCACGTTGTAAAGGCATACAGCGAAAAAGGTTGTCCCATAACAAGTGACAAGTGGATTGGAAGGGGCACACTGCCAATCCCAACCAAATGTGGAATAAGAGACCTGATCATTTGAAGAATAACTTAGCTTAGAATAGTGATTGTATTCTAACTTGCATTTACTGACAAACTACAAGCATTCTTTATATATATAAAAAGCATCTGTATTTACAACCCATAAATTCTTCCCAGCCCTTTAAATGAGCTCTCCATCTTCAATATATTTGAGTTCTCTATAAATCTACCATTCCTTAATCTAAATGTAATCATCTTGTAATAGACCGATTCCAGTAAAAATGCCATTAATCTTGTTTCCTTGGAAGAGAGGGAGGCGAAGAAGGGAATAAAGAGAAAATTTTCTTCTAGTGTTTCACTGTGGTGTTTTTTATTTAATCTCCAAATTTAAATAGAATCATGATGAACAGCAATAAACATGGGTAAGATCCAGCGAATAGCAAGCATTTCTTGCAGAGTGGAATTTAAAGATGCACCGTATTGGTTCAATTGTGCTGCATATGATTTTGTTTACTTCCACTTGGGCTCCAATGTTTCGTTTGGTGTTTTAGAAGGACCACAAAATGCCGAATGAAGGCCCTTTCAAGTTACCAATTGTCTAATGCAGCTATAAACCACTGAGCCTAGGACTTGCCAATCAGAAGGTTGGCGTTTAGAATCCCCACGACAGGGTGAGCTCCCGTTGCTCAGTCCCTGCTCCTGCCAACCTAGCAGTTCAAAAGCACATCAAAGTGCAAGTAGATAAATAGGTACTGCTCCAGCAGGAAGGTAAACTGTGTTTCCGTGCGCAGCTCTGGTTCGCCAGAAGCGGCTTAGTCATGCTGGCCACATGACCCGGAAGCTGTATGCCAGCTCCCTCAGCCAATAAAGCGAGATGAGCGCTGCAACCCCAGAGTCGGCCACGACTGGACCTAATGGTCAGGGGTCCCTTTACCTTTACCTTAATGCAGCTTAACAATTCAGACGTCTCCATTTTACAAAAATATAAAAACACTCTCTGTAGGGTTCCCATTATTGTCACAGAGAATAAATGTTATGTCACAACAGTGACATTATGCTTCCTCAAGTTTGTATTTCTGCAACCTCAAACAACACGTGGTTGGACTACTGTAATGGGATCTTTACGGGGCTGCCTTCAAAAATGGACCGCATGCTGTGGCTTGTGCATGTTGAGCTTAGCAACTTGTCAACATCATTTCACAGAGGTCATGAAGGCATTGCACTGCCTGGCGATATGCTACTGGGTCAAATTCAAGGGGCTTGTCAGAAGTGCACCTGGGTTCCCTTGCACCCTTGCCAAACAGCTGTACCGGCACCAGGGCCGGATTTAGGTTTGACAAGGCCCTAAGCTACTGAAGGCAATGGGGCCCTTTACATGTCCAGCTGTCCTTTGTCAACAACAAAAGGTCGCTGTTTTTTGTGTTGAATATATGCTATATGGTAATTTATGGACCTAATAGGTATCTAAGGCCATTTGCACATAACAAAATAACCAGTCCATGCAGAATATAGGCACTCTATACATAGAAAGGAGCGAACCAGTGATATTTTAGGGAGCTGGCCACCACTACTGAGAAGGCCCTGTAACTTTGCTTCTTGACCGCAGACATAGGTATTGAGAGATAAGTATCCTTGCAAATCCTTAGCATCTATGATTCTATGGGAAAACATCATAGGGGCCTACACAACACACAACACTGGTTTTATTTTATTTGTTTTTTATCTTATATTTTGGAAATGTACATCCAGTGGGTTTTTTTCCTTTAAATTTTTTTGGAGGCCCAAAGAGAGTGGGGCCCAATCTATAGCTTGTTTAGCTTATACGTAAATCTGGCACTGATGTATCAGTACCTCCAAAGCTGGGAAAGACCAGGGACCAGAAATGCAGAAAGTTTGCTTTTCTGTGCTCCTCCAGCAATTTCCTCCGTACCCGTGGGGACTGATTCTGCTCTGCCCCTTTTCCTTCTACTTCTCTGCCTCCCTCCCTTTTCCCTCCTGCTGCAACTCTCACCTGCTCTCTCTGCCTTTCTTCCCTCTGAGTCATGCTGGCGCTCCGGTCAGACTTCTAATCACACCACCAAACTGGAGAGGGAGCCCTGCAAGGCTGCTGCAACGGCCCATGCCAGTGGCCAGATTCCTCCACCAAACTGCCCGGGGCTTCATCCAGCCACCCAGAGCAACTGAGGAGCGGCCTGGGGGTGTCCACAAATGGGTGGGCTCCTAGCCCCTGTGAGCCAGAGTGAAGACTGCAAGCCTAGCCATTGCTGCCACCTGGAGCTCAGGAGCTTCACCCGCATCACAAAAGACAGGATTCTAAAACCCTCCAATGACATTTGCTGGCAGATGGCAGGCAGCCAATCCCTGCTGTGATAGGGCCGGCATTGTGATTCGCCAGTTACAGCATAAGGCGACCTATCACAGGCGGGGAGGTGTGTTGCCTGGGCTGAGTGTCTCTGTTTGCCATCCCTCTTGATGTTACAATAAATCCTTTTTGAGCTGAAATCTGGTCTTGGGTCATGGCTGAGCCCACCTACACTTCAGAGAGGCATGGTTTTTGTGACCTCCTGGACCTGCACCCTTGGCAGAGGCCCACCTGGCTAACCTCTAGGTATGCCCCTTCACATGATTACTTAAAAAGCCCTAAACAACTTGGGACCTAAATACTTCAAGGAGTATCTTCCTCCAAACCAACCTGCCTCCGAGTTCAGATCATGAGATCCCTTTTGCGGCAATCTACAAGAGGGACCTCTCTGCAGTCGCAGCCTCCCTCTGGAATGTCTGCCCCTCGGATACATACAGCCGACTCTGACTGTTGAGTTTTCGTTGTCAGCTGAAAGCATATTTATTTGCTCAGGCAATTTGCTTTTTGCCATGTTTGTTGTTCGAGTTGTTAAAAACACACACAACAACCTGGCCTTTGATCTGATCTTCATGTAATTGTTATTTTTATTTTATTTTCTATTTGCTTTGTGGCACTCCACCCTGAGATTGCTAGTCAGTGTAGGGTTGGTTTAAAATGTTCTTAAATAAATAAGCACTTGACTGCATCTAGCCAACAATGATAGTAGTGGTGATTTGGATTGCAGAGTACAAACCAATTTGTGCAATCAACATCAGTAAACAAATGGGGGGGGGGGAAGCTTGTGTGTCCTCAACAACAACAGTCACATCATTCCTTTCCTTTTCCTCTACAAAGTTCTTGTGAGATTCCCATCTCACTTACCTTTGATGTGCTTCCAAAGATCCCCCAGAAAAGTTCCTTTTCAAAGAGCAGAGACTTTGAGAAAGGAGAATGTTTAGTTATTTAGTTAGTTAGTTAGTTAGTTAGTTATTACATTTATATCCCACTTCTTTCTCCAAGGAGTGCAAGGTGGAATACACAGGTCTCTACCTCTCCATGTTATTCCCACCACAGCCCTGTGAGGTAGGTTAGGTAAGTGAGTGAGTGACTGGTGCAAGCCTACCCAGTGAGCTTCATGGTTGAGTGGGGATTCGAACCCTGGACTCCCAGGTCCTAGTCCGACACTACACCACACTATTCGTTTCTTGGAAGAAGCAAAGATTCTTCAACATCAACTTCATTGGACTGGTCATGTTGTTCGGATGCCCAATTATCATCTTCCAAAGCAACTGCTCTATTCCGAACTTAAAAATTGAAAGCATAATGCTGGTGGTCAACAAAAGAGGTTTAAAAACTCTCTCAAGGCAAATATTTTAAAAATGTAGTATAAACACTGACAACTGGGAAACGCTGGCCCTCAAGTGCTCCAATTGGAGAACATGGGCTTTGAAGATGCTAAAACTCAGGAATAAAGAGAGAAACATGCTAAGAGGAAGGCACGCTTGGCAAATCCTCACCATGATCAACTGGCAGACTCCGAGACCAGGGAGAAGAGTCGGTGGAGGAAGATTGGAAGAAATTTAAAGACTATTTACAGAAACATTGCAAGATTAATGAATGTTAGAATGATGTTGGAATGAATTTATGTGATTTTAGCAGAAATGTTACAAAGATTTAGGAAAAATAGACTGTTAATTGGTGAAAGGAGAGAAAGTAAAGTTATATTAATTTCAAGATAAATTTACAGGACAAAAATTTGAAAAGAGGGAAAGGATTTGCTGAAATGGATAATTGACTTAGAATACAAAAAAGGGAGGTGTGAGGAGGTCAGGGAAATAAGTTAATGAAAGATCAGTAATGGGAAGATTTGTGGTATTTTTTATGGATTTTTTATTTTTTTGCTTAATGGATTTCAATTCTCTGTTTTATGTTCTTTTTTATTTTTCCTTTTCCCCCCTTTGTATTTCATCTTTTTTTGTTTTCTTTTACTTTTCTTGTTGTATTTCAAAAAACTTTAATAAATATTTTTTTTAACCCCTCCCCATGATCACCTCCTGCCCAGAAACCAATGTCCCCACTGTGGAAGGACGTGTGGATCCAGAACTGGCCTCCACAGTCACTTATGGATTTACTGTTAAAACCGTGTTCATGAAAGACAATCTTACTCATCTTACGGATCACCAAAGAAGAAAGAAGGAGGAGAAGTTTCTTTCTAATTTATACTGCCCATTGAAAGCCAAATCCTTAGCGTTCATAGTGGAGAAGTGTTCTCATTACCTCAAGGGCATTTATTTCTAGAGTGGTTTTTTTATTCTTCAGCCCTTTTATTTTATTTAAAAGGGACTTTGGTTTTGAGCCTGGTCTGACCAATGCTGAATTGACCAAATGATTGTTGTTCACTTTAGCCAGCCAAGTAGCCAACATACAGAATCAACAGTCTGATCACAAGCAGATTTCCTCCTTCGCATGGGACTTACTCCCATATATGTGTGTACAGAATAGCATCCTCAGTTCCTAGTAAATATGCTTTGGATTACAGCTTTATGCTTAACAGCTCAGCAAAAGCATGAACCTGAGAGTTCTGCAGGATCATCTCCAAATTCAACAGCTGAAGAAATAAATCTAACTTCATTATGTCACTTCTCCAATTTCTTTCTCTCTTTAATGTAATGTACAACAGATTTCCTTCTGCAGAGCATTATCCGACTTCATTGTCAGACCAGCTTATTCAGATCCCATCTGTGTGCTTCCAAAAACAGTAAAAACAATTTCTTGAACAAGACTCATATTATCATAAAGACTAAAGTTAGCAAAATCTCTCCAAAAGCACACTTTTTTTTGTCTTCTCTGGAAAGAAAAAGACCCTCCGATTAGTGTGTATTTTCCTCCTGTCTCCCTGCAGTAAATTTTGCCATTTTCCTGGGCTGATGTGGGGTCCTGTTCCTGTTGGAAAGTGGCCTGTTTTGACCCAGATGAAGAACCTGCAACGCATTGTCCCAGTGTGGAGGAGAGAGGGCTCCATCAGTGCCTAAGCCTCAGTTTTTCCAACCATACCTCCTTCTCGGGGCTTGCAGGCAGGGACGTCTTACCCATAGAGGCTAGTGGCACGAGGTGCCAGGGCACCAAGTTCTGGGAAGCGCCAGGGAAGAGGCCGAGGCTGGACGCAGAGCCTCCTGGCATCAACTTGCCACCCTTGCCTGCCTCGCTGAAGCAGCGCCGCTCCTGGAGCTTCTATTTGCCATGGCCACTGCGGCACGAAGAGGCCAGCTGAGCTGGGAGGCACCACGTCCAGCCTCTGTCTCTTCCCCGCCAGAGAAGCCACCCCCTCCAACTACTGCCCGCTTCCTCCAGCCCCGCCAGCAGTGCCGTCCTCCCTAAAATAATGGTCGACAACTCTGGGAAATGGGGGGCGGGGCCTGCTGGAGGGAGCTTTGCACCACAGCGCCGGATATGCTTAAGACGGCCCTGCTTGCAGGGGAACTCTGTGTGTGTGTGGCAGCACCCAGTTATGTCAACATAGCTCACATTCCTCCATCTGAGCAAAGGGAGGGGCTTCCACCATTTCCGAGGGCTTCCCAACTGACACGACAAGTGTACAATTGTTGCTCTAAGTTCCCTTTTCTTGGAGCAAAATAGATGAATAAATATTGTAATTGGTATAGGTTGTGACTTCAGATCACGGGATGCTTGGCCAATTAGAAAACAAATCCAGGAACAAAAAGTCAAGTTCAAAAGACTTTACAGGCACAGCTTCGCCATCAAGCTGGAGAAAGAACATCTGCAAATAATCAGCTGACACGTCTTTTGGGGCAGAGTTGAAACAGCAGGCAGTTTCTATTATCTTGGTCACTTCATTACTTTAGTCATCCAGCCCTGTTTGGTGATCCTGCCAGATGTATTTAAGTGCAGAATGGAGCACATAATTCACAGTGAATAATTTCATATGAACAGTTCATTCTCTCATTTGAGTGTACAGGACGTAGGCAAAAGTACAGATACCTCCGGTTTAGTCATTATTTTAAAATGTTTGGCACTGTGTTGTTTTTTTCTGGCAGCCTCCATTATGCAGTGGCTTAAAAGTCGCAGTATCAGCCAATGAATGAACCAGAATTTTTTTCCAGGGAATAGGCTATTAATCTCTTCATGAGCAGGCAAAAGTCCAGCAGCAGTGCTACAGACTTCAGGTTCTTTTCAATGAATGAGCAATTGAGAACCTTGCTGCCTTTGGAATCTATCTACTTACAATTGTCTAAGTAGACTCCAAAAAACAGGCAGCAAAAAACCACCAAAAAACCACTGAATTAGATTCCCACTGACCATTTGAATGGCCTCTGCAGCGCACACACTTTCCTGATCGCTTTTAATCCAGCTGAACATCAAATCAAAACCTCTCTCCCAACCTCAATGGCAAAAATATCATTTTTCTGCCTCCCCAGTTTTTAAATACCATTTAGAGATCATCCCTGAGTTGGAAAAAAAAATCAGTTTGACAAACAATGAATGCATATAAGGGGAGGCTACATTTTCCGTTCTAAATTGGTCAAAAAATGAAGTCCATTTTTGTATGTGCTGCAAGGAAGATATGATTAGTCATCCTGAATCTGAGTTATCGCTCCATCAACTTGCCATTATCAACTTTCGGTCAAAATCAAGCTCTTAAAACAATTAGAAGAATAATGGTCTTCATATCCCAGGTGCTTACATTAGGTGGTTAAAGCACTAAACAACTTAGGCCCCAAACACCTGAGAGACCATCCCCTACAGAGCCTCTTGGGTGTTAAGATAAACAGAGGGGGCTTCCTTGGCAGTTCCAACGCCTTCGGAAGTTCAAGGGATGGTGGCCCAGGAGACAGCATGCTCTCTGGCAGCCCCTAAGCTGTAGACCTCCTTCCTAGCAGGGATCTGACATCTTCATTATCAGTTCTCGTTGTATGCTGAAGAGATTATACTCACACCTCCGCTGGCATTGCTTCCATGCAGGGAAACCTGATCTTTAGTGCTGAGTTGGAACCAACAACAATTGAGTTTCCCAGGGATTGTTGTTTGTTCCGATTTAGCACTAAAGAGTGAGTTTTCTGGGGAGAAGTGGCGGGACAAAGGCAAAAGTGCTCAGAACGGAAGTGTGGAATAGCCTGAAGATCCAGCTCTTCATCCTGGCCTGTGACACCTGACATATTTTGGAGACCCACCCTATTCTTGAGACTGTGGTTTGTTTTACATTGCATTTTAAATTGTTGTAACCCATCCTGAAGCCTTATGGTGAAGGGTGGGTGATAAATTGAACAACTAAATAGTAAATAATGGTGCTATTTAAAATGTATTCAGGGCTCTTAATTTATAGTTCTTCATCCAGTAGCAGGTGGCATGGTGGAGCAGCGTTGCTCACCTGAGCTGTAGTTGATTGTGTCGTTGCTTACGAGGAGGTCAAACTGTGATGTAAACAACAGCAACACTCTGCCCAGAGGACAGGTGAGTATCTCCACCCTCATCTGCTCTCAGCCTTCTAGTTTGCCCAATGGACAGCTGGGAACTGAAGCTGAGAAATAGTGTTTGTCAAAATCACACTTAGCTTGTGGTTCTTCATTTTTAAATTGCATTTATATGCCACCTCCGAAGGAGTTGAAGGTAGAGTACAGGCATAGGCAAACTCGGCCCTCCAGATGTTTTGGGACTACAACTCCCATCATCCCTGACCACTGATCCTGCTAGCTAGGGATGATGGGAGTTGTAGTCCCAAAACATCTGGAGGGCCGAGTTTGCCTATGCCTGGTAGAATACATCATTCTCTCCCTCCTCGTCTAATCCCCACCACGACCCTGTGAGGTAGGTAAGGCTGAGAAGGAGTGGTTGGCTGGCTCAAGGTCATCCATTAAATGTCATGGCTGAGTGGGGATTTGAAGCCGGGTGCCACAGGTTCTAGCCTGACACTCTCGCAACCTTGGCTCTCCCAGCTCTGCCACTGGACTGCAATTAAACCAGCCCCATTTCAATCCTGATGCTAATTGTCAGATTGGGTTTCCCTGCAGAGATGCAGCCCCTTGCTGTCATATGGAAAGCAGAAATAAGGATCACTCTTAGTTTAGGATTCTGTGCTCTGACGTGCTTTTGCCCGTCGAGCCCGGGCTAATCTGTCTCCTTGCTATTCAACACCTGTCTCATCTATTTCGTCTTTCCATTTTATCTGTTTACTGCAGTGACTGCTCTTCCAGCATTCTGGACAAGCATCATTTCACCTTGCGGCAGAGTTAAACAGCTGTAGCTGCTTTCCTGTAGAAGAATTACTCAGTAGAAGCCCTTTAGGATAGCTGGTTTGAATAGCCAATGACTACATCCATATGTTTACCCTAGGACAGCTTAAAACAAAGTAACAGAAAAGGACAGGTTTGAAAACTAATTAGAAATACCATTGCCACTCAAGGCAGAACAGCTACTATGTGGAGGCAAGAAAACAGTCGACGTTCCATTCAAAAGCTTTTCTATATAGACAACCAGGCTTGGTAAACAGACGTTCCGGACAGGGCCTGATTTTGACTTCTGCCTCCCCAATGCTATATCAGTTCATCCTTCTTCATCTAATTCCCTCTAATTCCAGAAACACACTGCCTCAGGTGCATTCTGCTATTTACCTGAACATGCTGTGAATGAGGGGAGGGGTGTGCAGTTCACACAAGCCCCCACCCCAAAGTCCCTGGGAATATTGGCTCTTCTTCCGACCTTTCTGCTTTCATGCAGGTCACATTCACACAAAGGTCTGAAGGGGTTTTAAGTGTGTTAAAAGATCTTCTCCCTGCCCCATTTGGATTCCCAGTTGCAGAGAGGTTTCAGAGGGCATCTGACAGAATGCCTGTAAAAGCCCCCTTTGGACCTTTGCACTAAACCTACAAAAGTCTGAAGGGGAGTTCTCCTGCTCAGGTAAAGGTAAAGGGACCCCTGACCATTAGGTCCAGTCATGACTCTGGGGTTGCGGCGCTCATCTCGCTTTATTGGCCAAGGGAGCCGGCGTACAGCTTCGGGGTCATGTGGCCAGCATGACTAACCATGGCGAACCAGAGCAGCACACGGAAATGCCGTTTACCTTCCCGCCAGAGCGGTACCTATTTATCTACTTGCACTCTGACGTGCTTTTGAACTGCTAGGTTGGCAGGAGCAGGGACCGAGCAATGGGAGCTCACCCCGTCGTGGGGATTCGAACCTTTTGATTGGCAAGTCCTAGGCTCTGTGGTTTAACCCACAGCGCCACCCGTGTCCCCTCCTGCTCAGAGCCAAGGCTTATATGCATGTATGCCCCCACCCCGGTGAAGTTTGACCATTCACATGCTCAGATATGTGAATACACACACACATACACTTCTGAGAAAATAGCAAATGCCCCAAAACAGTTTATCATTAAATAAAGAGTAAATATTGGGATGCCGAAGCCGATGACAGATTTGCCCATGGCTCATTATCTAATTAGATGGTAGCTAATTTTGAAAGATTACAAACTGCCTTAAATTAAACTTGAATCTATAAACAAGAATATTCTAATACAGCAGATAAAATGATTTTGTAACTTCATTGATAGGAAGCAGGTGTCTGGAAACTCATGCCTGTGTCAGGATGACTTCATCGCTTTGAAGGGGATTCCCAGTTAAAAAGAAAAAAGAAATTCACACATGGGATTTAGTGGCCTTCAACTTTCAGCAGCCATAAAATCTCTTCCATAGTTCTCTGCAAACTGTTGGCAGCCAGTCCAGGTTTGTTATTTCCAAGTGTAGGCAACAAACTGATTTAGAGTGATCTGCAAAAACAATGATGTGTTTCCTTCACTTGTGATTCTAGGGAGTTTTCTCCTTCCTTGCTTTAGACTCAGTGCACAAAAGGATGGAAATCGGTAAACTAAAACGATCTCAGCCTGACTTGAATTGTCGTCAGGAACATGATTTTGAACAGCTGAGAAGGAATTTGGCAAGTGGTAAGTGAGGGTTGAAGTTCTGGTTTGTCCTTTGGTATTATTAGCCCCAAGAACAAACATCTCCTCAGACCTTGCTCACCGCTTGTGCCTCTAGATGTCTACTCAGAAGTAAGTCCCATCGAGTTAAAAGCAGCTTAAAGGTAAAGGTACCTCTGCCCGTACGGGCCAGTCTTGACAGACTCTGGGGTTGTGCGCCCATCTCACTTAAGAGGCCAGGGGCCAGCGCTGTCCGGAGACACTTCCAGGTCACATGGCCAGCGTGACATCGCTGCTCTGGTGAGCCAGAGCCGCAAACGGAAACACCGTTTACCTTCCCGCTGGTAAGCGGTCCCTATTTATCTACTTGCACCCGGAGGTGCTTTCGAACTGCTAGGTTGGCAGGCGCTGGGACCGAGCAGCGGGAGCGCACCCCGCCGCAGGGATTTGAACCGCCGACCTTTCGATCGGCAAGTCCTAGGCGCTGATGCTTTAACCCACAGCGCCACCTGCAGCTTACTCCCAGGTAAATGTGCCTAAGATTGCAGCCTTATGCAACACAGGGTCATAGCTTGGATGGAGCTAATTGGTGGGATAAGATTTTTTGGTGATTAGTCATTACAGTGGTATCTTGGGTTAAGTACTTAATTCGTTCTGGAGGTCCGTTCTTAACCTGAAACTGTTCTTAACTTGAGGTACCACTTTAGCTAATGGGGCCTCCTGCTGCCGCTGCACCGCTGTAGCATGGCGGTGCTCATCCTAAAGCAAAGTTCTTAACCTGAGACAATATTTCTGGGTTAGTGGAGTCTGTAACCTGAAGCGTATGTAACCTGAAGTGTATGTAACCCGAGGTACCACTGTACTTTTCTAGTCCAATCCGTAACACCACGTTCCGGCAGGTAATCAGTATTGGGGTCTGAGATAACAGTAAAACTCAGAGCGATCCCAGCAAAGATCTTTGGGCTACTCTTCACTCCACCTCTAGCAAGCATCCAGACTCCACCTAGTATCTCACAAAGTCCCCACACTGGCTCTGCCATTCACCCCATCAGATTCTGCCCAGGTTCCACCCTGATGCTGCCTCCTCACCTGCCACATTCGACTCCAAGCCCTGAGCTGTCAGAATCTGCCCTGGCTATACACAGAGGTGGGCAAGTGATAATCTTCTTATATTGCATCATACAGATCAACCCACCCAAACCAGATGACAGTGCAATGCAGTCTGCAGGTACGTAACAGTGTCCCAAAAAATCCTTTCCCACCTTTCAGACATGCATCTATCATTAGTTGCCTGACCTCAATTTCAAAGGAGCAATTGTCCCCTATTGCATACGCCCCGTTATGTCCTCTAAAACAAATATTGCCGCTAGTGTAATTCTATTCGGCCCATGGTCATTTCAGCTGAACCCTTCCTGACTTACCTACTCTTGACATTAATGGTTTCCAAACGCTTCAGATTTAAATAATCAAAATGAAAATCTTTGCATCCATATCCGGTTTTAAAGACAGCCTTTTAAAAAAAGAAGAAGTCAATAATCGCTCCAAAGCTTTGACATTAAACAAACTAAACTTCAAATAATACAATGATAGAATAGATTTAATAAACTCAATGTCCAACTTCAGTAGTACTTAATCTCCCAGAATTATTATGTCACCCACTATCACCTCATAAGAAAAATTCCAGAAAGCAATTTCCCAGTGCACAAAAGCACACTATTTTATGCTTTTCTGTCACATTAGAAAGCAGCAGCTATATGTCTAACTGTTAAGGAGTTTCCACTGGCAGCATACAGTATATATGAGATAATAATTTTGGCAATAGGGTATGGATAGATAACTCTTGGTCCAAGGGCCGGATTCAGCCCACTGAATTCTGTAGCCAGGCTGCATTTGCCAAATCTTCCTCCCACCCTCCACCCCACTTATTCCCCCTGCTTCCTCCCCCCAACCCCACCTACCTCCTATCCTGAGTGAAGGGAGGAGGACTGGCCAACGGGGTGAAAAGGAATTGTTGGGTTCACATTTCCATGCAATCACATCTTCCCAAATGAGTATATGTGAACTGCAATGAGGCTATCCTTCAAAGTTTGCACGCCTCTCAAATTTGCAATGCAGTTCTATATCTTTTTTTTTAAATGGATTTTGAAAAGCGCGTATTAGGGAAGAGTATATTGGTGAAAATAATGTACAGAATCCATTGCGCTGGGTAACATTGCTTGCAAAGTTGCGCATATATAGAAAAGTCGCACGTGAAAGCGTGTTCTCCTTCATGGAGAGCACGTGTTGCGGTGGGGGCTGCCAGGACACTCCAAAGTTGGGGGCGGGCTAATTGTTCGTTGGCCACTGATGCGATTGGGGTTTCCCTTGTTGTTGGGATTTGTTGATTGACAGCCAGAAATGCTAAAACTCCTTGCACGAGGCTAGGGCTTCCTCTTTTCGACCGTGCATCGGGTCTGCCCTTGGTAGGTTGAGTGCCTGCCCCTCTAATGCTGCTGCTGCTGCAAGGGATTCCGTTAAAGGAATTGGGGGCTAACTATTGCTTGTCCACTCTGTCAAGGGGGCTCGGGCCATAGCAATGAGCTCCTGGTTGCATTTGGGGTGAGGGCAGGTTCCCTGCTCCGCGTAACCCCCATTCTGACTTTCGCATCGTGCGGAATGTCAGTCTGTCCCCCATGGTGGGGGCAGATAGTCGCAACCAATGCCTAAGCAACCACTCACAAATTTGTATTTCAATAAAGTTGTGGCCAAAATTATGCCAAAAATCTTAAACAAAAATTTTTGTGTGATGTGTGAGTTATTGGAGTGGACCTGGGGACCTCGACACGCAACACGTGTATGTCAAGAAATGCACATGAAAGTATATGGATTTTCATGATGTTTTAAAACCACAAACTGGTCTGGAAATGGGCAGAACTCAGCTTAAGATTGGAAACAAATGAAAAACTGAGGAAAAAATGAAATTGACAAACACCTCCGTCTTTGCTGGCTGGCAACTCCTCCCCATTCCCTTCTCTTCACTCAACCTCAGCCAATCAGGAGTGTTGACATCACCTTGCTTCCTGTATGTTGGTCAAGCCTGGCATGGCCAAGCATGCCATCACCTCTGTCTATTTCAACACCATTATTTGCTCTCTCTTTCCCAATTTTTTATGCATGATAGCCAGCTGGAGCTCACACCTGGACCAGGAGCTGAATCCAGAGATGGAAGACAGGGGGGTGTTCAGTCCCCAACCTTCCTCATGCTGAGTGAGGGATGTGAGCAGAATTTGAGAACTTTCCCTACAACTGAGGACCCTGTCTTATCACCTCCACCCATGTGAATTTACCTGCAAGCTAATGTCTTTAGCAGAGGCCTTTTGTGTGACCCTCTGCCGTGTGAAATATAGAGAGTAGGGACTGTGAACAGGCCAAACCCAAACCTTGGGAAGTCTGAGTCTGTCTTTGAACATGTTCCTCTCGTTTGACAGTCCGTTCCTTTTCCCAGGGAACTCTGCAAAGGGAATAGGGGATCTCCTAACAATTATCAGCACTCTTAACAAACTAGAGTTGCCAGGGTGCTTTGGGGGAAGCCATGGCTGTTTAAAGTGGTGTGATATTGGTTTAAATATATAGGGCAGATGATGCCTTAGCATGAGGCAGATCCCAAAACCAGGTGGGGAGAAACAAAGAGAGATTTCCTGCATTTATCCACTCGCTGGGGACACAGGTGGCGCTGTGGGTTAAAGCCTCAGCGCCTAGGACTTGCTGATCGAAAGGTCGGCGGTTCGAATCCCCCGGCGGGGTGCGCTCCCGCTGCTCGGTCCCAGCGCCTGCCAACCTAGCAGTTCGAAAGCACCTCCAGGTGCAAGTAGATAAATAGGGACCGCTTACCGGCGGGAAGGTAAACAGCGTTTCCATGTGCAGCTCTGGCTCGCCAGAGCAGCGATGTCACACTGGCCATGTGACCCGGAAGTGTCTCCGGACAGCGCTGGCCCCTGGCCTCTTAAGTGAGATGGGCGCACAACCCCAGAGTCTGTCAAGACTGGCCCGTACGGGCAGGGGTACCTTTACCTTTACCTTATATTTATTTACTATACCAAAGAACCAATAGATTCCTTGCCACATAACTGAAACCAGTCAGTATATTTTAAATCAATTTTAAATATTCTGCTTAGAATATTATGCTGCAGACTGCAATCCTATATCCATTTACCATGGTGTAAGCCCCATTGAATCAAATGGGACTGCTAAGCAGACAAGTACCAAACTTGCAAGCCAGTAACTGTGGATAGGTAGCTGGCATGATGTCATCTTAACAAATTTAATTCTTTCGCACACCTTGAGCAGCCATTCACTTTTGGTAATGATCATGTATTTCACACTCTGGCACAGGTCAGCCTAGGAGATTCAACCTATGTATCCTCTTTTCAGAACTTCTACCAGAAGTTCTTCCAGAACTTCTATCACTGTATCCAAAAGCAACTGTGCACCCAAACCAGTTAAGCAAGGCTAAAGAAGATGAAAATATTAAAAAAAATCCCCCCGACTGCTAGAATGGGAAAGAAATGGATAACCTGAATTATTTGCTGAAGCATTAAAACAATTGAATAATTTCTGGTGTTCTGATCTTGAATACAATGCAATGCATAATCAGATGAAATAATTACTTTCTCAAATGAGAATATCGCTCATAATCCCTGCATTGCTTGCGTTCTCACCACCTGTTAGATTTCATCTGTAGCACAGAGACAAAGGGCAAGTGACAAAATTCACAGCATTCTCAGAAAAAAATGTGACAATATATATTCTGGCATTTGCAACAAGAAGACATCCAATATGGTTGGGCGATTAGTAAGATGGAGGGGTATATGAGAGAAGACCTGGATTAAAACTAAGGACACATGAGGTGGTATCTGAAAATTTCTTTTGCACTGATCGAAGCCTGTCTGATCCAGCTGTCTTCTGTTAGTGGAATGTGGAAATAGGCTATTTTTGCCAATCCTCCTTGCCCAGTCCTCTGCATGCGCCCCAAATAATTTTCAGAGTTAGGGGACCCTTCCATACAGGGTGGAAGCTGATTTGGGGGGCTACAGCAGGTCCCTCCTCATTGTGGCGGTGCAAGGCTCTGCTGGGTCCGGTTGCACATGGGACCCATTCCAGAGTTCAAGTCAGATCCTGAGGAATTCACAACCGGAGATGCCGCTTCTGCTCATGTGTGCAGTGCAGTAGAGTGCTTCTGCGCATGCGCGCACAGCGAAACCCGGAAAAATACTGCCAGGTTTGCCGCGTGCGTAACCCAAAGGACACACAATGAGAGGTGTGCGTATCCAGAGGTACCACTGTACTTCAATCAGCATGAAGGACCCCACTGGATACGACCCCACTGGGCTTACCAAAAGCCCAATATCTCCCCGCCCCCCCCCGGGCCGGATTTAGGTTTGATGAGGCCCTATGCTACTGAAGGTAATGAGGCCCTTTATATGTCCATCTGTCCTTTGTCAACAACAAATTGTCGCTGTTTTTTGTGTTGAATATATGCTATATGGTAATTTATGGACCTAATAGGTATCTAAAGCCATTTGTACATGCAGAATGTAGGCACCCTATATACGGAAATGTGCAAACCAGTGATATTTTAGGGAGCAGACTAGCAGGTGGAGCCCATTACTTACATCATAGGAGCCTATACAACACAAAACACTGTTGCTGTATGTAGGTTTTACATATTTATTTTGTTTTTTATCTTATATTTTGGAAATGTCCATCCAGTTTTTTTTCTACAAAATGGAAACAATTGCAAAGATTTATTTAATAAGCCCTGTTCATGGAAGATGTTATGTACAGGAAGCACATGTGGGGTCAGAATTATGCCTGTTGGTGATAGGTATTAAGTTGCCATAGTGAAGAGTTTCTACACATGCAGAAACAGAATATGTGTTGGCATGTGCAGATGATCAGGGGCACTCTTTTTTTGCAGGGTCCTTGGTTGCACACACAGTGTGTCCATGTGTGGAGTCTGTTCACAAGCTCTAATAGATGCAGAGTTCAGGGCCAGGAGGTCCAATTCTGAACCCCAGCCTCATTTTCTGTATGCACTATGCCATCTGAACAGGGCTATGGTATTACCATGAAGCAATTGAAGCATTCAGGACATGGCTAGGGACATCCAACTCAGTTTACGTTGAAAGGCAAACCTACTTCATTTGCACCTTTGGAATAATATGAAACCAGTCCTAAAAGAACTACAATGGCTCCCAGTACATTTCCAAGCACAATTCAAAGTGTTGGTGCTGACCTATAAAGCCCTAAACAGCCTCGCTCCTGTATACTGAAGTAGCGTCTCCACCTCCATCATTCTGCCCGGATACTGAGGTCCAGCGCTGAGGGCCTTCTGGCGGTTCCCTCACTGTGAGAAGTGAAGTTACAGGGAACCAGGCAGAGGGCCTTCTTGGTAATGGCGCCTGCCCTGTGGAACACCCTCCCATCAGATGTCAAGGAAATAAACAACTATCTGACTTTGAGAAGACATCTGAAGGCAGCCCTGTTTAGGGAAGTTTTTAATGTTTGATGTTTTATCGTGTTTTTAATATTCTGTTGGGAGCCACCCAGAGTGGCTGGGGAAACCCAACCAAATGGGTGGGGTATAAATAAATTATTATTATCAATGAACTAAAACACAGCCATCCTTCCAGATTTGAATGTTGTTATGTGTATGAAGATAATAAGGTCCATAAATTAGTGAAAGCAACGCCTTATGTTAGGAAATATCAGCCTATGTATCTACACGAGAGCCAGTGTGGTGTAGTGGTTCAGAGCGGTGGACTCGTAATCTGGGGAACCGGGTTCGCTTCCCCGCTCCTCCACATGCAGCTGCTGGGTGACCTTGGGCCAGTCACACTTCTCTGAAGTCTCTCAGCCTCACTCACCTCACAGAGTGTTTGTTGTGGGGGAGGAAGGGAAAGGAGAATGTTAGCCGCTTTGAGACTCCTTCAGGTAGTGATAAAGCGGGATGTCAAATCCAAACTCTTCTTCTTCTATACCTACATCGATGTAGTGTGTGTATTAGGGAAAATATGCTTTGCAAAAATGTGCATATTATTAATAATAATAATAATTTATTAGGCAAAATCGCATACAAAATGTGTATTTTAGGAAGAATTCACACAAAATACTAATGAATTTTCGTGCAGGCTTTAAAAAACCCACAAACTGATGTGAAGATGCAGGTGCCTCACATTCTTGTTGCATCGAAACCACATTATTTCTTACAGGCCAGGGTATGGAAATGGTGGTCATCTCCCAAAGGGTAGTGAGGGGGCCTGTTCCCAGCTCATGTTGGTCCATTTATCACTCGAAAAGAAAGTAGGTGGGGAGCGGCAGTGAGAAGCCATCATATTTTCAAGAGCAGCCCTCACATCTCCCCAAGGACTCATCAGAAACTAGAGCCAGGCTCTGCCTGTAAATGAGTCTGGAAGCAACATCCGTTTCCTTCCGATTGGGGGAAAAAGCAAAAACTGAGAAACTGTGAGAAACCCAACCTGACAGATTCGCCCATCCCTAAGTACGCCATCTGTCCTATTTAAAGCAGCTGCAGTTTTACTCCCTGTGCTTTAGAGATTGTCAACGGTGATCTTGTTTAGAACTAGTTTCAGAAGGTGGCTCAGGGAGGTGGCACTTGATTCATTTGCAGTTAGTTAGACACATCCCTGAGTGTAATAGATAGATAAAGGTTTCTAGATAAAGGTTACCAGAAAACTCTCTCTCGTGTGCCATTTAATGGAAAGATAAAATTCAGTTTTAGCAGTAGAAGCATGATGAAAGGAAATATGTAAGCCTGCCTGCCAAGTCTCTGACCAGCTTGTGAAGAACAGCCAAATCTTCAGCCTGGCCTTGTTCCTGAAGCATAAGGAAAGGAATTAATTGGGGAAGAAACATGCGAGGCAAAAGAGGTTCACGGCTGAGAGGCCAAGAGATCACTCATCAACTCTCCAGCCGGGGGAAACTCTTAAGATTTATCGCAGGGTGGGAATCTATTTAGGGCTAAACCACTAGATGACTGCCATGCCAAAAGGAGGAGGAAGACAAGAAATAACGCCCCCAAAAAAGGTGTGGCAGGGTGAATGGAAACCAATTTGTTAATTCAGAAAGCAGCAGCTGCTCCCAGCACTCTTCAGAGTCTCTTTGCCCATCTCTCTGTCTTTTCCGTGGATGCTGTTTTACCTGTTTCCTTCTCCCTGGCTGGTTTCTAGGCAACCTTCGGAACCAGCAGTGTACCCAAATGAGCTCAGAAATTTCTTGACTTGTAGGCAGCAGGAGAGGATTGGTCTGTTGGCTGCTAATGTCACGAAAACACTCGGGCTGAGAGTCTCGCCAGTTCCTTTACTCAGTGAAGTGACTGGGACAAAGGGGCTTGTAACCAGGCATATGATGTTATTTCTGTGGGAAGGGTAGCAAGTTCCTCAGACATAGCCGATTAAATTTGATTTTAATTAATTTTATAATGAATGTTTTTAGAATGTTGGATTATTTTGATTGTTGTTAGCCGCCCTGAGCCCAGCTTCGGCTGGGGAGGGCGGGATATAAATAATTTATTATTATTATTATTATTATTATTATTATTATTATTATTATTAAATGCATGCATGCATCATTTTATTTCTATGCTGCCTTTCCGCAGTTCAAACCAGGCTGAAGGTAGCTTACGACATGAAAAATATACATAACTACGACATAACAAAAGTAGTCATAAAAATAAATAAAACATTTTTTTTAAAAAACAACCATACTGAACAATTTCCACATAAAGCACAACAGGATTGTTATAAGAATTTTAAGGTCTCAAATATAGAATAAAGATTCATAAATGCACACATACCTAAGTATAAGAACCATGTGTCTGAAATTGTATGGGAGAGCAATCCTGAAGCCATTTCGACTCTCCCAATGACCTCAAATATTCATCTGCAGTAAGGGAGGCAAATGGGGAAAGCCTTCCCAATATCTTTTTGCTTACACATCAAGGGCGTATTTGTGTATAATAGGGTGAGCCTGTGATCTGCATTCAGGAAATAAAGTGTTAACCATCACAAAAGAATAGCCAGGCTGCCCAGCTAATGCAATTGGTGACCATTATCAGGTATCTTGGCAGACAAGATTTCTACTGTAGACCACCTCCTTCTATGATGTATGTATGATTTTTGTGGGGAGGGGGCTACAGGGTGGGCAGTTTCAAAAGTCTGTATAAGGCCTTCGCACCATTGTTCAGGGTTTTCCTCCCTCCTGCGTGTGGTGAGTGGGGACCCTGTTGCAACAGTTCCTTTAATAAAGATCAAGCTTACGAACCACTTTGCTTCTCAATATACTCTAGTTGGCCTCTG
Organism: Podarcis melisellensis; assembly: GCF_964234715.1. Lineage (NCBI taxonomy): Eukaryota > Metazoa > Chordata > Lepidosauria > Squamata > Lacertidae > Podarcis > Podarcis melisellensis. Next base: position 10,635,031 of record NC_138531.1, read on the forward strand.
TTATTTTCTCCTACCGATAGGGAACCCATTTAAGGACTCTATACTGACTCTGGAATAGCCCATAAGGGAAAGGGAGCAGTTTTTCTTTTAACAGGATCTAAAATAAAGCTACAGAAGACCAACAGCAACAACAGTGATACCACCCTCCAAAAAAACAAAACCCTCCCAAAGAACACCCCAGCCCAATATCCTGTTCTGCAATCTCAGCTTTTGCAGTTGGAGTCCGTCCACCCAGGCCAGGTGAATGCTGATGTCACGAATGCTGCAATTCCTCCCTAAAAACAAGGGAAATCAGTGTGTCGTCCTAGGCAGTTCTGATTAGGGGAGGATCTTTGGGGAGCCCTCTCCCAAGTGAAAGGTTGCAGGTTGGCCAAAGAATCTATTCCCACTACTGGCATTGCTCTTCCTCACACAGACCGAGCAGTGCAGAAGGCATGAACTATGCATGGAGATCAGGAGAAATGGGGTTCTGCTCTCCCCTCTTGCCATCTCTGTGTACTCTGCTTTCAGTTGTCTGTACAGGGCTGAAGTTTCTCGGTGTTGTGCCGTAATAAATTACTGAAGATCTGGAACTTTGCTTTAGAAATACAGACTAGCGATTTTCAGCCTAAGTAGAAGCACATTTTTATTTTTATGAAGGAGGGAAGGCCTTTCCGAAGAAAGGGATAAGGAGAAGCTGCTCTGCGAATTTGGAGAGAGCGAGGAATTTAGAAGTAGCTCCAGCAAGAGATCTCCAAGTAAAATGGAGTAGAAGAGGCCAAAGGTGGGAAATTATTGCAATTTAGCTCAGGTTTCAAAACACGCAGAGGTGGGGTTGGGGAGTCCGATTCAGAAATTTCACCAGGTGAGTAAGAATAATCACACTGGTGTTTTCATTTTGTGGTTGGCAGACTTAAAAAAAGGGGGGGGGGAATAATCTCCTTTATTGTTACCTCTCCCACTCTACCCCCAAGCCAATACAGTAATCCAAATGAGGCATCTAATCATAGCCTGCATTTTTATCAAAGCTTATATTTTTGATCAGGGCCTGTATTTTAAAATGAGCTTAAAGATTTTCAAATGTTTCATGCCAGGCAGAAGACCAGCTGCCTAAAAACCTTGGCAAGATGTTTATCCTCCTGGACAAGGGAGCCCCCTGATTTATAGCAGAAAACAATTCTCAAAGTCGTAAAAAGGGAATTACAGGCTGAGAACCAAGGTTACACAGACCCTACAAATTAAGAGTTGGCAAATAGTAAAGTGAGCCATATCTTCTTCCTAAGGTTAAAAGGCCAAGAGCAAATGGAAAAGCAGCTGGCTTGGCTGGAGAAGGGGAGTGTAAACAGAAGAAGAGGCTTCCTTCCTATTTTATTTTGAGGCTGTAAACTGTTCCTTTTTACTTTGAGAAGGTTTATTCTTTTAAAAAGGCTACCTATGATAATGTATGAAATATATTAGCTTAAATGTAATTATGCAAAGGATCTAGAAAGAAAGAAATGTTAAATTCTTATTTCATAGAGTCATATTGCAATAGGAGACCATCGAGCACTCCTGATATATGGTTGTCAGGCCTTTGTTTAAAGACCTCCAAAAGAAGGAGATCTTTCAATGATAAACTCAAGATCTCTGACATCTGTTTAAGATAAAAATTTAAAACTATTAACCATCTGTTTTGGAGGGCAATAGGGCAAGGAGGGCAAGCGGTGAGCTGGTAATTAAGGTTCCTTGTTGAGACAAATGTAAGATAAATGACTACTTATTTGTCATTTATAGATAGTAGAATATATAGCTTTTTGTTTCCCATAAAAGGCGAAAGGAAATGGGTGTATCTTTTGTGATTGGTTCTAGGAAACAGCCAATGGGAATTTCAACCAGGCTGATTGGACAGAGGCAGCCAAAGGAGGAGCAAGGAGGCTGGGCTGAGGGAATATAAGTGCTGGCCATAATGGCAGGAGCCCAGGCCAGAGCTTGGTAACCATATACCACTGTGCCTCTCATTTATTTGTCTGACAAATAAATTATTATTTTAATTTCTCTATTGCTGCGTTGAATATTTCATTCCAGCTAAGCGTTAACCACAAGCAGGGTGCTACACAAAGAGATAACATGCTCTCTGTCATTCCGTTTACAAGAAGAACCCAATTACAAAAGAGGGGAGTTGCATCTGAGCAATGAATGAAATCAGCTGTTTGCAGGATTATCGCCTCTCCCCATGTTGCACAATGCAGATCTAATTCAAACCACAAGTAATTTTTTCAAAAATAGTGGTGGTGATTTTAATTTTACATTAAAAATCTTGTCATAACAAATTCCTATGCACGCATACTCAGCAGTAAGTCCCACTGTGTTCTGCGGGGCTTACTCCCAGGTAAGTGGGCATAAGGTTACATCCTGCATCTCTTAACATCCCTGATTTGTGTGGAAATGTTTTTGAGCCACAAGCAGGTTTATAGCATTAGAGTAGGGGCAAGTACTGGTGGAGAGATCAGAGCAGATTAGTGTTGTGCAAAATTCCATTTGTTTCGAAGCTGCATTGACTGGGAAATAGTAAACTTTAGGAAAATAGCAGGACACTCGAATGGAAGGACAACAGGAAACCTTTTGAATCCCATGTACTCTGAGTTGTTGTTTTATTCTGTGTGTTTCATTGATCTTTCCCTACTAGCTGTTCACATCAGCACAGCTTCAGTTCATTTCTTTTGTGTACATACCCGATCTGGAATTGATGTTGGCTGTTGGCATCCAACAATGGAGTGTGCCTCTGGGGGTGAAGCCAAACTGCTGGGTTAGCAGCACCAAAGTGACCTTCCTGGGGCGCAAGCCTGGGCAATGTGTATGGAGGTCCTGGGCTGCCCAGACAACAAGACCCCCACCTCGGCCTCGCTGATGTGGTCCAAAGGAAAGCAGAGCAAGAGATTTGGCTCTAGCTTGGCTGCAGGAGCTTCCAGAGGGAGGCGTACAATGCCCCATCAAACCGCCTTAGGGACTCCACTCCAGATTTGTGTAGGATTTATTCCTTAGCCCTCTCTTCTCCCAAAGGTGTTCTGCAAGACAGTGGAAATTTAGGATCAGAATCTTCCTTCTCCTTGATGAGCCCCTCACTTCCCTATACAGGATGTGCAGAAACTGCCTTCTCTTGACCTTTGGACTATTGCAACACACTCTGTGTGGGGTTACCTTTGAAGGTGACCCAGAAACTACAACTAATCCAGAGTGTGGCAGCTAGACTGGTGACTGGGAGTGGCCGCTGAGACCATATAACACCGGTCTTGGTACATTGGCTCCCAGTATGTTTCCAAGCACAATTCAAAGTGTTGGTGCCTCGGCCCAGTATACCTGACGGAGTGTCTCCACCTCCATCATTCAGCCCAGACACTGAGGTCCAGCTCTTAGGATCTTCTGGTGGTTCCCTCCCTGCGAGAAGTGAGGTTATAGGGAACTAGGTTCTCGGTGGTGGCGCCCGTCCTGTGGAACGCCCTCCCACCAGATGTCAAGGAAATAAACAACTATCTGACTTTTAGAACCATCTGACGGCAGACTGTTTAGGGAAGTTTTTAATGTTTGATGTTTTATCTTCTCCTCCTCCTCCTCCTCCTCCTCCTCCTCCTCCTCCTCCTCCTCTTCTTCTTCTTCTGTTGGGAGCCACCCAGAGTGGCTGGGGAAATCCAGCCAGATGGGTAGGGTTATTATTATTATTATTATTATTATTATTATTATGAGCCTGATCAGATCAATCCTGTCTTTGCATGCAGGGGAAGTCCCTAATTCACTGAGGGGTTGAGACTCATTGGCTAACCTCACCTGGTTTAGTCGGCCAGTCGAAATCATTCTTGAGTGTGGCTGCTGTTGCCTGCTGACAGCTTCTAGGAGGCACAGGTGAGTGCTGAATACAGGATGGGGTCAAAGGTGGACAAGCAACCCCAGAAGGAGCATGACCCACCAGAAGTACTACCCCTCCCCTAACACCCCCACGCCCCCAGATCTGGAATCAAATACTTTTATCCACATTACACCAAAATTTAAAAAAGTTCCAGCTCAGGCTTGATTATTGATTTGAGCTACTGAGGTGGCACATCATGGCCGTTAAGTCACCTCTGTCTTGCTTCAGCTCTCGCACAACTTGACGGAAGCTGCGTCTGAGTCTCTGCTTCCTGGAAGGTGAGAGGAGTCATGCGTCCCCTGGCAATTTCCACAACAAGGCCAGCGCCATATTTTGAGAACCTTTGGGCTTCGGCCAGCTCTGTCGATGGCTCCCAAAGAGAGGATTCCAGGAAGTGTAAAACATAGGCAGCATATAAAGAAATTTATATTTCTGCGAAAAGCCAAGGAACACCTGTTATCCCTTCCTGGCCTTTACAGGATTCATGAGTCCCCAGTGCACAGCACAGAGGAAACTCAAGGTGTAAGCACAGGTTTTGCTGATGTAATAGTGATTTGGTTTAGTGTGACTGAGAAAGAGCAGAAGGAGGAGAGAGAGAGAGAGATCCAGAGACTTATTTACATGCCTTGTTTGGCGGAAGTATTATTAGAAAAGCACCTATGGATGGGCATTAAAGGCCTAAAGGAGGAAAATCAAAACCTATCTGTAGGTAGCTGGGTAGGTAGAGATGAGATTATATAAATTCTACATATCATTGGGTTGGACAAATGGTCTTTAGTTAAACTTTTTCTACAGCAGTTAAGAATAAAGGGATTATCCAGCTTTGGGAAGTGGAAGACTTAGCTGAACTTTGACTTGGGAAACTTCCATAACTAGCGCGCGCGCGCACACACACACACACACACACACACACTCTGTTGGAGTGCTTGACATGTAGATCAATCCAAGTATGTATGCTTAGTGTCTGGAGGTGGTTGGAGGATGGATGGCGGCTAACAGATTGAGGTTGAATCCTGACAAGACAGAAGGACTGTTTTTGGGGGACAGGAGGGAGGCAGGTGTGGAGGACTCCCTGGTCCTGAATGGGGTAACTGTGCCCCTGAAGGACCAGGTGCGCAGCCTGGGAGTCATTCTGGACTCACAGCTGTCCATGGAGGCGCAGGTCAAATCTGTGTCCAGGGCGGCTGTTTATCAGCTCCACCTGGTACGCAGGCTGAGACCCTACCTGCCTGCAGACTGTTATCTCCCACTTGGACTACTGCAATGCACTCTACGTGGGGCTACCTTTGAAGGTGACCCAGAAACTACAACTAATCCAGAATGCGGCAGCTACATTGGTGACTGGGAGCGGCTGCTTGAAAGACCTACATTGGCTCCCAGTACATTTCTGAGCACAATTCAGAGTGTTTGTGCTGACCTTTAAAGCCCTAAACGGCCTCATCTAAGTATACCTGAAGGAGCGTCTCCACCCCCATTGTTCTGCCCGGACACTGAGGTCCAGCGCCGAGGGCCTTCTGGTGGTTCCCTCGCTGTGAGAAGCCAAGTTACAGGGAACCAGGCAGAGGGCCTTCTCGGTAGTGGCACCTGCCCTGTGGAATGCCGCCCCCCCCCCCCGATGTCAAAGAGAAAAACAACTACCAGACGTTTAGAATACATCTGAAGGCAGCCCTGTTTAGGGAAGCTTTTAATGTTTGACAGACTGTTATATTTTAATATTTTGTTGGAAGCCGCCCAGAGTGGCTGGGTTATTATTATTATTATTATTATTATTATTATTATTCTCAAAAGCAACTCCCACTTAGTTCAGTGGGCATGATCCTGAGGAAGGGACATACCTGCTTTGAGCCAGGCTGGGTGGTAGCATTGAATTGGGGATTGGCCGAGGCAGATTTAGGGGGTTGCAACTGGTTCACCTGCAAGGAGCACGAAGCCTTGGGGATGCTGAAACTAGGCTTTAGAACGGAGTACGAGAGGCTGGGGCACCAAATTTTGCCGTCACACAGGGGACAAGTCCCAAAATTCCGCCACTGGGGGTGGATTGGGTGGAGGCTGATCTGCCAGCAGTAGTCTTCTGACATCAGGCTTGGAAGAAGGGCTACTCTGCCGCAGGATCCCAAGTCAGCCTCACTGTGGGCCTCATCACTGCACCGGCTCAAGGCTGGCCCAGCTAGGGTTGCCATATTTCAAAAAGTGTAAATCCGAAGCTTTGGGGGGGGGAGTTGTTGAACTTTTCTGGCAAAATCACCCCCCCCCCCAAATTTGTCGTTATTGAGCTATTTTTCAGGGAAATCGGCAAAAACGATACTCCCGACATGGGTTGTCATACGTCCGGATTTTCCTGGACATTTTGCCGATTCCCACCCAGACACTGCTTCCGACTGCGATATTCTGGGACCAACTATTTGCCTGCTCCCACCAGTTTGGACAGTGCGTTTTGATAAATATATAGAACCATTATTTACTTGGATGCGAGTGTCTACTGAAGGCATACAGCAGGGGTCAATGAGCATGAGGATCTCTTCATGTTATTTCCACTAAAACACATTTATTTAAAGTATAAGTCACTTATGTGATACCTTTCTTCCGTGGAATTCAAGAAGGCATGTACAGGGTTTCCAGGTATTCTCTCATCCAGACGCTGAAGAGACCCAAGGCTGCATAGTTTCAGAAAGATCCCAGATCATGAACCTTCAGACCGTGCCTGGGAGGAAGACCACTCATAGTTTCGTGGCTCTCCATTTCCACAAAAATAAGAGGTTGTACAGCGTAGATTCTTCTGCCGGGTCTCTTCTGTGGCATTTGATATTTGTTCAACGACCCACCAGTGGGTATTGGACAATTTGCACCTCTGTAGCTCCCCCCCAAAAAAATGGCTCCTTATTTGTTGATGCTCCTTCTGCGTTGTCAGAGCGACACTTTCCAGTCGCTCTATTAATAGTGCTACTCAGTAGGTGGCTGTGATGCTGTCAGCAGCCGAAGACTAACGATAATCAATGAATCGTCCCAGGGATAGCTGAGAGCATTGCACAGGGATATGCACTGCAGCCAGCGCCATCCATTTTAAACTCAGCAATAAAAGCAGGCAGCACCAATACTGCAATGTTTAATAATGAAAGCATTGGTGAGCCAATTGCCTCTCGATTTGGGGGCACTCGAGACGCAGCTGATGCAAGGGAAGAGGCTGAAAAGCAAGGGGACGACTCTGCGGGGAGAGGAAAAAAGTAAATTAAATGAATGGCGATGGGGGACAGAGATTTAAATCTCAACCTGGAAAGTTAATGGGGTGGATTTTGAGGGACCTGTTTCAGTGGGAAACAGATAGCATAACACGATTGGCTTGGAAGTTGATTGAATTCTTGATTGAATGAAATCTTTGAGCAGAAGAAGCAACACAAATTTATGTCATCTGAAGGTGTAGAAATGAATTTGAGGGAGCTTGTTCTTGAAGGAGAAAGCATAACCTGATGAGATTTGATTGTAACAATCACAATTGATTGGATTTTGATGGGAAACAATACTGGTAGTATTAATTTGCTACTTGAGCCATGTTCCATTTCCATATTGAACACACCTAATTTTTCATCTCGGCCACATGTACTTTGATATGTGGCTCCCAGGGGGTTGGCAGCCCTCAGCCCCCAAATGGTTAACCCCCCCCCCATGCTACATGTTGGTATAACCTGCGTTCCATGCTCTAGAACTGTGCACTGGATCCAGCCAAGCCAATTTGGGTTGCCCCAGGAGTTGACTGAATTGAGCTGAGGCAGCCACAGATCGCCTTGGGTCAAATCGAGACCACGTGGTGGGGGCCACTCTGACAAAGAGAGGAGGGAAGAAGGAGACATGCTGTCATAGCTTCAGAGAATCCTATCCCTCCCACAGTGGAATGCCAAGAAGCAGAAAAAACAAGAGTTCTTACCAAGTAGTTTATTCAATATTCACAGAGAGAGAAGAAGAAATGCGGTCTCTCTTCGATAATGGCATTGTTCCAAGTAAAGTCCCACCCTCTCAGTCCCTCCTATTCTACGTCACCCCTGCGCCGGCTAATCTGTGCTTTCTGCCTTTGAGTTTTCTATTACTCTCAAGGCACACCTTGTTCTGGGAGACGGGAGGTCAGGAATGCTTTCAAGAGACACTGAGTCTGTTAGCTGTCTCTCCCTGGTGCTTCTTCTTCCTGCTGCTCTCCCAATATGGTTGATGCTGACCTCTAAAGCCCAAAACGGCCTCAGCCCAGTATACCTGAAGGAGCGTCTCCACCCCCATCATTCTGCCCGGACACTGAGGTCCAGCGCTGAGGGCCTTCTGGTGGTTCCCTCACTGTGAGAAGTGAAGCTACAGGGAACCAGACTGAGGGCCTTCTCGATAGTGGCACCTACCCTGTGGAACACCCTCCCATCAGATGTCAAGGAAATAAGCAACTATCCTACTTTTAAAAGACATCTGAAGGCAGCCCTGTTTAGGGAAGTTTTTAATGTTTAATGTTGTATTGTATTTTTAATATTCGATTGGGATCCGCCCAGAGTAGCTGGGGAAACCCAGCCAGATGGGTGGGGTATTAATTAATTAATTAATTAATTAATTAATTATTATTATTATTATTATTATTAATAATAATAATAATAATTTCCCAGCTTCTCCCCTCTGCAGCCTCTGAACTATGGCCTTCTGCCAACCGCTGTTCTAAATCTATACTGTCCTCCTCTTCTCGGGAAGGTGCAGAAAGAGGGGGTGGCGATTCCCACCATTCCTACTCAGTCCAGCCCCTGACACTAGTAGGCAGCCTGTGTGCATCTCCCCACCCAGGTGGGAAGAACGAGATGTGTGTTCCCCTTCTGATTTCATGTTTAATTAGGGTTTTAAACCCCAATTAAAGATATGGTGGGGAGGCAGAAGAGATGCCTATCTCCTCCCCTCTCCCAAGCACATGACTGTGCAAGGCCCCCAAATTGCTTCAGGGTCCAGATCCAGCTTGGTTCATTCTGGGTCACATAAAGGCCACTTCGAAGTGTCAGATCAAGGAGTGTTCAGAGCCCTTCTAGAAACTTATACTAACTGTGCCTAAAGGTAAAGGTAAAGGGACCCCTGACCATTAGGTCCAGTCACAAACAACTCTGGCTTTGTGGCACTCATCTCACTTTATTGGCCGAGGGAGCCGGCATACAGCTTCTGGGTCATGTGGCCGGCATGACTAAGCCAGAGCAGCGCACAGAAACGTCGTTTACCTTCCCGCCAGAGAAGTACCTATTTATCTACTTGCACTCTGACGTGTTTTCAAACTGCTAGGTGGGCAGGAGCAGGGACCGAGCAACGGGAGCTCACTCTGTCACGGGGATTCAAACCGCCAACCTTCTGATCAGCAAGCCCTAGGCTCTGTGGTTTAACCCACAGCGCCACCCGTGCCTACTGGATAGCAATTAGGCTATACAAAATGTTGTAATCTTTTCACTTACACATAGCAGTGGGACATGTCCCAATTACAGTGGTGCCCCGTAGGACGAATGCCTCGTAAGACGAAAAACTCGCTAGACGAAAGAGTTTTTCTTTTTTTAGTCGCTTCGCAAGATGAATTTCCCTATGGGCTTGCTTTGCAAGACGAAAACGTCTTGCAAGTTTGTTTCCTTTTTTGTAAAACCGTTAATACCCAGGGTGCATTGCTTGAAGAGGTGCAGTTGCGACTTGACTTCGAGGAGCAACACAGAGCACGCTGTGTGGTAGCCTTTTTTGAGGTTTTTGAGGACTTTGCTGATTTTTGAAGCTTTTCCAAAACTTCTTTTGCAGACATTTGGTAAGTTAAACTTTTAAAACTTTTTTGGGGGTTTTGGGATTTTGGGTTGGGGTGTTTGGAATTCAAGGACTTGGTGTTGGGGAGAGGTTTGCAAGAATCTGGGAGCTTGTGTGGTTTTTTCTGCATTTTTATGATTTTCTGTGACCATTGGGCTATGTTGTTTATTTTTTAAAAAAATCTGGATTTGAATTTCTGTGTGGTGGGTGGCTGGGGGAACAGTTGGGGAGGGGTTTGCAGGAATCTGGGAGCTTGTGTGGGTTTTTTTCTGCATTTTTGTGATTTTCTGTGACCATTGGGCCATGTGGAGGAGCACGACCACGAGCTGACCACCCAGGAGCTGGTCGAACTGCAGGCAGAGGCTGCGCAGGATCAGGCCTCGCTGGAAGAGGAGGAAGCAACTGAGGAACAGCTGTCCTCCAAAGAACTGAGGGACATTTGCCAGAAGTGGAAGGATGTGCAGGCTTTTGCACAGTGACACCACCCTGACAAGGACCTGGCACATGACCTTGCGAACACTTTTGATACAAGGGTCATGTCGCCTTTCAGGGAGGTGCTGAAAAGGCGGATGAAGCAGCAAGAAGCAAAGAGTGGAAGAGGAACCTTCTTCGAGTGGTTCCCCCAGAGTCTTAGAAAATGTACGGTACACTTTGTTGATTTTTAAATGTTTTTCTGTCATGTTTAGAAACTTAGTTTATTTTTCCTTAAATTTTTGAACTGCTCTTTACAGTATGTGTGACTTTAAAGAGCAGTTAATAAACTCTTGTTGTACCAAATTTGGCTTTGTTTGGACTTTTTTTGACCATAGGAACGCATTAATTGAATTTCAATGCATTCCTATGGGATTTCGTGCTTCGCAAGACGAAAAATTCGCTAGACGAAAAAACTCGCAGAACGAATTAATTTCGTCTGGCGAGGCACCACTGTATTATATCATGTAGCAAGAATCCCTGGACCACTGCTTGCTATATGCTTGCTACAGGCAGGAAAGAGGAGATGGAAGATGGAAGCCCCGACAATTCCAGTTTCCCCCCACCCCCTTTTTATTCCTAACACTTCATCCAATAACATCCAAATGTAGCAGTTTTTCAAAGACAGATTTATTGGCTGATAACAAAAGTCTGTGAGGGTGAGACGAGCAAAACCCATAAGAATTGTGTTTTTGGTTACAAATATTGCATCCATATGGAAAATGTCATTTTGCTGGATATTTTCCCCATGTCTCTGAGGAGACTTGTCATTGATTTAAGAATCTGCTAGAATGAAACAAAGGGGTGTGTGGAATGGCACAACTGTATAACAGGAAAACACTTTGCTGTCGTAATTCCAATTAAGTAAATAATAATATTAATTAATTACTTCCCTTCTTAGCTCCTACTGTTACAAATAGTCGCATAACTGGTATCTAGCTTCTGAAACTCACCGCCATATGATACTGTCAATGACAAGTCACTTAGATGACTTTAAAAAGGGATTAGACAAAGACACGCTAAGCCAAACCTTGTCTTACTTTCAGCATAGCAGACACAGCAGCAAAAGGGATCTGTGAGGAGCAATATGTCTCCAAGAATTTGCATGTTTGTGCAGGTCTCATTAAGCCAAGATAATGAGAGTGAGAGAGTTAGGATTTATAGAGATATAGAAAAGGTGTGTTATCTATACTAAAATAATTTGTAATAACCTGTTTGGTTTGATCGACGGATTTTCACACGCAACAGCAAACCATCAGGCTTCTGTGTGCACTGCAAGGATCTTGACACAGCCACAAAATAGATGGCTTGTGGGGAGGGGAATGTCCCAGAATGCAGAAAACGGCCCCATGCTCAATAAATGGGAGAAACACTCTTCCAGGGCAGTTTTGGGAGTCTGTTGCTCTTGCCTCTTCTTTTTCTTTTGCATGCGGCATCTAGAGACTTGTGTATGCTAAGTTCTCAAGTATCTGGACCATTTAAACCAGGCCGGCACCGAGTTATGTATAATCCAGAACAGGTACACAGAAGAACAAGGAGTAGCAAAGCTGGTCAAGTTCATAGCTGTCAACCTTCCCTTTTTTTGCAGGAAATTCCCTTATTCCAGCGCCGTTTCCCGCTGCTATCCCGGATTGTTAGATATCCCATAGACTGTCCCCAGGACAGGTGAGGCTGCTGATCCCTTATTTTCAAATCTGAAAGTTGACAGCTATGGTCAAGATCTTATTGCAGATATTAATATTGAGCAGTTTGAAGTGGCTGGAAGCCTAACAACCGACTTGTGGAAGAAATCATTGTCCAGACCCATAAAAATATTATTCAAAGTTTACTTACAGAACTCCTCGAAAATAACACAGAAACATCAAAAATACATTTTTAAAAATCCATACAATAGATTGTGTAGTCCAGCATCTTACAAAAAGTCACCCAACAGACCTATACTGTAAGCAAAGGTCTCTCTCTCTTTAACCGGCTTCCATTTCACCTGGAGCTGTTTTCCTTGAGAGCTTCATTTAGATTTTCACCCCACGGAGTCTTGAGACAAAGGACTAAAGACAACGCCCTTCAAAACGAAGAACTTGCAATTCACGCCCCCCCCCTCACATGTTATCTAGTAGAGAACAACAATCTGTTAATTATCAATTACCAGTAGTTAAAGCTCAGAGGCAGCTCTTTTTGCTTTTCTACAGCTTCAGTGTTCCTGTTAAACCCTTTCACCAGTACACAGGCATTCCCATTTTCAGTGTGAATTAAACCAATTATAATTAACAGATCTTGCATAGACCTGTCCTAATGGGACCTCTCAAGCAAGTCACTGTGCAATGGGAAAAACCGGATGTTTGAATTTTCACATATAGGCTTGGGCTATAAGGGAATAAGCCCGATAATAAATGTTGGAAATGTAAAGAAACGGAAGGAACATTCTTTCACCTTTGGTGGGCCTGCCCAAGGATTAAGGCTTTCTGGGAAATGATCTATAATGAACTGAAAAAAGTATTTAAGTATACTTTTCTAAAGAAACCAGAGGCCTTTCTCCTGGGCATGGTCGGTCAATTGGTGCCAAAGAAGGATAGAACCTTTTTTATGTATGCCACAGCAGCAGCAAGAATACTCATCGCAAAGCACTGGAAGACACAAGACCTGCCCACCTTGGAAGAATGGCAGATGCAAGTAATAGACTATATGGAACTGGCAGAAATGACCGGCAGAATCCGAGATCAAGGAGAAGAACAGGTGGAAGAGGATTGGAAGAAGTTTAAAGTTTACCTACAAAAATATTGTAAAACTTATGAATGCTAAGGGCATTGTAAATGAAATGAAGGGCTTCTGGTAATTAAGATAGATAAGAGTATAAAGGGAAGGACAAAGGATGAATTTGAATATTAAATGATTTTGCTGAATTAATTTATAAAGTTGAATACAAGAAAGGAAGGCGGGTGGAAGTAAGGAAAATAAGATTTGGAAGGGTATTAACATGAAAGAAAGTGTTTTTTATGTTAAAATTTCTTTTTTGTGTTTTTCTTTTTCTGTTTTTCTGTGTGTATTTTGTGTTGTTTGCTGTTTTTGTGCTTGGTTGTTAACTTTTGTAAAATCTAATAAAATATGATTTAAAAAAAACCAGAAAGTAATATAAAATCAATGTGCACACTTAAGGAAACACAATCATGTGGTGAGAGAAGGGGAGACTACAACCTGAAGCGCCATCTGTACCCATATAAGTCTACCTGTTAATTCAGATCAGCATCAAAGGCCCTGCTCACAGTCCTGCTTCTAAGGCTGATTTGACTGGCAGGAGCAAAAGACAGGGGTCTTCTCGGTGGCCCCCAAGTTATAGAACTTGGTTCTCAATGAGCAAAATTCCAACCTGAAGCACGTTTTCAAAACCTATTTATTTCAAGCTGCCTTTTCTTAAACGAGGTCTCTCAGTGCTGCTTGTTTTAAATTATGGGTGGAACTGTTTTGAGAATGTCACAGTACTCCTAGTATATTCTGGGCCACTATTTTATTCATTAAAAAACACCACAATAATAGCTGACTGTCAGGGACTGGCTGGACAAGGAGTGGTGGAAGACTCCAGCCAGAGAACCCCTAGGGAAACCTCAGAGGAGGAAGGATCAGAGCCAGGGGAGTGGTGGTGGGATACAGGTCCAAGGGTGAAGGGGGAGCAGAATGGATGGATGCCAAACAAGCAACAGGCTTGAGTGAGAGAGGAACCAGTGACAGAAAGCACTGCAGATACAGGACCAACAGCTGCTGAGGAGGGGACAGGGGATATAGTAACTTCACAGGAGCCTGCTGGTCCTACTATATTCAACTCCCCTCCTCTCTTACCTCCAAGAGCACAGAGAGCCTTTCATGTAGCAGAACAAAGAGCACAGAGAGCCTTTACCCAGTGGAGTTTAAGGCTGCTGGGAAAACATCCAGCCAAGGAGAAAATGTAGGCGGAAGTGAGAGGCACAGATCCTGAGTTGTGGCAACTGCTTTACTGCGATCTAGACTTGCCCATAGGTTTCTCTCTGTGTATTCTGTTTCCTTGAATAAAGAATTAACTTTACTGCTCGTCTCTAAGTCTCTGTGCTGACCTGCAGCTGAACCAGCCCTGACACTGACCCATGTATTGAAAGATTTTATTCTGGTTTCTTTCCTGTTTTTTTTTCTTTTCTTATGCAAGCCCCGTTGTGAGGGACATCACCTAAAAGGCAGCCTATAAATAAGGATTTAATGACACTCATCACCACCATCTTGGGAGACTTTAGTAACATAAATCAGCGTCAGTCTACGGGCTCAATGACTGCGACGGCAGCAAGGGGAGCTGCAAGAGTTATTGTCGCAAGGATCACTGTGAGTCTGATGATTTTCTTCTACAGAGCAAGGATATTTCTTGAGAAATGGAATTTGCCACCTGGATTGACTAGAGATTCTACAGCTTTAAATTCCATAGCAACACATAACAATTAAAGCCATGGGGACAGAAAGGTAAATCCAGAGTTGTTTACCTTCTGTGGGTGTAGACATGTTGCTATTTTATGAACAGAGAGCGGCCTCTGAGAGGCTAGCACATTTATTACAGCATAAGCATTTGTGACCTGCGGTTCACTTCATCAGATATACGGTGTTATCTTGCGTTTCAAGTATGTACACACAGCGGTTGTGGCAGCTGCATTGTAGATGGTGAAGTCAGAGATCGCTGAAATGAAGAAAAGGACAGACCATGATCATTACATAATTAAGAGCGGGAATTCACAAAACAGCTGTTTCATTTCTTGTGTTGCTTTGCCACCATTCAGATTTTATTTTTATTATTATTATTATTTGGCTTCTGGCATCACAAAATGCAAAGGAGGTTAAGCCAATTTAGAAATAGAGTAAGTCACATGTGAGGGGTGACCATCCCAGTCGAAAGTAAAGGGATACATTTCCAGCACTTGGAAAATTGTTGAAGAGGAAGTTTTTCTAGTTCTGATGAAGATTTTCAGAATATGTCCTTCAGCCCATTCCTGGCTCAGCCCAAATTTAAATTATATTTCAAACACTGGACATAATCCAGAGACAAATTCAATTTTTTGCCTGGTTTTTCTACAATGCAACTTAGTCTATATTTGGATGTTGACATGTTCTTTGCAATGTCTCACATATCAATTACATATATTTCCAAAGGTCAGATATATCATTTTACATATAGAGTCATTTTAAAGTGCGAATATCCCTGTGGTTGTAGCTTTGATTGGTGTTTCAGTAATAGGCTTACTAGATGGTCCTGGAGGGCAAATGATGTCTTCAGACTCAGTTTTCCTATCTGTAGTAATGGCCTCATTCATAAGAATGTTGCTGCACAGATCAAAGAAATTAACATCCATATTCCTCAACCAAGTGCTGTAGAGACAATAACAATGGCCACTGAAGGAAACTGGGTCAGTAAAACATAGTAACCATATTACATCTTTCAGCATGGAAGAAATTGGGGTAATTCATTATGATTCGCATCTGTATCTTAAGCAAACTCATTGGAATGATTGTCTTCTGCAGGGTCTGAATTTAGTCACATGGACAATATACATTTGCTTCTAAGTGCTAATTTGGCCAGATTGTTGCAAATTGAGTTATATCTAAATCAGATCTGAAAATATCTGAATCATTATTTTTTTTAAAAATCCATGAAGCTAACTTCTGTCCATTCAGTCTTCTACCCAATCAGAGTCTGCTGTTTTTCTCCTGGCATTTGAATTTAGAGTTTGCAGTAATGCCTACGAAGCAATAGTTTATGCAGAATAATCCTTTTACCACAGAATTTCAAAATCTTTTATTCCTGCAGGTTCCCAGAAGCTCAGTGCTGTAAAATTGGGATATGTTCCTTATTTAAAGGATTAAAGGATTTAAAAGATGTTGAGGGAATGAAAACCACAGTGCTGTATGAAAACGTCACATATTCTCTGATGGACTATGTGTTTATTGTTTAAAGAGGAACAGCGATTCATGAATGAATGAATGAATAATATTGCTACAGATCTGGGGGTAACGGAGTTTAGAGGCGCAACGGCATCCATAACTGTTAGTGTTATAAATTAATAAATGGTAGAATTTAGTCAATATTTCGGATACCGAAGGGGAAATACAGCTTCAGCGGTTCTCCAGAAGTGTGCCAAACATGACATTCCTGGTTTAGCCTATGCAAACTAGCCGTTCTGGCCTCAATGAATGCAAGGATCACTGAGTTGAAAATGCAGAGGGAAGAAGGTATCACCAGAGCCAGGGCCTTTTCAACACTGGCCCCAGCCTGGTGGAACGCTCTGTCTCATGAGACCAGGGCCCTGCAGGATCTGATTTCTTTCCGCAGGGCCTGTAAGACAGAGTTGTTCCACCTGGCCTTTGGCTTGGAGCCAGCCTGATCCTCTCCCCCTCTTTCCTTTTCCTTCTGTGATGGAACCCCTATTTGGGGACTTCCCTGGCTTTTCTGGCCCACGTAGGACCAGTCTGGATAGTTGGCCTTGGTGAAGATTTGACGTTTTCTCCCCCCAAACATTTTTTTTTTATCTGGGCTTCCACTGAAACGAGGCTGCATTTTAAGTAGTAGTTTAATCTTGTTTTTAAGTTGTATTTTAATCAATTGTTTTTATACCTGATGTTAGCCGCCCTGAGCACGGTCTTGACCGGGGAGGGTGGGGTATAAATAAAATAAATAAATAACAGCACAAAGTCAGACTCGCTGAATTTAGTTTATACTTCGGCCTTTCTAGTAGCTCCATGCTTCCCTGCATGCATGTTGCCTCCCCATCCTTTAAATATGGATTAAGGCAAGTAAGTTTGAAGCCCCCACCCAACCACCAAATGAAAAACTTGCTATGGGGCCTTGAGGCAGTGACGTCTGCTCAGCCTGACCCACCTCACTGGGTTGTTGTAAGGATAAAAGAGGAGGTGGAAGAAACCACTTCCCCCTGGCTCCTTGGAGGAACAGCAGGATAAAACAGACGCAAATAAATTTTCTTGAGAACATGAAAAAGGAACCTGTCCTCTAAAATTTATTACAATCTAGAATGCTTTTTCCAGTGCCCAGTTCCGTTTGCCATCACTCCATCCAAAGTCTTGAAACACTGCCATGATTAAACATCTCTTAATATCGTCACATTCTTGTCACAAGGTTCAGGCAGCAATCCTACACCTTCCTACTTGGGAGTAAGCCCCAAGGAATTCACTTATTCATGTAGACAAGTGGAGGATTGTGCCGTCAGTGTTCTGAAAACTTCCCTCACTGTTGTTGATAAATTCAGAGAGACTATTTTATATCTTTTCTCCCCTCCAAGAAACTATTCATTACAGAAGTTAACGAGCACTCGCTTAGTAAACTGCCTTTAAGACAAAGCTGAGGACATGTTAATGGTGTAATGAATCAGTTGTTACATTCAATGATCAGTTTTCACAGTAAAGTACTATTGCTTTATTGACCCCCACATCTAAAGATTTATCACAGTGGCGTTTTATAGTGGTTACAGGACACACAGTTATAAGGCAACAGGGTGCCGTTTATTTTATATGGTACTTTTTATGTTTCACTGTATTGTGAACCTGTTGCGTTCTGAAATCCCAAATAACGTTTGGCGGGAAATCATTAAGTATGTCAGGTTTCTCAATGACAATGTGGAGCTTCTGTTGCAACTAGGAATAATCTTCTCTCCCTCAACCTGTTTCAGTTTCCTAAGAAAAATGTATTGAAGTCCATTTAAATATATGGCAGATGTATAACTTGAAAAAAGAAATGAAGAATAGCACAATATATATATGGCTTTTGCCAAACAGCATCTCCAAAGCGGAGCCATATACCGTATTTTTTGCTCTATAAGACTCACTTTTTCCCTCCTAAAAAGTAAGGGGAAATGTGTGTGCGTCTTATGGAGCGAATGCAGGCTGCACAGCTATTCCAGAAGCCAGAACAGCAAGAGGGATTGCTGCTTTCACTGCGCAGAGATCCCTCTTGTTCTGGCCTCTGAGATTCAGAATATTTTTTTTCTTGTTTTCCTCCTCCAAAAACTAGGTGTGTCTTGTGGTCTGGTGCGTCTTATAGAGCGAAAAATACGGTATTTGGTCCCAAACCCACCATCAGACCAACTTCCTGCAAGAATTGCATATTGGAGAATTTCAAAGTGGGGTGACCCAGTTGTGTAGAACCCCTGAAGATGAGTTGTTGCTGTTGTTTAGTCATTTAGTCGTGTCCGACTCTTCATGACCCCATGGACCAGAGCACGCCAGGCACTCCTGTCTTCTACTACCTCCCACAGTTTGGTCAAACTCATGTTAGTAGCTTTGAGAACACTGTCCAACCATCTCGTCCTCTGTCATTCCCTTCTCCTTGTGCCCTCCATCTTTCCCAACATCAGGGTCTTTTCCAGAGAGTCTTCTCTTCTCATGAGGTGGCCAAAGTATTGGAGTCTCAGCTTCAGGATCTGTCCTTCCAGTGAGCACTCAGGGCTGATTTCCGTCAGAATGGATAGGTTGGATCTTCTTGCAGTCCATGGGACTCTCAAGAGTGAGTTAGGTTGGGTTTTACTTTCTCTGCAGGCACAATGTACATTGCAGCGTTGTTGCCAAGGCTTCAGGGAATCCCATCATTCCCATGGTGGCATGCCAAGAAGCAGAAAAAACAAGAAGAGTTCTTACCAAGTACAGTGGTGCCCCGCAAGACGAATGCCTCGCAAGACGAAAAACCCGCAAGACGAAAGGGTTTTTCGGTTTTTGCGACGCTTCGCTAGACGATTTTCCCTATGGGCTTGCATCGCAAGACGAAAGCCCATAGGGAAATCTCGGGGACCTTTTTTTAAATGCTGGCGGTGGGGAGCAAAGCCTTTTTCCCCCCTCCGGACTTCAGAAGAGGTCCAGGAAGGCCGGCGGGGGCGAAAGACTTTGCTCCCCACCGCCAGCATTTTAAAAGCGGTCCGGGATAGCAGGGAAGCGCTTCCCGCTATCCCGGACGGCTTTTGAAGGCAGGCAGGGGGGGCAAAGACTTTTGCCCCCCGCCCGCCTTGGGAAGAGGTCCCGCTGCTTGCGGAGAGGTCCACGAAGCCTGTCCTGGACCTCTTCTGAAGGCAGGCGGGGGGCAAAAGTCTTTGTCCCCCCTGCCTGCCTTCCATGGGGCTTTTAAATCGCCCCGGACAGCGGAGAAGTCCTCCGCTGTCCCGGGCGATTTTAAAATGCCGCCTGCCAGAAGAGGTCGGGGGAAGGCGGTTTCCATAGGAACGCATTAATTGATTTTCAATGCATTCCTATGGAAAACCGTGCATCGCAAGACGAAAAACTCGCAAGACGAAGAGACTTGCGGAACGAATTAATTTCGTCTTGCAAGGCACCACTGTAGTTTATTCAATATCCACAGAGAGAGACGAAGAAATGAGGTCTCTCTTCGATAATGGCATTGTTCCAAGTAAAGTCCCACCCCCTCAGTCCCTCCTATTCTAGGTCACCCCTGCGCCGGCTGATCTGTGCTTTCTGCCTTTGAGTTTTCTATTACTCTCAAGGCATGGAGGGGGGGGGGTCAGGAATGCTTTCAAGAGACACTGAGTCTGTTAGCTGTCTCTCCCCTGGTGCTTCTTCTTCCTGCTGCTCTCCCAATATTTCCCAGCTCCTCCTCTCTGCAGCCTCTGAACTATGACCTTCTGCAAACCACTGTTCTAAATCTATACTGTCCTCCTCTTCTTGGGAAGGTGCAGGAAGGGGTGGTGGTCCCCACCATTCCTCCTCAGTCCAGCCCCTGACAGTTGTTCCAAGAAGACCCAGGTATATTCCCACTCTGTCATCAATGTATACCCTACCAACAATGTATCAGGTTGGCATCAGGCCAGTGAAGGATCTCACATCCAACATCTGCCTTTTCTAAAGAGGTAGGCAACCTGGGGGATGCGGGTGGCACTGTGGGTTAAACCACAGAGCCTAGGACTTGCCAATCAGAAGGTCGGCGGATTGAATCCCCGCAACGGGGTGAGCTCCCATTGCTCAGTCCCTGCTCCTGCCAATCTAGCAGTTCGAAAGCACATCAAAGTGCAAGTAGATAAATAGGTACCACTCCAGCGGGAAGGTAAACGGTGTTTCCGTGCGCTGCTCTGGTTCACCAGAAGTGGCTTTGTCATGACCCGGAAGCTGTATGCCGGCTCCCTCGGCCAACAAATCGAGATGAGCACCGCAACCCCAGAGTCAGTAACGACTGGACCTATTGGCCAGTGGTCACCTTTTAGGCAATCTGGAGACAAAATATGGTAGCATGGGAATGTTTCTCCACCTACTACTTTTCAACTGCAATTTCTCCCTCTCTCTTGCTGCTTTCCTCTAGGCTGTGTGGTATTCCAGACAGACATCTGGGCCATCATGCTATGTGGTGTCAGAAGAGGCTAGCATTTGAAAATCATTGTTATTTCTTTAAAGAAACCATTGTTGTTTTCTCAGCAAGCATTCTGAGTTTCACTTATATGCATGCCGTTGCAGAGCAGTTGCAAATAGAATATTTCCATAACAACCAGGAAAAGATATCTTTCCTTAAAATGAAGAGGCAAAGAGAATCACCGTGAGCATCGATTCATTGCCAAATAAATTATTTGGTATTTTTTTCTACTAAAGTTTGAAAAGCATGCACATAGGACTGATTAGAACACAACTAGAAAAGAACAAAAAAAAGTGACATTTCATTTGTAGGAATGTTCCACGTACATTTATGCTAAAAGAGCATCTTACCATGCTAAGATACCTTCAGTCGTATTTAAAAACATTATTAAAGTACTTTAAAAAGCCAAATATGGTCTCATGGAAAGTGTTGGATATGAACCAGGATTATATCCCTGAGAATAGACTAGAATAAGGGTGGGTGAGAATGTCAACCCAGTTCTCATTTAAAAGTGAATTTACATAACTCACTTTCCCAAACAAAATGCAAACAAAAACATATCCATCCTTCGAAATTCACACTTCTCTGAGTTTTGCAATGCAGTTCTCCAGTCAAATAATATATGCAAAATGCATATATTGGGGTAATGAAGGCATATAAGTGCATATTTTGTTGAAAATAGCATACAAGCATGCATTAAATTAGGGGAAATTGCTTTGCAATAGTGCATTTTATTAGGGGAAATTGTGCACATCAGAAGAAATTCATACTAAAATGCTAGTGAATTTTCATGAGGGGGTGGTGGAAGCAGAAGCAGATGAAAGAAACAAAACTGGCATATTAATCCATTCCTGGTTACAAGTTTCTGAAACTTAAAAATGCCGTCCTATGAATGGCTCCTCAGGATTAAGACTGAATTCTACTACAGTCATACCTCATGCTGTGTCCGCTTCAGGTTATGTCTTTTCAAGTTGCGTCCCGCGGCAATCTGGAAGTACCAGAACGGTTACTTCCAGGTTTCGCCACTCGCGCATGTGCAGAAGCGCTAAATCGTGCCGGGCGCGGGCACAGATACGGCACTTCTGGATGTGAACACTTTGAGTTGCGGACGTGCCTCGGGACGGATTATGTCCGCAACTCGAGGTTCCACTGTATTAGAGTGAGAAACTAAAGATGAAGACATCATAAGTGTGGTGACAAAGTGGGCACAAGACCTGGGACACAACAAACAAATGGAAGATTGGGAAAAATTATGGAAATTTAATTTAAAGTTTACGGATTGTATATTGTTAACAGAGAATGATATGACAATGATGTATAGATGGTATATTACACCTGTGAAAATGGCAAAAATGTATAGAACAGGCTCTAAAAAATGTTGGAAGTATAAACAAAAAGAGGGTACCTTCTTACATATGTGGTGGGATTGTAAAGCAATTAAGAAATATTGGGAAATGATATATAATGAAATGAAAATGGTGTTTCAGATAACTTTTGTCAAAAGTCCAGAAGCCTTTTTACTAGGCATTACAGGCCAAGATCTGCCAACAGAGAAGAAGAAAATATTCATGTATGCTACAAACGGCGGCTAGGCTACTCGCTAGTCCCAAAATGGAAAAGTGACGAGATACCATCTAAAGAAGATTGGCAAGATAAACTTATGGACTACGCCAAAATGGCTAAACTGACTGAGAGAATGAGAGATAAAGACAATAAAGACTTCAAAAAGAAGTGGGAACCATTTACGATGTGCTTACAGAAATATTGCAAAGAAATGAACTCACTAGCAGGATTTGACTAAACACTTATAATTACCAAACAGAATAAAGAAAGGACCTAATTTAGAGAATACAGTATTAAGGTATAACCAAAAAGCAGGGAAATTATTATGCAACAAACCAGAAGAGGAAGTTGAGGGAAGTTGCAGGGGGCGGGGAGAAGGGTACTTGGGTTTGCTTTATATTTGAGATGATGTCATTGTGATTAAAATAAAAATGTAAAAACCAATAAATACTATTTTAAAAAAAAATTCCATGGGACTTATTGGCAGGTAAGTCTGTAGAGCAAAGCAACTTCTGCACCCTTTCCAGGAGCCTTTTCCTGCCTGCGTGAAGGAAGTGGCTCAGAGGAGAAGCTGAGTTTACAAGTGTACAGACTCAAAAATATAAGACACAATGATGGAATATATTAACAGCTATGGGAAAATGCATGACATGGGCAGCCAGCATCAAATTGCTGGTATGAGTACACAATATTTTAATGCTAGTCTGGGGAACAGTTGAAATGTCTATGCACCTAGGTACCCAGGGACCTGGGATCTTTTTTGAATCTCTGCTCATTCATATTCCCAGCTCATTCATTTTCCCTGCCTTCCCAGACACAGCTATATATTAGACCTGATCAGAGCTTCAGCTGCGACTGAGGGGCTAAGGTTCCCGATAATAATAGTCTTTTGCCATCACAAATCAAGCAAATCGAGGCTTTCCGTAAAAATTATTAGTGAAATCCATTACGGTCAAAGGGGGTCGCAAAAATATCTGCAATAAATGTCGAAAACATATAGGGCATCATTTGATAAACTGTAGTATAATTTCGTTTGATGTTTACTTTGAAAATTGGTGGCTCTGCACAGGATATTTTGACTACAGCATATAGCCATTTGGATAATGGTGATTCTCCATTTCATGCCTGATGGCTTTCTGGACATAAAGGTAACATGTTTTTGCCTTCACCTATCCGTTTTTATTATTCAAAACTACCCAGAGATCGCTGAAGGGGGATAGCCTTAGTCGCAAGATTAATTTGCTTCCAGTGACGGCCTGGTTTATTTAGGATGGAGGACATAATAGAAAAAAGGAGGACAGCGTGTGTCTCTGAGCTACAGGTTGAATCTGCTTTGTAACTTAAATTTGTTTGCTTGTTTGTTTTGTATACCACATTTCATCCAAAGATCGCAGAGCAGCTCACGAGATAAAAGTACAATTTGAGAACACAAAATGCATAACAGTAGAAGAACAAAAGCAAACCAATAAACGTCAGATCTACATATTAGCGAAACAAATGCTGACTCAGGCATCTGCATGAGGGCTGCTTGTCTTTTTTATTGTTAAGGGTGAAACATGAATGTTCATGCATTTTTCTGTTTATCTGTTGTTATAGTATTTGGGTGGAGGGGATGAAATTAAAAAGAGAGAGGACAGAACTTGCTTTTAAAGGGCAAATGACACTTTCAAAGAGGGAAGGTGTTTCTTACTGACATCATCTGTTGTGCACTGCACTGCTGCCTCACAGAATCTGTTTGTTCCCCAGACCACAACTGTGGGAAGGAACAGACTGAAAAGGTGGGAAACTGCTGACCTAGTAGGCAAAAAATTGTGGCTGGTGGAGCTAAATTCACCTTGGGATGCCACAAATTTTGCAGGCATGCCACACTACCGTTTATAAATAGGATCATCAGCAAGCACACAGTTTTTACATATATCTCTTTGACAATTACGAGAGAGAGGGAGAGGCCTCCTTCTCCTCTGTTTTTTTATTATTTATGTTTGGTGCCATTGATTTGTGCAATTAGGCAGATTACAGAGAATCATGGGTTCGTACATAAACAGGTGGAATTTGAAATAGCCACATGCGCAGAGGATTTATTATTCGTAGGCCCTAATTGTTTCTATCAGAATTAATAAAATGGATGAAATTTTTTGTTGAATTTTGGCTATAATTTTGGTGCAATTTCTAGTTAGGTAAAGGGACCCCTGACCATTAGGTCCAGTCGTGGCTGACTCTGGGGTTGCGGTGCTCATCTCGCTTTATTGGCCGAGGGAGCCGGCATACAGCTTCCGGGTCATGTGGCCAGCATGACTAAGCCACTTCTGGTGAACCAGAGCAGTGCACAGAAACACCATTTACCTTCCTGCCGGAGCGGTACCTATTTATCTACTTGCACTTTGATGTGCTTTCAAACTGCTAGGTTGGCAGGAGCAGGGACCGAGCAACGGGAGCTCACCCTGTTGCGGGGATTTGAACCACCAACCTTCTGATTGGCAAGTTCTAGGCTCTGTGGTTTAACCCACAACAACACCCGTGTCCAATTTCTAGTTAAACCCTGAATTAATGCCAATGAGCAGTGTAAAGTCGTCTAATTGGCAGTTTGGTTGGAGTCCAGAGGCTATAACATATTTAGGTGTTTTGGTTTCTAGACACATTTCTCAAATGATTAAATTGAACTTAAATAGACTGGTGACAGAGGTATCTATTGATTCAGAAAGATGGGCATTCCTAACAGAAAGGGCTCTGCCACACTTCAACTTGTTCTGTGCCTTGAAAGTACAGGTCTGAGTGGTTCTCTGTTTGCCTTGCCACTTTCCCCAGGAAAACCCGCTCTTTAGCACTGAATCTGAGCAAACGTCAATCTGAAGAAAACCCAGCTGACGTTTCCTCCAATTCAGTGGTTAAGATAGGGTTTTCCCAGGGGAAAGGAGTGGGGCAAACAGAAACCTTAGTAGTGGGGGCAAAGTTAAGACACATGGGGTGTTAGGGGAAGGGTAGTACCTGTCATGGGCCAGGAGTCAGCTTCACCTGCTGAACAGCAGCCTGAAGGGGGAGAAGGCAGAGTGACTCCACCTGTAGCTGATCAGCCTTCAATTTCACAGAGGAGAAGGCACTGATGAGAACCAGCTGGCTCCAGCCTTCCTAAGCAGAGCTTCCAGCAGCAGTCAGATGCTGGCAACAACACTTGTAGTTCCTGGCCTCACCTTCCTGCTTGTCTGTGCCCTTGACCCCACGATCATCAGATTCCTTGACCCCTGGACCATCTGACCACGTGAACTGCTATACACCCAACCTTAGGACTGGACCTGGTTTTGCTTATGGACTCTGTTTCCAGGCAAGTACCCCTTTGTAACTCTACTGGTTGGCTGGCCTCTCACTCCACTGGGCTGTGCTCGTGGGTGTGCAGCACAGGACTATGGCAGTACCTCTTGTGGGAGACATGTTGTGCTATTTCTGGGGTAGTTTGTCCACCTTTGGTCCCCATCCTTCACTCAATGCTCACCTGTGACTCCTGGAAACTCTGCAAGCAACAGTGGTCACACACCAGGAGACGGCTTCAACTGGCCGGCTAAACCAGGTGAGGGTAGCTGACGGGTCTCAAACGCTCTGTGAGTTAGGGGCTTCCCCTGCATGAGAAGACAGGCTGTGGCAGATTGAGGTGACAAGACCAATCGTGGGTTCAGCAATTAAGAAGGTTTCTGCATGTGCTGTAGAGGGAAGTGAGGGGCAAATGTGATTCATCAATCTGAACGGTACATAGGCCATCTGGGAGAAGAAAAAGTCTGATTCTTAACCTCCACTGCCTTGCAGAACATCTTTGAGAAAAGAAAAGGCTACGGCAGGCATAGGCAAACTCGGCTCTCCAGATGTTTTGGGACTACAAATCCCATCATCCCTGACCACTGGTCCTGTTAGCTAGGGATGATGGGAGTTGTAGTCCCAAAACATCTAGAGGTCTGAGTTTGCCCATGCCTGGGCTAGGGAATAAACCCTGCACAAATTCATAGTGGAGTCCCTAAGATGGTTAGATGGCCTGTTGTAGGCCTCCTTCCAGCAACTCCTGCAGCCAAGGTGGTGCCAAACATACTGCTCTGCTTTCCTTTAGACCAAATCATTGAAGCTGAGAGGGGGGGTCTTTCCATCTGAGCAGCCCAGGACCTCCATACACACTGGCCAGGCTTGCGCCTCGGGGTGGTTACTTTGGTGCTGCTAATGCAGCGGTTTGACTTCACACCCGGAGACGCACTCCATACTTTTTCGAGACAGATGGATGCCGACAATACACATAAGAGAAATATTTTGCCACATATAATTCATGCGCTTGTGATGTTCCTTTATATATTCCCTGTGTGTTTTCAAAGATTTAATGCAGCATTTTGGAAGTTTTTTGGGGGGACCTCTAAACCAGGCGTAGGCAAACTCGGCCCTCCAGATGTTTTGGGACTACAACTCCCATCATCCCTAGCTAACAGGACCAGTGTCAGGGATGATGGGAATTGTAGTTCCAAAACATCTGGAGAGCCGAGTTTGCCTATGCCTGCTCTAAACTTTGGTGTGTGTTTTTACTTTAAAAGATGCAGTTGTCAGTATTGGAAAGAGGGTTTAATTTTACAGATCTCTGACTATATCATAGGCCATGCCTTTTAGCACACAGAATTGATTGGCAAGTCTGCCTTTTTTTGCAAATAATCCTGCCTGCGTAGTCTTGGAGATGACGTATTCGGCACCTCTCTACAAATGGATGGCGTTGGGGAAATTTCCACTTGTGATTTCAGTCATGAGGGATCTGTGGCTTATAGTGCCTTGTCAGGTACACTTTGACCCATATGCTCATGCTAAGATAACTTTATGAGGTAATCCAGATTTGAAAATAGAGATGCAGTCCCTTTTTTTATGGAAGAAGCGGGTTGATAGTGGGATTTATACATTAGATCAGTTAATAGGATGGGATGGAGAACTCTCATCATTTTCAGTCTCGTGGCTTCAATACCACTTACCTGCTAGTGTTGAATGGCAGTATCTTCAACTGCAGAACCTTCTTAAGGACTGCTTGCTATTTAGTGTCAGCTTTGAGGGCCTCAGTATCTCTGCTGGAGGACATAATTAGTTATTTGCAGAAAGCTAACCCTGTATTAGTCGCTTATAAACATTTTTTGGAATGTAGTAGGACAGAGAGTTCCATTCAGCTCAGTCTGTTTGTGGTGTTTCTTTAGATTTAAAATTGAGATTGATTGAACAAAAAATGGATGTTCCTGGTATCTTGGGACTCTGCAACACCTTTATACGAAGGGATTGGCTAGTTTAAATAGACGCTAGTGACTCAATGCTGAAAGTGCCTCTTTGTGTCATGGACTGGCTGGTGGGAGGCACCAATGGACCCCCCCAAAAAAGATGCTCAGAGTCAGGGGATTGGTGGTGGGACGGTGATGAGTGGTCCGATGGATAAGACAGAGCAGACTCAGAGGAGGAGCTGAAGAGGCAACAGGGTTTAGTGAGCAGAAAGAGGCTGTGCTAGAGAGCATTCCAGAACTAGAGGCAGAAGAGAAGGCTGGAGAGGAGGATGGGCAGAGATCATGCAGGCTGCTGAAGAAGCCAGGAGGTCTCGCCCTCCTTCTGCAACCAGCTCCCCTCTCCCATGGTCTCCCAGGACCAGAAGAGATATGAAGTGGGTGGAGCAAGGACAGAACAATGCAGCCTCAGATTCCTTGGGAAGAAACCAGGGAGGAGGAGCCTTAGGGAGCTGTGGGAGCTTCAGTCTCCACAACCGCCTCATAGGGAAATTTTTACCAGGAAAAGTTGCTGTGCTTACTAGCTCTGGCCTCCTGAGTCAACCTTGTTTCCTTGAATAAAGAGTTTTCACTGAAGCAGTGTGATTTATTGCTGACCTACTCCTGGCACCCGCCCCAGTGGTGGTGTCCTCCTCCTGGTTGGAAATTATTGCTTGCATTAACTGTGTTTCGGATAAATCCTTGCTATTTGTGGATGTTCATGGACTCTTAGATTGCAGTCCTGTGGTGTGGGGACCAACAAATGAACAGCAAAAGTGGATTCTGTTAGCCCTTTTGGTGGCAAAAGAGACCTATATTGCATTTCTTTGTTGTTGTTGGTATTTGTCTTGAGAGACCATGGAGTGGGCCTCTGTGAGGTAAAACTGCAGCGTTAGCAGCACTGATACGACCTCCCCGGGGCACAAGCCTGGGCATTGTGTATGAGGTCCTAGGCTCCTCAGATGACAAGGCCTCACTCTTGGCCTTGCTGGAGGGACAGATACCCACCATCCACGACTCAGTGGTCTGAACATCTCACTGCCTTTTCTATATTTTAGCACATAATCGTCAGTCTTGGTTTGGATAATTGTCTGGACATATGAAGTGCTTACCATATTTTTTGCTCTATAAGACTCACTTTTTTCCTCCTAAAAAGTAAGGGGAAATGTGTGTACGTCTTATGGAGCGAATGCAGGCTGCGCAGCTATCCCAGAAGCCAGAACAGCAAGAGGGATTGCTGCTTTCACTGCGCAGCGACCCCTCTTGCTGTTCTGGCTTCTGAGATTCAGAATATTTTTCTTCTTTTCCTCCTCCAAAAACTAGGTGCGTCTTGTGGCCTGGTGCGTCCTATAGAGCGAAAAATACGGTATATTGCTTCATACACTTAAATTAGGATTGATGGAATATTCTTATTGTTAATGTCATCTGCAGATTAAAAAAATTAGAAACAAACACACATAACACAGAGAGAGAAGGAGCTTTTACAAATAACTCTTTACAATTCCGGGTGAGTTGCTATCCCTAAGCATGTGTATACCTCTTGGTTATCAGCGGGAACACAGAGTCCAGCTGATAAGAGAAATCCTTGGAGTGGTGTAATAGATAACTGAAATCTTGCCATTGAAATATTGCAGGACTTTAAGGCAAAGAAAAAGTCAATTGCATTTCATCGAAAAGTTATTATTGTAATAGATTTTCTGCTGAGGTAAACTAATCCCAGGCATTAGAATTGTAATATCTCTATTTTCTCCGAGCTTTGCTACTTTGGAATCTTAAAATGAAAGGCTGCCGTGTCGTTTTCTTCCTGCCACCTCACATAACTGTTAAAACTATAAAAAGATGTTCACAGGGGACTCAAGCATAATATGGTAGTGGCAAATGTGTCGTCCCGCGTTGGCCGCCTTCTGAGAGACGCATACCTGGGGGATACTGTTGGTCTCTTCTTGCTTGAACTGAGCCCAAATCTAGATTTCGTCTGAAAATGAAATAATTTGGTGTGGTGTCAACTGCGTTTCTGGCAGGCAAAGTCTATTCCATTATCGCTTGGGGCCTCCTGGCAGCTCAGTAAGCTCCCATAATCCTTGCCTACACCGAAGTTGATCGGGAAATAAAGAGGCGGCTTTTCAATGTTTACTGCAGCGTTTATAGACCTATCATTTTTAATACAATGGTGCAATAGACAGGTTCATCCATTCGAGCTTGAGTGGTGGCAACAGGTGAAATGACGAGGCGAGCGAACCTGATTCTACTACACAGCATATACGTTTAGATGATTAATAAAAACTAACTGCCCGGTGCTCTAGGAAGAGGGCTGCCGCAAAACGGCTGTTTGCCAAATGTGGCATTATGCCAGACTGAATGGATATCACATTAACAGGACACAAGGAAGAATCCTTTAGAATGGGGAGTGAATTAAAGTGGTAAGATGGTAACACCCCCCCCCCAAAAAAATGTGAAAATAAGGCCTGAGGTTAAACACACAGAGACACCGCAACTTGTTTCTTGAAGACTGAGAATTTTGTCCAAGAAACTCTGTTCTACTTTCATCCATAATACATTGCCTTTTGCACAGTCTTAGGAGAAGGAAGTGAAAGACAGAGGGAAATCCTATGTAAGATTTCATACTATTAAATGTCTTGTTTATATTTTTTTCTGTTGAAAAACAGGCCAACCTTTTCCCGTCTAATACAAAAATAATAACAATGCTCTCACAAGAAAGAGGGTAAAGCACTGAGAAAATGAAGTTTAAAAAGAAAGTACTGGTCAAACGGAACCATACGGTTGCACTTTTACTTAAGACTTGCCTACTCATAGGAACTGTCCCAATTTAATGAAATTAATTTCTTCAAGTGAGATACAGTCAACTGCTAAATCAGATTAAGTATAGCTTGTGTCAGTTTAACAAAATTATTCTAAACCCAGTGTGCCTGCATTGGTGGCTTACACCAAATTAAGAGAGGAATCAATTACAGAACTGATTTAGTTAGATCAGAGCAATTTCTGTGTGGAGACACCTGGTCACCCGGCCACTTACAGCCCAGCCCTGTTCATTTTGCTCAGAAGTAGCCACCACTTGAAATTTAATGGGACTTATTCCCAAGTAAGCACACTTAGGATTGCAGACTTTATTACATGCACTAGTAGATATATTACCTTGCTAATATAGTGACAATTTAGGGGCATTCTTCTCCAATCACTGTTTTAATATGGAGGAAGTAAGATTTAATTGTATCTTTGCACCAAGCTAAATCAATTGCTATTTATTTGCCATGTTGTCAGGGGCTCAGGAGCAGAGGCACAGGAAAGGGAGGAAACGGAGAGCGAGGGGGAGGAATCCGAAGGAAACGTAAGCGATGACAGTGGTCCGAGGTCTCTGAGTCTTTCCAGCGAATCGGAAGACTCACAGAAAGGGGCTCCCAGGGTCAGAGCAAGGGGGACACCCCAGGAAGAAGGGGCCAGAAGGGACTCAGAGAGCAGCAGCTGGAAATCGGGACCAGCTTCCCCACCAAAGAGCAGTAGGGGGGAGGAGTCCCAGGTATCGGGATCAGGCTGCTCACCGCCAGCGGGAGGAGATGAGTCAGGATTGGCCACGCCTCCATCGGAGAGCGAGGAAATGGTCAAGAGGAAGGTTGGAAGCTGGGCGCGCGCGCCAAGTTCAAATGTACAGGCGAGCGGCACAGTGGGTAGCCCGGATAGGGAGCCAGGTCCTAAAGCCCGCCGAAAGGAGGGACAGGAGTCAGGGGGGTCAGCGTCAGAAGAGTCCAGGAAGGAGGAGACACCGGGGGGCAGAAGGACCCAGAGGAGAAAGGAGCAACGGAAAAGGTGGAGTAAGGCTAGAGTCTTAAACTGGTGTACAGGGGGTGGAGACTCAGACAGGGCTTCGCCGATCTAGCGTCTAGACGTAGGGCTGCACGCTGCGGCTTGTAAATGGAAACTGAACCTCAGTAAAGACTTTTGTACATTACTACCGGCTAGCGTTGGTCCTCTGTGAGCTGGGACCTGGAGGCAGCCCTGACACATGTGAATTTAGACAACCAGCTTACCGTATGCTATAGAAAATGTGGAGAGGTTTGCCCATTTCATTAAGGTGTGGTGTGCTAAAGTGCAGCGACGCATGAGGCTCCATACATAGATACTGACTTTGCTGTGGAGTGGAAAACCCTCTTCTCCCTCGGGATGAGGGAGGAAATTTGATTCAGTTCACATGCAAAGGTGATTCTCTCCAATCCACCTTTTCCAAAACAATGCATGTTGGGGAACAAGTGAATTGATTTTATGTAAGTGCAGTTGTTGATAGAAACGGTTTATATATCTTTGTAATTGTTTATATAGATGCAATTGTTTTTAACTATTTTGAGATATCTAACTGTTTTAGATATCTCATCTTAAAAAGCAGAGACATCACCTTGCCAACAAAGGTCTGTATAGTTAAAGCTATGGTTTTCCCAGTAGTGATGTATGGAAGTGAGAGTTGGACCATAAAGAAGGTTGATCGCTGAAGAATTGATGCTTTTGAATTATGGTGCTGGAGGAGACTCTTGAGAGTCCCATGGACTGCAAGAAGATCAAACCTCTCCATTCTTAAGGAAATCAGCCCTGAGTGCTCACTGGAAGGACAGATCCTGAAGCTGAGACTCCAATACTTTGGCCACCTCATGAGAAGAGAAGACTCCCTGGAAAAGACCCTGATTTTGGGAAAGATTGAGGGCACAAGGAGAAGGGGACAACAGAGGACGAGATGGTTGGACAGTGTTCTCGAAGCTACAAGCATGAGTTTGACCAAACTGCAGGAGGCAGTGGAAGACAGGAGTGCCTGGCGTGCTCTGGTCCAGGGGGTCACAAAGAGTCAGACACGACTAAACAACAACTGTTTTAGATAGGCTTTTATTGTATTGTATATTGGGTCCTCCCTTAAAGAGGGCACGTGTTGCGGTGGGACCTCCATGGGGCATACCAGGAGAGGCAGTCCTGTAGGTACGAGGGTCCTAGGCCTAGGTCCTAAGATAGCTCCTGAGAAAGCTGAGCAGGCTGGCAAAGGAAGTTTTCCTTCAATGCTGGAAACATGGTAGGGTCCTTCGTTTTACCTGAGAGCAGCAGGCTGGCGACAAATGACACACACCAAACCTCGCTCCCTGCTTCTCCCCATCATTTTGTCGCTGCCGTCTGATGCAGCTGCCTCACTTTCTCTAATGATAGGGCCGGACCTGGACATTTTTCTGTCTTAACTGGTGGTTGTTGGCTCAGCTGCTACCATTGTGAATAGGCCAGGCAGGCAGAGGATTATTGTTTGAGCTAAGCTGCCAGGCTGAGAGAAGAAACACACAGAATTGCTCTCTAGGAGAATCTTATAGCGCAGTTCAAGAAAGCTGATGGGGAAACAGAGCGCTAAAGCTGTGAACCATCCGTCTTACGCTCAACCCTGAATGTGTATGTACAGCGTAAATAAAGCCTTACATAAGAAAAGTTCCATCAGGCTCCAGTGATCTTAGGTTCATGAAAACCAAGGTATGAGGTATGAGTGGAAAACCCTGCAACCTCCATTATGAAGCCACACGTGTAATTTTCAAGTATCCACAATGGTGTTGGAATGAGCATGCTGATTACATAGACTAGAGTTGTTGAAAAGTTGTCACTTGATGGTCATGCAGAAGCGTAAAATGTTGCTGTGTCCTGAGGAAGATTCTCTTGACCCCCCCTTGTTTCCCCTCCTTCCGTTGGATCGTCTCTCGCTCAGGGAACTCAAGACCCCAGAGACAGGAATCTCTCGTTTAGTTTTATTATAGTCATTAGAAAGGTTTGCTTCCCTTCACCCCTCCCACTTCAGTGTCTCTCTTTAAATATTTTTTAAGCAATTTTCAAAAATATAAACATACATCATAAAGCAATTCAAGATACCCAGATTACTCTGAATCTCCTGGCTTCACCCCATCCGTTCCAGGAGTCCTTTTGATTCTATTTTCAACTGCATATCAATACTTTTCCATTTTTTCATCTTTCTAAATTATCTATATGTTCTGTTACATTACAAGTGTATTTAAAATCCTGCTAATGTTTTGACCTGTTTACAATGGTTTTGTATATACATTATAAACATTTCCCATTCTTTTTTAAATTTCTTGTTGTCTTGATTCCTGAGCTTCTCAGTTAGTTTTGCCAACTTGGTTTGCCAGTCTTCTTCTCTGGTCAGGGCTGTCTCTTCCTTCCATCTCTGGGTTAATAACATCCAGGCGGTAGTTGTAGCATACATAAACAGTTTTCTCTGGTCCTTTGGCATCTCAGTCCCTGTAATCAGTGTTTTTTTCTGAGGGGGACACAGGGCTCTGCATACCCCTAAACATTTTGTGTATGTTTGGCCTCATTGAGGGGCAGTATTTCAATATGAGTAGGAAAATGAGAGTACCCCTAAACATTTTTTTAGGGGGGGGGAAGCATTGCCTACAATGCCTAATAAAAAAGCTTCTGGTTTTTTAACAAAAGTTATTTTGAACATTTTTTTCAATTCAATATAAATCATTTCCCAGAATTTTTTGGTTATATTACAGGTTCACCACATATGATAAAAGGTACCTTCTTTTTCTTGACATTTCCAGCATATATTGGTGTTTGTTCCATACATTTTTGCTAGTTTTACTGGGGTCAAATACCACTGGTACATCATTTTCATATAATTTTCTTTCAATAAAGAACATGCTGTAAATTTCAGATCTGTTTTGCATAGCCTCTCCCAATCTGTCATTTGTATACAGTGGTACCTCGGGTTTGCTTCAGGATAAGAACAGAAATCGTGCTCCGGTGGTGCTGCAGCAGTGGGAGACCCCATTAGCTAAAGTGGTGCTTCAGGTTAAGAACAGTTTCAGGTTAAGAACAGACCTCCAGTTTGTTTTCAACTCGCTTGTGGAGACTATCAGAAGTCACAAAGAAAGGAAAAATATATGATAACAACAAGAAGATGAGGAAAACAATAAAGAGAAGAATGGATAGAAATGTGAATATTATTTGGACAAAAATTTAAAAATTTGGCTCTGTAATATGGAATTAATGTGATTTGATTGGTTTGTTAATAAAAATTATATATTTTTTAAAAAGAACAGACCTCCAGAACGAATTAAGTACTTAACCCGAGGTAAAGGTAAAGTTACCCCTGTCCGTACGGGCCAGTCGTGTCCGACTCTAGGGTTGTGCGCCCATCTCACTTAAGAGGCCGGGGGCCAGCGCTGTCCGGAGACACTTCCAGGTCACATGGCCAGCGTGACGAAGCTGCTCTGGCGAGCCAGCACCAGCGCAGCACACGGAAACGCCGTTTACCTTCCCGCTATAAAGCGGTACCTATTTATCTACTTGCACTTAGGGGTGCTTTCGAACTGCTAGGTGGGCAGGAGCTGGGACCGAAAGACGGGAGCTCACCCCGCCGCTGGGATTCGAACCACCGACCATGCGATCGGCAAGCCCTAGGCACTGAGGTTTTACCCACAGTGCCACCCGTGTCCCATTTAACCCGAGGTACCATTGTATTATGTTCCACACCTTTCACCCTCAATTCAGAGTCTCTTTTAAAAGGTTCCTCCCCCCATGCAGCATTTGCAAGCTAGCACCTTTGGGTCTCAGCTGCATCCAGATTGCGGGGTAAGCACTGCAGTACACAGGGCAAAAGGACCTTTGCAGCATAGGGGTTTTGAGCAACACACTGCATCATGCCTGAAATGAGCCCTAGGTCAGGTTAGCTAATGACAAGGTAGCTGTGAAGAGCTTCTGGCCTGCATAAGATCCAGCCAATTAATAGTGACTCGTAGCATGCCATCAATAACCTAAGCAACTGACTTTTCTCCCCACAACTTCTGTGGGCTGAGATGGTTGTAGCAATGGGCCTTTGCTGTTGTGTCTTGTGAACATTTTCCCTCAAGCCCAGAGGGAACGAGTGAGCGTGGAAAAGCAATTTGCCTGTTTTAGGATGGGGGAATTCAGTCCAGACCTCCACCATTTCCCTAACCTCTTACATAACGGGCGGTTTTTCTTTGCTCCCTCCCTTGCCCTTACGACCAGCACAGCGCCAGGCATAAGTCACCCCGGTGTTCTGGTTGCATCCTGCAGTATAGGCCCTTGCCAGAGAGAGACATTTACCACACAGAACGACAGCCTCACCGAAGTCCTGAAGTGGCCAATCCCTCAGCAGGGTTTGTGGGTGTAATTTCTTCTGTTCTTTCCCTAGTGCAACTGGCCATCATTGCACGATGAAAGCCAGTATGTTGCCTAGTAACAGAAGTCCCTTCTCCATCCTTCCCAGAGCCAATGACACGGGTGGCTGACACAGAGATAAATGGCTGCCAAAGATCTCTTAGCTGCAGGACCCAGCCCAGAACAGATGCCCCACCCAGGCTGCAAGGCAATAACGAGAGGACACGCGATCCATTTCCAAGGGTTTAAACAATGCTCCGATTTATTAGCTTTGCCTCAGTTTTCAGTTTCTGCGACATACATATTTAAACAGGCCATTTTTGCTGCAGAATTGAGCAGCCTCTGCCTTTTGTTTTCAAGCTCTGGAATTACTAAAAGCCTAATTTGTATGCAATTTCTTCCAGGACAGTGTTATAATACTCAAAGAATAGTGTCAGGTCTGCCTTCCTTCTGTCATCTAGTGAGCTATGATTTTGCTCATTCGATATTCCCTTTTTTTATAACTATGCTGAGTCTTGTTCAACAAATTAGTAAGCTATGTCATATTGTACTGCTGCTTAATTATGCATGTGAGCATTCATTTTATCAGAGCTCTACCTTTCTTGCGCAGGTGGCAGAAAACCAAGTTATGGTTAAAATTAAACATGAACTGATGTCTTGTTTGGAAGCAATGCCTTTGCTTATTCATGCGAGTTGATAGCCTGCGGGTTTCTGAAGAACCATCATTTGGTCATTTTTAAGAGCCACAGGAGACGAGATTCTGCTGGAATGCCCATGTGGGGTTCTCCTCATGTGAAAAATTGCAAGGGAATTTCATGAGAAGTCAAGCCCAGGGTAACTGAGCTTGTTTTGAACTTGGTGAAAGCAAATATGGAGGTTCTTCTCCAGATGCAATATTTGAGGGTGGTAGTCCACTTAGAAGGTCATTTCAAGAGGGTGATGCTTGGAGAGTGCTCTTTGACCTTGTGAAGCCTTCAGTGTGAGGTTCCTCAGGGTTCAATGTTATTGCCCATGCTGTTTAACATTACATTAAACCACCGAGTGGGATTGAGGCAAGGAAGAAGGGCTACCCCTATGCTATCCATATAATCAGTTATCAGAAATCAATATATTCATATATGCTCACACATAATCAGGGCTTACAGTATTTTATAATCCATTTTTGAATCAAACGGAAGCTGTGCCTTAGCTAACTGCATATTGCTTGAAACAGCAAAATTAGGAGCCGACCTTTCCCCTACAAACATCCGTGTACCCTGGACAAGGGGAAGACGTGAATCAGAGATTCTGGAACAAAATCCCCTCAGATACAGGCTAAATTAATCCACAGAACAGGAAGAGCAAAACCACAAAATCTCCAAGCTCCCTGTCCTGTCATAACTAGGGGAGAGGATAGACAGAGCGTCACTGCAAGCATCGGAAAGCAGAACTAGAACTCTGTGCTTGACCAGTGCTTGACCAGGAGCTGGTAGCATGGCAAGGAGCTTGCTAATTGGCTAATTTTCGCTGACAATATCGTGACTGCCTCATGGTTGTCTCATGATCTATGATTTGCTGTGATCTGCTCAGGTATAAAGACCTCTGGATTTCTGTCAATCGGGGTCCCAGTTCCTTTTGGAAGAGGTTCCAAACTGGGTCCTTATTGCCTGGCAATAAACTTCACCTTCTTATTCTCCATTGCTGCAGTTTTGGAGTGTGTTGTTAGCAATATGCTGATGAGAGACTTCTCTGCTTCTTTACATCTGCAGGTGAGGCAGTGAGTGTGTAGGACCATTGTATTGGTTATGGACCAGATGAGAGCCAATAAACTGAAGCTCAGTTCAGATAAGACTGAGACACTGTTAGTGGGTGGTTCCCTGGACCGGATGGTTGGGATTATACTTCCTCTGAAGGAGCAGGTTCATAGCATGGGGATACTCCTGGATCCTTTGCTGCCGCTTGAAGCTCAGGTGGCCTCAGTGGTGTGGAGTGCCTTCCCTCAGCTGCACCCCTATGTGGACAGGGATAGCCTAACTTCTGTCATCTATGGTAATCTCTAGGTTATTGCAATGTGTCCTACATGGTGCTGCCTCTGAAGATGTTTGGATACTTCAGCTGGTGCAGAATTCAGCAGCCAGGTTACTCACTGGGACAAGACGATTTGAGCATATAACACCTATCCTGGACAACTATGGGGCCATCATGGAAAAGGCCCTGCCATTGTTGCCTGCCGGAATAAGTTCCCTCCTTCATGGGCATGGAAGTAGAGCCTTTTAAATCTGAAATAAAGCTCTTTGTAACCCAGAGGCGGAGCTAGCTGCTCCGGCACCTGGGGGCGGGGCGAACGGCGAGCGTCCCAGGGGGGTGGGGCGGCAATGTCAGCCCTCCCTCAGGGATGAGACCCACCACACCCCCTTCCTCTGCCAGCACTGTAACCTTGGCTATTCTGGATGCATAATAACACAGCCTGTGATCATTGCAAAGGTCGGTTTTTCCATCAAACTAGCATTTAAACATTGTTGGTATTCTTGCCGGTTTTGCCATATGAACTTTGCTATCAGTTTCTACCATGCCTGTATTATGTTCCGGAGGGATACTGGTAGATAAAATAATAATAAACTCTTTACAGAGTGCACCCTGCTATCTTTCAAAGCCAAGATAGTTGCAAGTTTGATCAAAAGAACACTACCTATTTCTGAAGGTAATGTATTAGGAGGATTACATAGATATATCCTTGTGGGATTAGATCCCCAGGTATTGAACTGGAGTCCATTTAAATCACTAATTTAAACTACCTGCATATGTGAATGTTACTTTGAATGACAGACAAGAGACAGTTAACACTGTTTTTATAGTTTCTGGGCAATGCCTACAAGTTGCTGTTTTCTACACCCATTGTAATGTGGGCTTAAACCACTCTTAAGTGCTCTGAGGTGTACATAACCTGCAAAGTACAATCTTGAGAAAAGTTCCTACTAAAATATCGTTAGGCGACTGAGGTGTTAAGGGACCACCTAACTTTCCCAAACTGGAATTCCAGAAGTTTGTAGTGCACAAATTAGATGCGTCCATATAGCATTAGCTGGGAGGGAGAAGGCATCTCATCTTAATATCTGTGCCATAAACAATCACTTTTGTAATGATCGCAGTAATTTGATCTTTCATTTTAACTGCATCATAAAAACCTGTTTATTATCCTACCAGCCCTATGACAGACTTGGCGTATTCAGAGGGACCTGGCAGAACCTTTTTACTAATTTGTTCAGTGCGCTCTGGGAATACGGAGCAAAAAAACCCCACCCTGCCTCAACACACACCCCCCAAAAAAACCCCCCACCTTAAAGCCAAGAGAGCTCTGTAAGCAAGTTGCCTCGAGAAAAGGCCTCGCCCACTGGCAGCGAGAGAAAGAGGGAGAGCTGCAGAGGCTGGAAAGAAAGGAACAAAGAAAGATAGAAATGTACATCGTAATCTAATGGAGCCGAGGCAACAACTAGACTGTCAATTTACTGAGCTGGAGAGGCAAGAGCAGGCTGGGGCTTTTCAATTCTGCTGTCTCCTCCCTGGGGTTAGAATCGAGACTGGTTGCCATGGATATCCTGGATTCCTGCAGCTAATGGGAGGGAGTTCTGAAGCCCTGGTATCCTGGGGACTGTCTAGGGCGGAAGATGAAATGGAGGCCTGTGGGTGTGGTGGTGCGGCACCAGGAGAAAGGAGGTCAAAGGGTCGGCTTCCAACCGCGTTAAAGCTGAAATTTCATTTCAAGTCACATTCATCCGGCAATCTCCGTGTCAGACCTCGTTTGTCCTCTTCTCCTCTCTGTCCTTTTCCAAGGCTGCCAACATTGTTGTCTTAAAACGGCTATTATCAAAGCACTTAATATTGCACATAATTGGATGCACGCCGGCAATTCGGGGGACTTCCGCCCCCTCCCCTCTCTCACACACCGCATACCTCCAGTATCTGTATAATTTGAGCCGGACTGGGATTTAAAACCTGAATTTCCAATTTCTAAACATGAGGCGGTAGCAGTGCTATCTGGATTTACATCTGCTACGAACACAGAGGATTGTTTTTTTAAACAAAAAACCCACACCACACCATCTGGAGTTTCTGGGTGTTTTCACTTTATAATGATGTATCGGTCGACTTTTGCAGAGTTTTGTCTGCGAGAGTTTTTTGTTCATGGCTATCCGTAAAGAGGAAGGTCATCTGTGGGCGTGACATTATATTTAGCCAGTATATTTCTCCTCTCCTTTGATCTATGACAACATTACTGCATCGGCATTTCCCCCCTCTGGATTTCTCTTCAGAAAAAGGGCACTCTTCCATTGGGTAGAATTAAAGGATTCTCTTCCAGTCCCATAAAGCATCAGATATACCTGAGGAAACAGGCTTTGATATGCACATCCCTAGTTATGCTGGATGGGAAGTTGTGTGAGGCAGTTCTCCACCTGATTTAGCAGCATAACTTGTGCCCAGAACTATTTTTTAAAAATAAGTTTTTGTTCAGTTGGTTCAGGAGAAGAAGCAAGGGCTGGATTCATTCCTCCTTTTACACTATTTCCACTTTTCGCAGCTGTCTTGGAGGACCATAGCTGCCCAAAACAGCTACATGCACTCAGCCCTACCTGTGCCACAGCTGCTCTGTTGGGTCAGAATCACAATAATGACTTTTAAAAAAATTAAAAAATACTGATTTTTCCTTCTTAAGACACCACCATGGGATTAAAACCAACCACAAGGTTACTTTCCATGAAGAATTTGCACATAAATAGACATCCCACCCAGGGACGTGGGTGGCACTGTGGGTTAAACCACAGAGCCTAGGACTTGCCGATCAGAAGGTCGGCGGTTCGAATCCCCGTGACAGGGTGAACTCCCGTTGCTCGGTCCCTGCTCCTGCCAACCTAGCAGTTCGAAAGCACATCAAAGTGCAAGTAGATAAATAGGTACCACTCCGGTGGGAAGGTAAACGCCGTTTCCGTGCACTGCTCTGGTTCGCCAGAAGCGGCTTAGTCATGCTGGCCACATGACCCGGAAGCTGTGAGCCGGCGCCCTCAGCCAATAAAACGAGATGACTCAACCTAATGGTCAGGGGTCCCTTTGCCTTTTTAGACATCCCACAATGTAGTTTTCCTAATAGGTAAAGGACCCCTGGACAGTTAAGTCCAGTCAAAGGCGACTATGGAGTTGCGGCGCTCATCTCTCTTTCAGGCCGAGGGAACCAGCCTTTGTCCACAGACAGCTTTTTGGGTCATGTGACCAGCAGGACTAAGCCGCTTCTGGCGCAATGGAACACTGTGACAGAAACCAGAGTGCACGGAAATGCTGTTTACCTTCCCACCGCAGTGGTATCTATTTGTCTACTTTCACTGGCGTGGTTTCAAACTGCTAGGTTGGCAGGAGCTGGGACAGAGCAACAGGAGCTCACCCCGTCGCACAGATTTGAACCCCCAACCTTTCGATTGGCAAGCACAAGAGGCTCAATGGTTTAGACCACAGCGCCCCACACAGTTTTCCGAATAGATTATCACCTGGCAGATTAGTAAGCAAATGTCCCTGAATTTTAACCCCATACCAGATAGGGTTTTCTTCCTGAATATAAAAGAGCCTAGGCAATATAAGCTGATCAGTGCCCTTCTTTTGATGCTATAAGCATGGACATATGACCACCCTGGAATACATTGCAAATTGCCTTGGGGTAATAAAATGTTTTTAAACATTGCTTATGTCAACTTCTGACATAAGGCTATGATGACACTTTTATTTACCTCCATGCCCTCTTAACTTCATCAGTTCTACAAGCTGTATGAAGTGCTCCTAGCTAATTCAATAAGCCCATGTTCATTAGAAGTTACGGTACCTGTGGATGTTACCCTAAATGACTGCAGGATGGTAGTTTGGGATGCTTCGTATTAGGCAAATCTGAAAGCATGTTCAGAGTTGTTTATTCCAATATCTGCTTCAGGACTTGCATAGACAATATCTGCTTGTGGTATCCTTCTGAAAATCGCTGATACTATAAAAAATACTGTACATTGCACATTCATATTGTTACTAATTATTACTAATAATAATAAATGAGGAAGCTCTACAGAGACTCATCAAACCTTTTCCCCAAGCCTGCATGGAGTTTCGCCTCGCCATCAGTCCTTCCAACATATTGGGTCAGGATGTATCCAGCACTTCATGTATTGTTACGGTGACCACACGCTTGAGGGTAGTAGACACTTTTGCCTTCCTAGGTTCCACCATAACTAGCAACCTTTCCATCGCCACGAAGCTTGAGAAGCGTATTGGTGCGACAGCTATGGCAATGGCTCGCCTCCCCAAAAGGGTATGAATGCCAACAACCAATACCAAGATGAAGATCTACGAGATTTGTGTATTAAGTACACTGCTTTATGATAGTGAGACATGAGCATCTTACACCAGCCAGGAGCGACACCTTAATGCCTTCCATGTGAGCTGCAATGGGAAGATTTTGGGCATCAGATGGCAGGATAGTCTCAAACAAAGATGTGCTCCTTCAAGTCAACTTTCCCAGCATGTTTGCACTTCTGTCTCAGCAACATCTAAGCTGGCTTTGTCATGTCCACAGAAGATGGCAAGATCTCCAAAGATGTGTGCTTTATGGGGAACTGGCTTCAGGTACCAGGCCTGTTAGCAGACCAACTCTACGATATAAAGATGTCTGCAAACATGACATGAAGGCTGGCAATGTTAACAACAGTGACCAGAGGAGAAATGACCACTGGGAAGAGGAAAAAGAGGAAGAGGAAGAGGAAGATGAAGAGGAGGAGGAGTTTGGACTTGATATCCCGCATTATCACTACCTGAAGGAGTCTCAAAGCGGCTAACATTCTCCTTTTCCCTTCCTCCCCCACAACAAACACTCTGTGAGGTGAGTGGGGCTGAGAGACTTCAGAGAAGTGTGACTGGCCCAAGGTCACCCAGCAGCTGCATGTGGAGGAGCGGAGACACGAACCCCGTTCCCCAGATTACGAGTCCACCGCTCTTAACCACTGCACCACACTGGCTTGCATCTGTAACAGTGAAATTGCATGCCTTCATCTGCCCCAACTGGAATAAAACATGTCTCTCCTGTATCAGACCACAGCAGGCTCTGTAACTCTCCAACAGTTTGACTTTACTCTTGATACCACTGTCTCTCAAGACTGTCGTATGCCAACAATAAAGAAATACCGTACATTGCACATTCATATTATTAATTATTATTACACAGTCTAGTTTAAGCAGAGACCTGCTTAAACAAGGCAAAATTTCCCATGCTGCTTGCAGTGGAGCAGGAAAGCTAAGTTGATGTGCAGCCCCTTTAGGAATGACAAGCCATAGAAATATGGTTGCAGGCTGTTTCTCTGGAGAAAGCCACTCCCAGAGGGTCAGTGAGCACTAAGCAGGCAGGCACACAGAAATAAATGTTCCCTTCTCTTTCCTTAACAAGAAAATGGAGAGTTGTGATGTACCTATTCACAAAAGAGAAGTGGCAAGATTTCATGAATTCAGCCTTCCAGTTAAAACACTGCTCACACGCATAGATACCTCACACAAACAATTATTGACAGGGGCACGACAGCTGCAGCTACATCTGGAGAGGGTTTTCTGAAGGAGAATTTGCTTTGACCCCATGGGGATCTAGACGCTTCCTTACAGAAGTCGCCGGCCAAAGCAGCTGGAGGACAGTGGGCCACCCACCACCATTTACCACCCCAGGCCTGTGACACTCCGGGACCAGACGAGAACTGGACTTCAGAGACTCTCCAGCTGTACATCCCTCTGCAAGGACACCCAGGATCCATGGCTATGATCCGCCGAAGACATTTTGGCACCTGAGGCGAACCGCAAAATGGCATCCCTCCCCACCAGAGGAGAAGGGGTGAGTGAAGATCTACATCAGGAAAGAGGAGGGAATGAAGATCTACCTCAAGAACAAGGCAGGACTGGAGACCTACATGGGGAAATCAATCAACTGTACCCATAATACGGGGGAAAGGGGCATGCGC
Organism: Podarcis melisellensis; assembly: GCF_964234715.1. Taxonomy (NCBI): domain Eukaryota; kingdom Metazoa; phylum Chordata; class Lepidosauria; order Squamata; family Lacertidae; genus Podarcis; species Podarcis melisellensis. The sequence continues at coordinate 10,678,492 of NC_138531.1, forward strand.
TGAATCATGTAGGATGGGTGCAGAGCCCAGGGGCTCCCAGAAGGCAGCCCCCCACCATTTCCTTCCTCAGCCAGCAGCACCTCCTATTCACTGAAAGGATACTGTGGAAGAAGAAGAGAAGAGTTTGGATTTGACATCCCGCTTTATCACTACCTGAAGGAGTCTCAAAGCGGCTAACATTCTCCTTTCCCTTCCTCCCCCACAACAAACACTCTGTGGGGTGAGTGGGGCTGAGAGACTTCAAAGAAGTGTGACTGGCCCAAGGTCACCCAGCAGCTGCATGTGGAGGAACGGGGAAGCGAACTTGGTTCACCAGATTATGAGTCCACCGCTCTTAACCACTGCACCACACTGGAAGTGGTTTGAGGCAGGGGCTGTGGAGAAGGAGGCACATCTTGGCCTCCAAGGACCACACAGCAGTCACTGCTGCTGCAAGGGCAGCAAACAATGTGTTTCCTCAAGGCTAGATCTGCCGCCCCTGTAGATTCTGCCACCAGAGGCAGTAAAATTCCTGGGGATGTTGTTCTAGGGTTTCACAAATGCTACAATAATTACTGCGAACAAAATTTGCCAAGCGATTTAGGAAGGCTTCTATATATAAGTTAATTAACCAATCAATTAATTGAGTAAAATGCTCAATATCGCTGAGTCTCAATAGACCCCCCAGGAGCTTCCTGCTATAAAGACACAAAACCCCAGAGAATTTGCTCCTCTTTGCTCCTCCAGTCCTAAACAAATTCCCACCTTTCCATGCAGAGAGACACAAAACCAGTCTGGATTACAATATCCCTGCAGCAGCTAAGCATGAAATGCAAAGTGCCGGATGCCCCTGACCTTAGTGATTGTTTTTTGCTTTTACATTTTATTATAATGTTTTTAAAGTGTGCATGTGTATAAGAAAATAATTACAATGGCATATGACATATATCACCCTGCGCACGGTCAGTGTCAGACCACTTCCTTGAGAATTTTGGACTTAAGTCTTCGATTCTGCAATCAGGGATAGTGGACTAATTATCTGCCCTAGGAAACAAATGGAATCCAATGGATTTCTGAATGCTCTTGGTTTCTTTCCCAGTGGATAGAACAGGTGATCCTATTGAAGCCCACACTGCGGAATACAGTGGTACCTTGGCTCTCAAACTTAATCTGTTCCAAAAGTCCGTTCCAAAACCAAAGCGTTCCAAAACCAAGGCATGCTTTCCCATAGAAAGTAATGCAAAATGGATTATCCGTTCCAGACTTTTAATAACAACCCCTAAAACAGCAATTTAACATGAATTTTACTATCTGACGAGACCATTGATTCATAAAATGAAAGCAATAAACGACAAACTGCAGTCACACAATCAATCAATCAATCAATCAATCAATCAATCAATCAATAGCTGAACTGGGTTCCATACAGTCACAAAAACAAAACAAAAAAACAAGAAAGCAAAATAAATAGCAAAAAGAGACTGACCGCAGCGTAACACTCAAAACAAAAGTGTGGCACTCAAATCAGAAGTGTAAGACTCAAAACGGAGCACGTTTGGCTTCTGAAAAAGGTTTGCAAACCGAAACATTTACTTCCAGGTTTGCAGTGTTTTGGGTTCCAAGTTGTTTGAGTACCAAGGCGTTTGAGAAGCAAGGTACCACTGTACTGAGATGCTTCAAGCTCTTAACAGGGCCGCCCTCAAGCACCCTCTCCAGCACGGTGGAACACATTCTGCATTTTGGTGCACCATAGACCTAAGGGCGATGAAACATGCCAGAGAATGGCTAGAACACATGTGGTAAAATGGGGCATGAGCAGGAGGGAGAGGGTGGCAAAGAAGACTGCCTGCTCTCCCTGCCTCATATCCTTGACTAGCCATCCTCTTGTATTGTCCAAAGTCTGTTAACAATGGTGTTTTAGACCCTTTGGAAGCCCATGGAGATGTATTTGCAAGGCATTTTGAGGGTAAGATTGCTTGCTTCCATCGCCGTCTTGACCCTAAATCCACGTTCACTGCTGTCTCTTGTGAGGTGCCCAGTACGTCTGCTGCAATATTGTGGGATTGGTTTCAATGGATGTGTCTTGATAATGGGGTGAAAGTGCTTGTGACAATGTGGCCAATAAGGTCTTCCTCTTGGTTCATTAAAGCTGACAGGCGGGGTGCGATCACGTGCATTTAGGGTGTGACATATACACCCCGTTCCAAAACATGACAGCAATTCTTCCTCGGAAATAGGGGGGGGGGGGAATTAGTCAGGCTAATTGCAGGACAGCCTCAGCAGCAAGGTCCATAAGTTCAGATTTCAAGGTTCTTGAGCAAGGCAAGAGATTCAGAACTTGATGGAAGCTACATAGGAAGATGTCCCAACACTTGGACATACCCTTCCTGCCAAGCTTCTAAAGATGAGGTGGGGCAAGCTCTCCTGCCCTACAAGTCTCCTGCAAGTAATCAAAGGCATCTCCAAGAAAGATACCTTTGACACGATCTGCTCTCCCTTTTTATCTTTTATTAAAGAACAGGATATTTCAATGCCATCATCATCACCACAGAGGTGTCTATGGAGCAGATATATTGGTTGAAAATGTCAAGCTAACCAGATTGCTAGTTGGGTTCTTATTGAAGATTTGGCCAGCCAAGATGACAGTGATGTGGGGTTGAGGATTATGGAAGTGGACAAAGCTGTATTGTAACTTTTGAACACACTCACACACACGTCCCCTGTGTGTGCACACATGAGTACCCCAGCTGGCCAAGGTGCATTAGATCCCATGTATGCAGGCGGTGCCTGTTTCTAGGCAACATCATCTCTTGATTCAGCAAATCAAGGTGCAGTTAAATTCATACCTGGCTGGTCTTTATTCTGGCCCTTGATAAGTTCTTACTAGGGAGAGGAGAGTGTGGCTTTCACAGTAACCACTTACTTTCTTCTTTTATATAATTCTGCTTTGTATCATAGAATTGTAAAGTTGGGAAGGACCCCGAGGGTCCTCTAGCCCAACCCCCTGTCACTGAAATCATGTTTTTACAAGCCTACAGCCTGTTGCCATGCTAATAACTGAAATGTCATAAATTCGCCATGGAAATTTTCCACAGAGGAGGAGAAAACGACAAGTTTAGTGGAGCAAAACAAATAAGTTGTGAAGTATGGAGAGAACTTTGATAGATAAGCAGACAAACACCCATCCCAAAGGGAGCAAAATAGTTGTGGAGATTTACCAATGACGCACAATCTCTCCGCTGAGAGAAGCGGTACATTGGCACTCATGTGGAAAACCAACCCAAGGCTTCTTTCACACATGAGGGTGACATGGCTGCTCCCATTTGTGGTTGGGAATGTATTGGAAACTTCCGCCCACATGGCTGAGCTTCCATGTGGATACATAACACAGAAGCTATGTTACAGGGATGCAGGTGGCGCTGTGGGTTAAACCACAATACCTAGGACTTGCCGATCAGAAGGTTGGCAGTTCGAATCCCCGCGACGAGGTGAGCTCCCGTTGCTCAGTCCCTGCTGCTGCCAACCTAGCAGTTCCAAAGCACGTCAAAATAGATAAATAGTAGATAAATAGGTACCGCTCCGGTGGTAAGGTAAATGGCATTTCCGTGCACTGCTCTGGTTTGCCAGAAGCGGCTTCGTCATGCTGGCCACATGACCCGGAAGCTGTATGCCGGCTCCCTCAGCCAATAAAGCGAGATGAGTGCCGCAACCCCAGAGCCAGCCACGACTGGACCTAATGGTCAGGGGTCCCTTTACCTATGTTACAGTGGTGTCAATGCACAAGGAAGCCCAGCCATCTGGGTAGACATTTTATATGACGCCATGTTGGAGCAAATGCGTTAACATCCGTGTTGCCCCAGAGCGTGCAAGAGGCTGTGGCGATATTATTTGAGGACCAACCAAACGCTCACATCCACAAGGACTTGGGCTGTGTACACACAGTACAATTAAAGCAGATTTAAAGTACCTGGCTTCCCCAAGGAATCATGGGAAATGCCACTCAATGAGCTACCATCCCTGGACTTCTAGCAAATTACAGTTCCCAAGGTTGCTTGGGGAAATCTTTAAATGGCACGGAAGGAAAGGTCTTTATTCTCTTCGGTTTCAATGCAACTACAAGAAGCTTCTGAACTGAAGGGGATGTCTTGTATAATGTCTTCTTTGATGTTCAGACACAAAATAAAAAAAAAAGTACAAGGATCTTTAAATGTGACTGTCATCAGTGCAAAGCACTTAAATGGCGTTTTATTCTAGGATAATCACCTACAAACCAAACCTGCCTCAGGAATTAGCCTGTAGTCTATCCTCTGGCCAATAGTCTCAATGAAACTATTTGTACAGTAATAATAACTCAATAGCCTTTCTTAAGGGACATGTCCTGCATTTACAGAGAGATCGCCACAGTCTTAGAGAGCTTTTCCTGGAATCATCTTTCTTTCTGTCTCAAGAACTCTCTAATATGTTAACCTTTCCCCCTCCTTTTTTTAGAACACCCGCCTTTAAAAAAATAAAATCAGCTTGAAAAGGTGCATTTTTTCTATAATCAGGGGGGTGGGGGCCACTCAGAAGAACTGAGCCAAAACTAGAAGACAAGAGGATGTAATAAAATTGAGGAATTTCACTTGATTTGATTGCCTGCTACTGCTTGGGAATCTAGCGAAGGAATGCCTGAGCTGAGAAGGTGACCAAGGTGATAATAAGAGCAATGTGCTATCCCTCTCCCCCCCCCCCACCCAGCGATTATTTTGTGCAAGAGAATTCAAAGGTCCAGGGGAGATGGTCCATGGAAGACCTCATTCTGTAATATCTGGAACAAAGCCAGCAATCAACCACACCCCTGCAGGGCCCACATGCTTTTCGAAAAAATTATTTCTCCTGCGCTCGTGCAATGTTTACATCTTTACAGAGCAATAATCTGAAAAATCAGCTTGGGAAACAAGTGCCTTGGGAATCCTCTGTATCAGGCTAGGAGCAATATTCGCCTGGAAATTCTTCTTCGGAGATGGGGCACCATCTAGTGGCACCTCCGCGAAACACAAGATTAAGGTGGCCTTTTTTAGAAGGGTGGGTTTGCTGAAATATGGATTATCTAGCCCAGGTTTCTGTCCACACAGTGGCAAAGCAGGTGCCAATGGGGAGAGCGCTTTCCCCACTTGTTTTCCCCAAGAACTGGCTCCAACAGTGAAGGCGGAACATATCTAGCAATATCAATGTCTATGAAGTGCTTTTGTCTGTCCTGAATTTTCTGACATTCAGCTTCACTGAATAGCCGTGAGCCCGAATGACCCCGTGCATTGTCTTGAGGAAAGGGGCATAACATCTTTCTTTCCAGAGATGGAAAGAAGAATCTGTACCAACCAAGGAGGAGTGGCAGACTAAACTAATGGACTATGTCGAAATTGCAAAACTTACGGAAGCAATCAGTAACCAAGAGGGAAAAAGACTTTGTCCAAGACCGGGGAAAATTTGTGGATTACCTGAAATGTTACTGCACACATATAAGTTCATTAGCAGGGTCAACTTAAACCAAGCAGCTAAAAGTAATGCTAAAAGAATTAATAATTGGAGTAATGAAGGAAATTAAGTGTTACAAATTGAAAAGCATGAAGCTCTGCCACTGGTCAAAATATGTATGTTTATTGGGAAAATATTGGATTTTTGTTTCTGTTAAAATTCCTTTTTTTTAAGCTGAAAAATAAAATTTATAAATAAAAAGAGAAAAGGTGCGTAACCAGCACTTTCACATAGACCTTTTCCATCTATTGAGGCACTTGCAATGTATCAGGAGGACATCTGCATTTTTAAAACCCAGCTTGATAAAACAAGACAATGACTGCTTTGCGTTTTGTAGACAAATTGGTCTATTTTCTCATCCAGCAACACTTACGTGTGCTCAAGTAAATCACAGCTAATGCCTATGGAGAGCAAAATTAAGGGGAGATTTTCCAGCACTGGGTAGTTATCGTACAGTTGTATAGAACTGAACACTCAAGTAGAAAATCTCTACAGGTAGCCGAAAAAAGGAAGAGCGAGAAAAAGGAACCACAGACAGATTCTGTGTGCAGGAAAGTCTTGTAAGTCACATCCGTGTCTTTAGAGGTGGGATTTTGAAACAGGGTTTGTAGTGAATTTACTTTTCTCCATAGGAGTGAATTTTTACCTCTTACTTATTTGGGATAATGTAAAGGGGTTCACTTGGAAGTACTATATAGCATGAAGGCGAAATCCAATTTTTGCCCTTGGTGAGCCCAGCAGCTGAGCTTTGTTTCTTCGCTGCACAAAGTGTGATGAAATATTGGTGATGAAATCCAACCGGCCAGCTATAGAACATGCTGGAATGCCTGCAGATTTTCTTCATTTGGCATCAAAAAGACATCAAAAGTGGGCAAAAGGTATATATTCCATGCACAGGGTACCCCAACTTTCTTCCTGGTAACCATACACCTATATTTAATGGCAGGCAGGCCTAGAGAAAAGCCTCAGATGACTTGGAGTTTGTGGGTGTAAAGTTGTTTTTATTAAGTTGTCCAAAATTCACACATGCATTTCAATACATAATAAAATCATCTTCTTTTTAAAGACTTCCCATCCCCTTTTCCATGATGTTTCTGTTTCTCTCTGCGTCACCATCTTCTCTCTCTTAAACCTTAACAAAACTATTCTAATCTTTAGTCCCTTCTGTTGCTCATAGTTCAAATCCTGCTAGAGTGTTCGTCATACAATAATATTTCTTTAAATAATCCGGAAAGGGTTGCCGTTCTTCCAAAAACCATTTGTCATTAGGTTCTCTTATTCTTTTTTGTTGTTGTTTAGTCGTTTAGTCGTGTCTGACTCTTCGTGACTCCATGGACCAGAGCATGCCAGGCACTCCTGTCTTCCACTGCCTCACGCAGTTTGGTCAAACTCATGCTGGTAGCTTCAAGAACACTGTCCAACCATCTCATCCTCTGTTGTCCCCTTCTCCTTGTGCCCTTAGTCTTTCCCAACATCAGGGTCTTTTCCAGGGAGTCTTCTCTTCTCATGAGGTGGCCAAAGTATTGGAGCCTCAGCTTAACGATCTGTCCTTCCAATGAGCACTCAGGGCTGATTTCCTTAAGAATGGATAGGTTTGATCTTCTTGCAGTCCATGGGACTCTCAAGAGTCTCCTCCAGCACCATAATTCAAAAGCATCAATTCTTTTGCGATCAGCCTTCTTTATGGTCCAGCTCTCACTTCCATACATCACTACTGGGAAAACCATAGCTTTAACAATACGGACCTTTGTTGGCAAGGTGATGTCTCTGCTTTTCAAGATGCTGTCTAGGTTTGTCATTGCTTTTCTCCCAAGAAACAGGCGTCTTTTAATTTCGTGACTGCAGTCACCATCTGCAGTGATCATGGAGCCCAAGAACGTAAAATCTCTTAACTTTGTCAGTTCTGCGCTTTGCTTATCGATTCTTCTTCAGTGGCTATTTCTGCTTCTTTCCATTTTGTGTGTGTAGAGAATCCTAGCTGCAGTTGTAACGTACATAAATAACTCAATCATCTTTTGGGGGACTTCTGTCTCTATAATTCCTACAAGAAAAGCTTCAGGTTTGTCGTCGTTGTTGGTATAGATTCCTGAAAGCAATTTGTGCAATCTGCCAACCCAACCCAATCCCTTTTCAGGGCCCGGTTTTCCAGCAAAGTCCAGCTCGAAAGTCTAAGCCCCCCCCCATTTAAATCTCATGCTCTTTCATGCCATGTACCCAGACCCCACCTAGGCAGGTGCACTGTTGAAGGGGGAAGGGAGCCAGAGTCAGCCACTACGAACCATCCCATCCTTTTACGAAATCGCTAACCTCCATTAGGGCAAGACCATAGAGATGGGCCAGTCCCAAGCCATAGAGGCTGCTGTAACTCATATACACGAGAGGATGGCTACATAAAAGAGCTCCCACTTGGAACGGCTCAAAAACATTGTCCTGGTTTTCTACAGGGCTTAGGAATTGCTCCCGTTTGTGGAGTGAAGCTTCTGTGGGGAATGGAGGAGACAGCAGCGAGCTCTTGGGGCCGCCCCTGTGGGGGGGGGGGAGAGAACAGCCTATTTTAAGCTTGCTTGAAAACCTCTCCCAGCATTATGCGCTCCAACTTCACGGAAGAACGGTTTAATCTCCGTTGCCATCATTAATTTTTGACGGAGGGCACCGCTCAACATCCTGTTTACAGCCCACTAAATCTCCATTATGAAGCTCCAGCTTACAGAAAGAGGAACCCTATGAAGAGCTGCGTTAACTTTTACGATTGCATTCCAACTCTGAAACGCACAAAGGGAGGGGATTAAAAATACCGCGATTTCTTTCCGGGGGTGGGGAAAAAAAAGCAGCCACACTTCGGGACACAGCAAGAGAGATTATGGGCACACTGTTCATCATTATTGCCACAGTTGCCATAGTTACCGTATGCTCTACGACTGCCAGGAAGCAGCTGGTAGCGCTGTGGTCTAAACCACTGAGCCCCTTGGGCTTGCTGATCAGGAGGTCGGCCGTTCGAATCCCCACCAGTGAGCTCCCGTTGCTTGGTCCCTGCTCCTGCCAGCCTAGCAGTTCGAAAGCATGCCAGTGTAGTAGATAAATAGGTACCACTGCAGCAGGAAGGTAAATGGTGTTTTCATCCGCTCTGGTTTCCGTCACGGTATTCTGTTGCACCAGAAGCGGTTTAGTCCTGCTGGCCACACGACACAGAAAGCTGTCTGCAGACAAATGCTGGCTCCCTCGGCCTGAAAGCGAGATGAGCGCCGCAACACCATAGTTGCCTTTGACTGGACTTAACCGTCCAGGGCTCCTTTACCTTTTTTATGCTCCAATTTTTCATGCTTTGCGTCCACAGGCTCTGGCAGAGCGGCAGCAGCAGTCACCCAGCCCCCTCCGCCCCAATGAACCAGCTGGGTCTGGTGTAACTTTACTCTGGCTTAACTTACTTGCTTTATTCCTGTTTCTTGTGCATAGATAGCTCCCTTAATAAGTATGAAAATATCAGAGAAAGAAAGGTGTTTGAATGGCACATATGGCAACACATCTATGCTAAGTTAAGCTGTGGTGTTACGTTGGTCACACAAAAACCGCTGCATGTAAAACATATTACAGTGATACCTCGGGTTACATACACTTCAGGTTACATACGCCTCAGGTTACAGACTCTGCTAACCCAGAAATAGTACCTCGGGTTAAGAATTTTGCTTCAGGATGAGAACAGAAATCGTGCTCCAGCGGCGCGGCAGCAGCAGGAGGCCCTACTAGCTAAAGTGGTGCTTCAGGTTAAGAACAGTTTCAGGTTAAGAATGGACCTCCAGAACGAATTAAGTACTTAACCCGAGGTACCACTGTAGTTAATATAGCACCACATTTTCTTAATACTAAGAACCTCAAAGAATAGAAGGTTAAAACATATAGATTTGTTTGGGGGGGCACTAAGTGTTTCTGTGACTAACGTAACACACTTAAGCAATGAAGTTTTAGTGCCCTAATATTGACTCCGTATTGGTTCAGTAATCCCGATGCTGGTGAATATGTATCGACACTTCCAGTGAGAGGGGAAATGTCTAGGAAATTTCACTAGGGTATATGAAAGGTACAGGGCCATCTAGCGGCTAATACAGAGCGAAGAAGAAATTGTTTTAACCCTCTGTCTGCCAGGAGTTCCATACCAAAGGCAGATTTTCAGAGAAATATCTGCAGATATTCAGTTTTTGCACTCAAGCCGGCTTTGCAAAACTCTCCGTCTCTTGTCCACAGTGTGGAAAGTGTTTCAGGTACTTACAATCAAGTTATCATCTAAGCTATCATTTCCCCCACAAGCAGCCAGTCTTCTTATGTGGTGTACAGCAGTTGATCCTTTCAGAAATGCGAATTGGAGAAACCCAAGAGGTTCTGACTGAACAAATTAAGTCAACGATTCCCAAGAAGAGATTTTGGGCAGAGATTTGAGGCTGAAACCTATAATTGTATGTTGCTTTGAGACATTCCTGTCATGAGCAATGAATAAATGCAATAAAAATTATAGCAGGAATAATTACAGATAAGGTTAGATTTGGAGAAAATTCCATCCTACTGTCTAAAACAATGGAACCATGTACATAGGTGAGATCAATGAAAGGTTGTTCCAAAGCATATCTGTGTGCTTAATAATGCTGATTTTTTGGACATTGTTTCTTCATGCTGTGGAGTACACAAAGCAATAACCATCATTATTTATCTTATTTTTAAAATATTTTACTGTATTTTATTTTTAAAGTGTAGCTTTCATAACACAGTCTCTAGTCTAACCTAGTTAATGTTGAGTGTTGACTTTCTTTTTAATGGCTGAAGGAGTTGACATCTTTTTATTTCTACAAGATTCAGTTAGAAAATTTAAACTTCATTTTATTCCCTGAGAGTCCTAACAGCTCATAAATAATACAGAAGACAATTGTCTAAACGAATGTTTTGAAACTTTTGCTGGTGTCCAGTGTATCTTCATAGTACATTTCTCCTTCCAGAGACCCTGCTGTCGGCATTTCCTGCTGTTTGAGATTTTGATCTTTTGTATTATTAGTTTACTAACTAAGGCATAGTTTTTATTTTTCAGTGCAGTAATTTTTGGTTCACATTAAGAACATAAGGGCATCTCAGCTGGATTAGGTCAACAGTCCATCTATTTTTAACCCTCTCCCCCAATTTTTCAGAAACAGTTTCACATAAATACCATCCAATATGTTCCAACTAATATATGTATTTTGAACTTCCCCCCACTCCTTTTGAGGTTTCTTATATTTTAAAATTTATAAAACTGCATCTCCTTCACTACTCCAATTATTAATTGCTTCCTAGTTATCTTTTAACATTAATTACAACTGTTTGGTTTAAGTTAATCCTGCTAATGAACTTATATGTGTACAGTAACATTTCAGATAATCCACATATTTTCCCATGTCTTTTATAAAGCTCCCCCTGTCCTGCGGTCTCTTGGTTTCTTACTGCTTCTGTAAGTTTTGCCATTTGGGCATCATCTGCGACGACTACTTGGCTAGTACAGAATCTTTTTTCCATTCCTGAGCATAAATCATCCTGGCTGCGGTCGTAGCATACACAAACTGTTTCTTTTTAAAAAATATTTTGGTAACTCTGTATCAATTATCCTAAAAGAAAAGCTGCTGGGGGTTTTTTTTTAAGTAAAAGTTATTTTAAACATTTTCTTCAATTCATTATAAATAATTTCGCAGAAAGCTTTTATAGTGGTACCTTGGTTCTCAAACGTCTTGGTACTCAAATGCCTTGGTACCCAAATGCCGAAAATCCAGAACTAAGTGTTCCGGTTTTCTAACGTTTTTCGGAAGCTGAACGTCTGATGCGGCTGTCGGCTCTTGTTTCAGGGGCGCCTGCACCAATCAGAAGCTGCGTCTTGGTTTCTGAACATTTCGGAAGTCAAACGGACTTCCGGAACAGATTAAGTTTGGCACCTTTGTTTTCGCTATTTATTCTACGTTTTTGTTTTTGAGACTTTTTCGGTTAATTTGTTTTTGTGACTGTGTGGAACTCAGTTCAGCTACCAATTGATTGTGTGACTGCGGAAATGGATAAAAGCCCCCCAGCCAAACAATGACTGTCATCAGTGCAGGTAAGAATTTTTTTTTTATCATCTAGAATACTGTCTTATTAATTGTATAGTACAGTACATTGATTATTGCTTTCCTTTTATGGATCAATGGCCTTGTTAGAAAGTAAAATTCATGTTAAATTGCTGTTTTCGGGGTTGTTTTTAAAAGTCTGGAACAGATTAATCCGTTTTGCATAACTTTCTATGGGAAAGCGCGCCTTGGTTTTGGAACGCTTTGGTTTTGGAACGGACTACCAGAATGGATTAAGTTTGAGAACCAAGGTACCACTGTACACTCTTACAAGACCATCACATATGGTAAAAAGTACCTTCTTTCTCCTTAAATTTCCAGCACATATTTGATTTTGAGGTCAAGGGTCGGGAGGTTGGCTTGTTTATAGCCACTGCTACAGAGAGGTCTACTGCCTTTCAATATGGAGACTCCACTTAGCCAACAAATTTAGCCGCCAATTTAATTGGGTGACCCCACCAAGTATGAGTTCTTCTGATACACAAGAGGAACAGGAATTCCTCTCTTCACATGCAAAAGATCTGTATCGCGAATGAAAACAACCAGAGGAAATGCAGCAATGACATTTATTGGAAATTCTCCAAATAATGATACATGTGAATAAGTCCAACTTAGAGTGAAACTTTCTCTGCCTCTTAAAAAAAAAAAAAGTTCTGAAAAAAATTGCAATGTGCGCCTTAACAAGTTGATCAATGCAGTACACAGTTCAAGAGTTCTATGGGACTGGTTCTGTATGCACAATATTGCTTCAAGTGAAATCGCAAAAAAAAGGAGAATTACTTTCCCCCTTCCACCTGGGAAAATGCAATTATTAGTATGATTTCACCGGATTCCATGTGAGTTTATTCATTTGGGTAAGAGGCAACAGCTGAAAGAAAATAATGCTAGGCACAATCTATTAGAAATCTGTCTTCCACAGTGGAATTTCCTACATTGTCACCTATTTGTTTCATCCACTCCTGCTAGACTGTGCCCCGTGATGATCACACCATTGTTATCAACTAACAAGAAAAGACTGATACTGCCGTTTTAAATCAGCAAACCAACTTCGTTGTTGCTTGCATTATGCATTTTACAAAGGAAACATTGGCACTCTCTCCAGCTCACCCCACACCCATGAGTAAGACACTTGGCTGAATTTGGCACTTGGCTTATTATTATTATTATTTTTTTAAAAAAACAATACCTGGAAAAATATAACAAATAAATCCCCACTGGATGTTACGATAATTCGATTCAAGCATGTTCCCACAAATGCAAATTTCCTGCGCATGATTAACTGCTATTTTCATAGCTCCCTCAGATCAAAGACTGACTTCAGGGTCGGGTCTACAAGACAGAAATGGCTTCCAGAAACAACAGATCTTCAGCGCTGTGCAAAAGCAGAGACTGATAAAAGAATGGAAAAAGCCCGGATTGAACTGTGTCTATTGGTATTGAATCCTGCTTCTAAACAAAACGAGAAAAGGTATGCCACAGAACAGATATCGTAAGCTGAAATGTACTAACCACTAGATTTGGACGACGAATTCCCTGCTTCTCTGAGGCAAGGGCATTTTTGAGGCATCGTAATAGTCTACATAGAGAATCCTGAAGGTTTGTCAGTGCCCATATCCCAATAAAGGAAAAAATCTGGACGGGTCATTGGCTCTTTGCACAGAGAGAGGTTGGGGACTCTTACAAGGTATTTTTGGCTTGTTGAAACCATGTATTCATCACATATTAAACTGCATGAAGCAGCACTCAAATCGAAGGTTATCTTATGTGCCAGCAGACAGGCAGAAACTCCATGTAACCTATCTGTTGGTGTGCATCATGTGAGAAAATGGGTGAGAAACGAAAACTTCGATTCTTTCCCCCCATAAAATAATTCCTGCACCTACAGAGCTAGTGCGTCATAGGGAAAAGCTACCTTGGAAACACGTGCTAGTTCTGTATATGAAGGGAGTAGTTTATTTCAGGGAGCGTTCGCACATTTCACAGCCAACCGGCTATTCATCATGGTGTATTTCCAGTGAGATACATCATGCGAGATTTCCAAGAGTCTGTTTCGGCTCTTAATTTCACACCACAGTGAACGGGGGAAGAGGAACGGCTTCCAACCTTCGCTTTTCTTGCCTCCGTTGGGGAGAATAAGGCTTGGCCACTTCTCTACATGCGGAAGAAACATGGCCCCATTGAACTCTCCTCAACAGCTGAGCCGCAAAATGACAGCCGGTCAGGGTTATTCTTGGACGTATGTGGAAGTCAGCAGAATGAACTGCAGGCACATAAGAGCTTAAGAGATGTCCTCCACAAAAATGGCCAGAGACACACACACAGAAAAAAACCTTACACGAAACACAAAAGAAATCCCCAACTAAAATGGAAAACATGCTGTTCTTTGGAGGGGAACAATTACATTCTTGTTTTCTTTTCAAGTATTGATCAATGTATATAAAGACAACAACATGTTCCTTTTACTAGATCCAGAGAACATATTGAAGTTGACATTTAAGTTACCAGCGGTCCAAAAGGGTGGACTTTCATCTCTTTCCCTTTACACCAATCCTAAATATACATCTAATTGTCTTCTTTAGGTCCAATCTTCTTTTGCTTTCCTTTTTTTTTGCATTGCTATTTATGTACACCCATTATTAAAAACATTTAACCTGGGATTTGCATATCAAGATTTTAAAAGGCCTCTCCGCTGCTAGAAGAATCCCAGTACCCGTGTGTGATTATGCAGATACCTTCTATGTTTGTCGTTTTCCCTTTTCTTTATTGTTCGAAACCGTGTTGCCTGCAACGCTTCACTTATGGCTTATTTCTAAATTTTGCTTGGGTTACAGTTTGCTTCTTTTAGCAGCTGTTCACAGTCAGGCAGCACCTCTTCTGGTAAGTATTTACAGATTTTCTCAATAGTCTTTCTATAGAGCGCCTTCTCTTCTTCCAGAGACTGAATTAAGCTCTTCATCTTGCTCTCCCTTTCCAAGACGTCTTCCAGGTTCGATTCCACACTCTGGATTTTAGCATGGGCTGCCTAATCAGAAAGAAGGAAAAGGATTTTTTAAAACGAGTGTCCTTGAGAGCAGAAACACATAGCAACTACCTGCATAAATTGCTTGCAAATACGTTCTACAAATTGCTCACTGTTCCCTTCAGGTGCATTGGGCATAAAGCATTTCCTGTTTGCTCGCTGTAGTTCTTGTGATACAGGCATATCTAATTTCCAGTTTACTGAAAAGAACTACTTGCACAAAGCTATTTTATTGTGGATCTTAACTTCTAGTCATAGTCTACTGCACTTTGGCAACAGCCATTCCAAAACTGTGTGCTGGGGTACCACAGTGTCTAAAGGTAAAGGGACCCCTGACCATTAGGTCCAGTCGTGACTGACTCTGGGTTTGCGGCACTCATCTCGCTTTATTGGCCGAGGGAGCCGGCATACAGCTTCTGGGTCATATGTCCAGCAGGACTAAGCCGCTTCTGGCAAACCAGAGCAGTGCACGGAAATGCCGTTTACCTTCCCGCTGGAGCGGTACCTATTTATCTACTTGCACTTTGTGCTTTCGAACTGCTAGGTTGGCAGGAGCAGGGATCAAACAATGGGGATTCAAACCACCAACCTTCTGATCGGCAAGTCCTTGGCTCTGTGGTTTAACCCACAGCGCCACCCGCCTCCCTACTACCACAGTGTCTACCCAGCTCCATATTGTCTACACTGAATGGAAGCATTTCTCCAGGGTTTCAGGCAGAAATAAGTTCCTCTCAGCCCTCCCTGGGGATGAACCTGGGACCTTCTGCACACAAAGCAAATGCTCTCCCACTGGGCTATGGCCCTTCTACTCTGGCATGGATGGATACAACCTGGTGTGTTTTCCTATTCTACCTCAATGAACCTGAAGACCAATCGAAGCTTTCACCATCAGATCTAGATGTTTGACAAATGTGTAAAAAAATCGGGAGAGGATGGAATTTGAAGAGAACTGTTGTCAGGAGTGGCTCACTCTTCCTCCATAATCCTCTTCCGCAGCCACCAAACAAAGGACTGGAAGTTTTCCTCTGAGGAAGAGAGGCTGGAATATAGGAGGGTGTCAAGTACCCGCTCCTGATGTTTCTCCTTTTGTTTAGCCCAGACCCGGGTCTTCTGCTAAACATTTAGAGAATCAGAGAGCCTGAACGGACCTATGAGGTTTCCTAGGCCAACCCCATGTGCCACACTGGTTCTGCAATGCAGGATAAAGTCACAACATGCAGCTTGGCCCTTGGTAGTTTACCTGTAGTTTCTCCAGGAGGTCCATATTCTGCCTCTTCAGCTGATTGTTTGCCCTTTCGAGTTTCTCGGGAGCCTCCCCATCATCGCAGAGATTTGAGTTCTCTTGCAATTCATCTTGCAGAACGTGGTACTCCACCTCATAGGCGTGCAGCTGTTTGGAAATATCCATCTCAAAGACCTACCGACAGAAGAGAAAATATTTGGAGAATATTTAAGGATTAGATGAGATCATATTGTACCAAGCACACCATATTAGCAGAACACAACAAATACCGTTTGTGGAGTAGATGGGAACAATATTAAAGAATATAAAACTGTGCAGAAAAAACGACGGTATAAACAGTACAATGAGAATGATTGGAAGACTTGTTTTGTCAGAAGTCTTTTTTATTTAAGTGCTTATTTAGGAAGATTAAGTTTTTTTATGCACATAAATCTGCTTTTCCTTCTTTCTTTTTTCTGTATTGACTTCTTTTCTTTGTTTTTTTCTTTCATTTTCTTTTTGTAGTATGAGATTGTAAATTCTTTGTAAATTCTTTGTATATGTGTGTAATTTGTAATGTGTGTAAAAAAGAAAAGAAAACCAGTTTCCTTATGAGAGGTCCCACCGTGCTTAATTCAGGCAAATAGGACCATATGAACTAAACAAAGCATGCCTACGAGGATGCCTCATCCAACTGGGTACATGAGTCAAGGAGGTGTTTGCACTTCTCCCCCAGAAGGGATGACTCAAGACTAGAAGCTGCTTCTGGATAATGAGCCTGAAAGATGGCAATCTTGAGGAATCAGCAGCATGCATGTTCCAAACTGAAGTTTGGTGGAACCTGTGCAACTTGGGTTGATGTGGCTACATTAACACACTTTCTGGACAGGCCCATAAATAGATGACTCTTACCAGAGGCAGAGACTAATGTCAGTAAGATAGCTGGGGAATTTTCTTGCCCTTTTGCCAACACGCTAACTCAAAGAAGTTTCAAGGATTAGCAGCTAAGTACAGGGACTAGGGTGGCGCTGTGGGTTAAACCACAGAGCCCAGGACTTGCCAAACAGAAGGTCGGCGGTTTGAATCCCCGCGACGGGGTGAGCTCCTGTTTCTTGGTCCCTGCTCCTGCCCACCTAGCAGTTTTAGAGCACGTCAAAGTGCAAGTAGATAAATAGGTGCTGCACTGGTAGGAAGGTAAACAGTGTTTCCGTGCGCTGCTCTGGTTCGCCAGAAGCGGCTTAGTCATGCTGGCCACATGACCCAGAAGCTGTCAGCTGTCTGCGGACAAACGCTGGCTCCCTCGGCCTATAGAGCGAGATGAGCGCCGCAACCCCAGAGTTGTCCAAACACCCACCCACCCAAATTTGTAATTGCACATGTACATTTTTTAAAACGCACACACATTTGTGATATATTCCGATGACATTTGGAGGATGCTGCAAGTGTGCATTTGTTTGTTTAAAATGTATTTTGCTGTTAACCTTTGACATTTGAAAAACATTTATACAAAATACAGCAGGCTAAAAATATACATGCATGTATTCGGATGATAATAATGCCTATACATTAGAAAGGTATATATGGAATCGCTCACTTCTATAACAATATAGTATACCTTTTCTTTTATCCTGTTCAGTTAAAATGTTCTTTAAACATTAATTTAAAAAAATACCTCGAATATGGCAAAATCTTGAAACTGCAAGATAAAGTTATAGCACTGACCCCCAGAGAGTGCTCTTTTCAGTTAGTCCTTCACAGAACAGAGTTTTCAGTCTCCTCCATTCACCCAGATATAAGCTAACCAGCCAACTCCTTAAAGATGGCCTCACGCCAGAGCTTTGCACTCCCAGGATGGTGTCAAAGGCACTAACAGCTTCTGCATGAAATTGTTCACAGCAAGCACCCAGTCTGCTGGCTTGAGGTGGAAACTGAAAGAGCCAGGGTATGAGCAATATGACTCACAGCGTTGGGATTACAACCTAATATTTCTCATTAGAACAACAGTGAACTTTACAGAGTGCTTCCTGTACATCAGCTCAGTAATCCTTACAAAAAAAACCCTGTAAGGAAGGCCAGATATCATTTCTGTATCCTAGACCGCGGCTGGAGAGTGGCTTCCCTCAAGCCACCTGGTGAATTTATGGGAGAAGCGAGGTTCTTCTTCACTCTCCCATATTTCAATACAGATCCACCACTTGGCCAGGGCCTTTTGGTTCACAGCTCAGTTCTTTAGGCACTATTGTATGACTGAATGGCCAAGTGATGCATTATCAATGCATTATACTGTTTGTGTGGGGGTGGAACAGACTATTATTACCTGCGTCATAATCTTTTCCATTTGGAGCTTTGTCATGTCTGGTAGAGTGTTTTTCAGAAACTCGACGATGCTTTCAAAAGCCTCACACATCATGATGTGTTCCTCTTGGCTGCTTAGCAAACTTAGTGCTACTTTAAATATGACTTCTGTTCCCTGAAGAAATATAATGTCTAGGGCAGAGAACAAAACATAGATTAGAATGAGTTTCCCATTTAAAACATTGACATATTTATGTTGAAGATTCAAGGGGATTAAAAAAAAGTCATTTGTTTTGTGTTGTTACACTTATCTGTTAAAAACATGTTTTATAATTAACATATATATCATACATGTTTTAATATTCCAAGTCAAGAAAACGTGTCATGTCTTCTCAGGTAAAATCCAAGCACAACACATGGCTTGGTTAGCATCAGCGAACCATCACCATGGCTCAAGATCTAATGAAATGTAGATTATGTTCCTGCAATACACTTTTAAAAAATTCCTGCAGAAGGATTAGTTTCAGGAAAAAAAGAAGTCTTAAACAATTGTTCTAGTGCAGAAGGAGTGCCCAAACTACTCAAAAGGATGTTTTCTTACGTACACACATGAATTAGGGAACTGTTCTTATACATGAGGGACGCAGGTGGCGCTGTGGGTAAAACCTCAGCGCCTAGGACTTGCCAATTGCATGGTCGGTGGTTCGAATCCCCGCAGCGGGGTGCGCTCCCGTTGTTCGGTCCCAGCACCTGCCAACCTAGCAGTTCGAAAGCACACCCGGGTGCAAGTAGATAAATAGGGACCGCTTACCAGCGGGAAGGTAAACGGCGTTCCGTGTGCTGCGCTGGCTCGCCAGATGCAGCTTGTCACGCTGGCCACGTGACCCGGAAGTGTCTGCGGACAGCGCTGGCTCCCGGCCTCTAGAGTGAGATGAGCGCACAACCCTAGAGTCTGGCAAGACTGGCCCGTACGGGCAGGGGTACCTTTACCTTTACCTTATACATGAGAAGCTGATGTCAAATAAGTCAATGTATGTTAGCCAGCGTAAAGCAGAATTAAATGTGGATGGTCTGGTATAAATCTGTCACTAAAGGCACTATGATTACGTCAAAGGCATGTTGCGGAATAGGATCCCCCCCCCCCACAAAACTACCAATTTGGAGGGGCCTATTATTGATCTGCCCAACCAATACACTGAAAAGCTTCCTACCGAACACTCTGGCTACAAATCCCAGTGGAAACTGCGAAGCGAATAAAGTCAGAAACCAGGGGGCAGCATAAAGGCTGGGGCTGATCTCGTTCTCTTCAAGGTGGTTGTACAGGTCTCTGTGGTAATCATGCAGAAGCCTCGACAGCTGGTACATCTGGATCTGTATTAAAATATGGGAGAGTGAAGAAGAAGAAGAAGAAGAAGAAGAGGAGGAGGAGGAAGAAGAAGAGGAGGAGGAGTTTGGATTTGATATCTCGCTTTATCACTACCCCAAGGAGTCCCAAAGCGGCTAACATTCTCCTTTCCCTTCCTCCCCCCACAACAAACACTCTGTGAGGTGAGTGGGGCCGAGAGACATCAGAGAAGTTTGACTGGCCCAAGGTCACCCAGCAGCTGCAGGTGGAGGAGCAGGGAAGCGAACCCAGTTCACCAGATTACGAGTCCACCGCTCTGAACCACTACACCACACTGGCTCAGATTAAGAATTTCTCTGACATCTTGTGCAATTCGTACCTGTTATCCCAGTTTCCCCAAGGGGAAACCCTGAGGCTGTTTGGGTCCCCTCTCCCTGTGGCTGCTGTTCACATGATGCTTGGTCTGTCCAGAAGGTGTGGCCACATGTGTATATGCGCATAGCTAGAATTCACTACCATAAGATGCGGTCACAGTCACTAATGCAGGCAGCTTTTCAGATTCGCAGCACCCAAGGTTGTATTTCAGGTTGGTTTTTCTAAGCTAGAAAATGATCACAGATCTCCCAAATAATGTGTCGTTCGTCCCTTACTCTAACTGATAAACTATGTTGAAACAGAGTACTCTCCTGTGAACTAGCACTCTGGAACTTGTCTTAGGAATTCCAACCAGAGGAGGGAGGGATCTGCATAGCTCTCCCTCAAAATTGAGAAATGAAAAGCAGGGAGATATTGATCAGCTGCCACGTCTTATTACATTGCCAACAGAGGTTTACACTTAAAGAAAGATGCTATTTCTGAGTGAGGGAATAGTTTGCCACATCACTTTGCCACTGCAACAAGTTGAGCGAGGATGAAACCCGGCCATGAAGCGAGCTAGCTTCTAACACCGTGTTCCTCTCATTCATCGCTTCCACTGAGGGTACCTAATAAAGTCATGGAGCAGCAGAATATTTGGCAGCAGAGTATGGGGTGAATAGTGTATGTAGGAATGATCGCTGGGTGTGGAGCAACCTCCCCGCCCGCAGGCAGCCTCAGCTGCCTGCGTGCGTTACCCTGGGGTGCGGAGCACACTCCCCCTCACAGATAAAGCCATAGCTGTTTGAACATCTTGCCCTCTGTCTAACCTTTTGCGATCTCAGTAGTCTGCCGTGTCCTGTCTGAAACCTTTGTCTCCTTCGTCATACATTGTGCAAGGGGAAAATGACACGGTGGAAACAGGCTCCAAAATAACTTTGTTACCACCCCACGATCTCGGGACCGGAAGATATGTAAAGGTCACAGCCCAAAATGTATCTGCCTGGGTTTGCATATTGTGTCAATAAAAAGAGCCTCCACAGAGCTGGCCGGCAGCTTGCTTGCAGCTGACCTGTGCGCAGCTCACCTGCATTATCAACTCCTGCCTCATGTCCTTCACTTCAGTGTAAACTGCTGAGGTGGTTGAGAAAAACATAGGGAAGGGAGATGCCCAACAAGCCAATGGGAACTTTTAAGGGACAATACAGGAAACAGTGGTAAGAGAGGTTGTTCTGAGTACGACGAGGGATCAGAAACCAAAGGGAACCAGGTGGCAGGCCACATTTAGTTCATGAGCCTTCTGCAGTGCTGCCCCCAAACTCCCAGTGTAACATCTTTCTCCCAAACGGAAGCCTATTTCTGCCTTACCTGTAGCGACATCATGTCCGGCCTGTACTGCTTCCGGAAGCCGAGGTCGTACATGAGGAATTTGAGCATTTCAAAGGCTTGTTCTTCACTCATGTGGAGGAGCAGCACCCCAGCTACAAAGCTGATACCTTGGCAGTAGCCCACCTCCTTGTCCAGCAAGGAATAAGCTTTCAGAAGATTGAAGAGGGAGAGCTGCCCTGCTCCTAACTGAGCAGAGAAGTAAGGATGTGTTGGGAAGGTCCTCCCTGGTGCAGAGAGAGAGAGAGAGAGAGAGAGAGAGAGAGAGAGAGAGAGAGAGAGAGAGAGAGAGAGAGAGAGATATGTCATCTGGAATGAAGAACTCACAGGACACTCAGTCAGAATAAAAATCATCAGAAGCCATGACTAGCTTCCAAAGTGATTGCTTGCACACACATACAAAGATATAACCTTTGTTATATACACTTCCTAACCGTGGGCTTTAGTCAATAATAATAATAATAATAATAATAATAATAATAATAATAATAATAATAATATTGGGCAGCCCCCAACAAAATACCAAAACACAGTAATGCATCAAACATTAAAAGCTTCCCTAAACAGAGCCGCCTTCAGATGTCTTCTAATAGTCTGGTAGTTGTTGTTCTCTTTGACATCTGGTGGGAGGGCGTTCCACAGGGCGGGTGCCACTACCGAGAAGGCCCTCTGCCTGGTTCCCTGTAACTTGGCTTCTCGCAGTGAGGGAACCGCCAGAAGGCCCTCGATGCTGGACCTCAGTGTCCGGGTAGAACTAAGTTTTACTCAGAGCAAAACCATTGAAATCAATGGACCTAACTTAGTCATGTTTGTTATTTTCAATGGGTCTACTTTGAGTAAACCTTCATTGACTACCACCCCATTATCCAATAGCAACAGAATGTTAAACTTCTCTTTCGTCTCTTGGCAGGACTAGGAAGTCTCCCTCTCTCTCTTGGTTCCTTACACTGTGCTACTCCTGAGCCCATGATCATGAGAAGTGTGAAAATCAACCATCCTAAGCAAATGAAAAACGGGGTGCTAATTACTGGGGGCAGTTTCCAGGCATAACAACTGGCAGCCATAAAACAATAAATGTAAGCAGGCTGCAAGATTTGGGTGGCACAGAAGAAGTACAGAACTGAACACTAGGCACAAAATTCAGGTTCCCAAAAAAACTCTTTTCTTTGTTGAACGTCAGATCTCTAACCCTCGTGGCTAAAATATGCAGCTGCATGTTTACAGATAGTGCCACCTAACGTTCCAGAAACCAGAGCGGGTGGCTGAATAAGACTTCAAGAGAGAAAGAGTAAGTCTTCAGTGCTCACATAGTTCTTTACCCGGTGGCTAGCAAAACAAAAATGAATTTATGCAAAATAAAGAGGTGTTACCCTGGTACTTGTACAATTTATACAATCTGCAGAACCGGATTAACTTGGAACAAGTCCCCTCCCCCGCCCCACACATACCCCCACCTCCAACCTGTTCATGACCTAAAGTCCTGACTATGGAAAAAAAGTTACCTAGGTCTACAAGGATCGCATGTTGCTGAGCTGTCAACTGTTTCAGGAGTTCTTTGTAAGAGATATCAGAAGGTTGCTGTTTATTTGGTAGCCGGTGCCTTACGCGATGCTGCACAGCAAGAAATTGCCATATTTCTCCCCGGCGACTTTTGGGAACACCTGAACACAGGAAGATATAAAACAAAATTATTCAGGGGATTGTGGGGTGGTTTAATAGAGTTCACTACAAATATAAAGATGACCCATTTCTAATTTATAACCATTAGGGTCATTATTTTGAACTTCTATGCACTCTGTTCCACATTAACACTTTCAGCATCTCATTTATTGCAGCCTCATAATGGGGCAAAAAAATGGAATCCTTTTGCTGACCCAGGAGCTTCTGAATTTTCAGACCTATTTTCTGAGCTTTAGTTTACTTTTCCACCCGAATTCAAGCGGAGCACTCCCTTTCTCTAGTTACTGTAGAGCCCAGAAATCTTTATTTGTCAGCCACTCCTTTCCCAAAACTCAAAGAGACTATAATTTCCCAGTTTTCAACTGGAAATGCAAGGCAACAAAAGTGAGGGAAAATCACCAGAAAAATGCCATGGCTTTGCATCAAGCTCATTCCCTGCCTATGGTGGTGTTCAAACAGATGAAAAATGCAAGGTCTCAAAAAAAAAAAAATGCACTCAAAATTACCATCTTTCAGAGTTGCATGGATATCTTCCATATCGCATCTGATTTTGGCTCTGCAATTCAACAGCTTCTTATCCCAGATATTGATAGCGTCTTTCTGACAAGTACCAACTTCCTCATAGTCCAGCTTAACCTTTCTGGACTGGAGCTCATCTCTGCTTGCTGCAAGAGAGAACACAAGGCACAGACCATTTCAGATGATGGACCACAGACCAGCAGTTAATGCCATGTAGGCCACATATCAGGTTATGTCCCGTCAACCATCCTACAGGCCGAGGTTTAGGAAGGCATGTTTGGGGACAGTTACCCATAGTAGTGTTCTCTTACTGTGCAAAAGCTCTGCACACTTACAGCCTTGTACAACCAGCTCTTAAACTAAAGCTGTAGAAAGTTCGGTAAGACTCAAGAATAAATAGCAGAAGACTTTCTTAAAACCTGTGGGAAGGTGGGAACATGTGCTCAGCTGTCTCCCCTGAGCCAGCCTGGTACACAAGCTCCTTCTGTAGATGATCTGAATTCCGTTGTATGGTTCACAATGTGATTATCCTGTCCTAAAGCTAATCATTAGATTTGGTGGGGTTGCAAAGAACATGGCGGTTGAATAGATGGAAGTAGCACATGCAAGACGTAAAGCTACAATTCCATGACCCAAACTGCGAAAGATTTGGTGCTATTCTACTATCTGCAGTGCTTCAAATTGTGGGTTACATATAAGGAGGGGAAGAAAATATTTTCCTTACGTGCATCTTACCTTCTATAAAAGAAAATATAATTCAAGCTTCCTCGACAGCATTAAGAAGAACAGGAAGTATTTTTATTAGTATTTTGTCAACAAATCTCATCTGATGATGAATAAGCAAAGAGGGTGTACGGGCAGAAATAAATTGCACAAAGGCAGGACTGAACTCTGCTGCAACTTGCTTTATCAACCTAACTCTCTGTGCATGGGAAGGTGAGGAAGAAGGGAGGCAGGTTTATACGTTGTCTCAGCCCTCGAACGATGCAATGTTAAATGCTGTGTGATATAGCAAAGAATTTGAAGCTGATGCAAATCAGCCAGCTGAAACAGGCTGCTTAGAAACTTCCACTCAAGCAGAATTCCCACTGCCACAATTTGTTTTCTCATTTTCACTGCTTCATAATTCAATGTTATTATGGAAGAAAGAGAAAGAGGTGTTTGCTTTATGCTTTTTTAAACCCACAGAACTATGAAAAAGGGATTACAAGGCACTTCTGTCTACATTTTCTTCACAAGCATCTCTGCTAAATGGTGTCTGATGGAGAGGCCCATATGCACCTCCCAGACAGTTCAAATAAGCTAAAAATAAATAAACAAACAAAATCCAAAATCTGTGGTAATGTTTGAAAAGTTGAGTGTCCCATTTACGGGGCTGCTTATCCCTCAGCCACCTCATTAGAGCTGAAGATATGTGAGTGAGTGAGTGAGTGAGTGTGTGTGTGTGTGAGGGCTGTGAAGCTGGAGGCAAAACTGGAAGCAGGAACTGCCTATCATCTTACAGATAAAGGAAAATAAACATAGTTTTAAGGTGCTGAACTGCAACAGGGATCGCAGGTCCAACCAGACCCAAAAGCCATCCAGGATGGGCTTGTCATTTACTTAAAGTTTTTTCTTAATTTTGTGACGCATACCAAAAACCTTTATACTGAAGGACGAAATGTAAGCCCATGAAATATGGCAGTCGCACAACACCATTTCATTAGCTACTTCTGCTTCAGGTTCCGCAGGGAATTCGTTAACTAATTCCTGGGACATCCAAGCCCGGAAGGCAGAGCAACCATTCTTTATCTTAACCTTCACTAACCTTCCAATTTCTGGTTTTCCTTTTCCATTCGAAGTAGCAGTATTTGCTGATGGATGGCTTTTCTCCACAGACTCTGCAGCTCTTCAGAGTTCTTTTTCTCCCCAGTCTTATCTTGAAGATCATCGTTTTGCAATAAGGAAACAAGGGGGTCTTCATCAAAAGATCGTGCAAGAGGAGACAGCGGCAACAATTCATTTACATCACCTCCATCTGCAAAATATTGCTGCATTAGACATGGATTTATTAAATACTATTTGAGAGTTCTAGTATGGTGGCAGAAATATGCATCAACATCCATCATTAGGGTTTTATTTATTATATTACTGTATATGCTCACATTCACCCATCTCCCTTGTCTCTCCTCTTAGGAGAGAGACCTGGGTTACTGGGGTTTTGGTTTTTTTGCTTATTCTGCAGAACTGCCATGCACATTGATGACACTCTATAAATAATAACAGTAGTACGTAGTATTTTTAGTCTGTGCTCCAGCACTCAATAACATATATACTACCCTAACTGAAGGGATGTGGGCGGTGCTGTGGGTTAAACCACAGAGCCTAGGACTTGCAAGTCAGAAGGTCAGCGGTTCGAATCCCCACAACGGGGTGAGCTCCCGTTGCTCAGTCCCTGCTCCTGCCCACCTAGCAGTTTGAAAGCACGTCAAAGTACAAGTAGATAAATAGGTACCGCTCTGGTGGGAAGGTAAACAGCGTTTCCGTGCGCTGCTCTGGTTCGCCAGAAGCGGCTTAGTCATGCTGGCCTCATGACCTGGAAGCTGTACGCCAGCTCCCTCAGCCAAGCGAGATGAGCGCCGCAACCCCAGAGTCGGCCACGACTGGACCTAATGGTCAGGGGTCCCTTTGCCTTTACCCTAACTGAAGCCCATGGACCTAAGGACATGTTGCTACAAGCCCAACTATACCCTTATAAGAAAGCAAGATGGAACTTTTATAATGTCACCCGATACAGCCTAACACTGGGATTATTATCTCATCCAATACTGCTTCTTCACACACCAGTCAGCAAATTTGTTTTAAGATTCTTTGCATCCAGTTTGCCCTGCTAGACAGACAGACGAGCCATTCTATAACAGTGTCACCTATTGCGTGTAATTTTGGAAATCAAGTGCTAATGAACATTCATCTTCTGTGGTTCTGCTGAATATAACAATCGAGTCAGAAAGTGCAAGCAGACATACATAATTCTGCAAGTTTTGTTCTCGAGAGTAAAGTGCCAAGGCTATATTTTCCCTTATGAGCTGCAGACTGGCTTTCTTTCTGGCCTATGGCCTCCCTTGAATAAATACTTCCCAACTGCTAATTGCCAGATGTAATTAGTGTTCCTTTTGATTTAGCATCCAGAACTGTTACTAGAGTGCTCTCCGAGCAGCAGAGCCTGTCAATATGATAACTGGATGTTATCCAACTTAGGCATTGAAAGCAGTACTGCAGCGAACTTGCAATTAGCAGAAAGTTTCCTCCAGGGGTGAAACTTTGCCAATCTTAACCAAGAGTTGACCTGGCTTTGCCCAGTTGGCCTTCATTACCTGAGAAAGATCTGGTGATCTGGCACACACCCAACATCTGCCTTTTCCTATGCTAGGAATTTGTATTAAACAGAACACAAAGTATCTCTAACATACTCTTTTAAAACCAAGGAAAGATGGTCCATACCATCTGCATCACATCTGATTCATAGCTCCTGAAAGGCGGTATGATACAGGCCCAAATGCTGCAAGGTGGTTGACAAGCACGGGGTGAAGAAAGAGGAGAGAGAAGTTTCTGTCCCTCCCTTTTGTCCCTTCCTTTCATCCAGTTTAACTGGCTGGCAGGAGATTCAGAAGAGGTAAAAGGAAGGGATGTGATCATTTGCCTTGATGGTCTTAATGAGGACTGGCAAATTCATGGAGGACAGAGCTACATGTAACAATATTAACTCTGATTGTCAGTAGCTGAGAAGCAATTACATAATGCAGGCATGGCCAAACTTGGCCCTCCAGATGTTTTGGGACTACAGCTCCCATCAACCCTAGCTAACAGGACCAGTGGTCAGGGATGTTGGGAACTGTAGTCCCAACACATCTGGAGGGCCAAGTTTGGCCATGCCTGACATAATGAATTTACTTCAGATGCACCTTTCCAGATGCACCTGTGCATAAGGACAATATTGGGCTAGATCAGGAGTTCCCTCCAGCTATTTTTGGACTACAACTCCCATTATCCCTAGCTAGCAAGACCAGTGGTCAGGGTGATGGGAACTGTAGTCCAACAACAGCTGGAGACCCAAGTTTGGGAAACCCTGGACTAGATGAACATTGGATCAGATCCTGCAGGACTCTTCTTATGTTCATTAGCCTGTTGCCACCAGACATCTTCTCTTGCACCACCCCATACAACTTCCTTAGCTGTAACTTGAGGTCAAGGCAGTGTTGGCGACAAAGATACGTTGCATAATATAGTTGTTAACCAAATGTTACCAGGGAGGTCAGAAGGAAACATGATTCGGAAACAGATAGGAGGAGATGTGGCCATGTGTTTCTGGAGACAATTGAAGTGGTTACTCTTAGAACAACATGTTGAAAGATACAGGGATACTCAATAATAGACTTGACTCAGACTTCGATAGCATACTGCCACAAAAAGGCCAACTACTTGAAAAAAAACATCCATTTGGAACCTTAAAACGAAACACGCACCTAACAAGCATATCAAGTATTCAAACTTGGGTCTTGCAGAACTTGCCCACTTCTTTTAAGAGCAGACTGGAAACTGCCATTCTTAAACAGAGAAATGAAATCGAATTGTCGTGACATAAACTGCTGCCTCAAGATGAGAACTGACCTTGAAGTTGCATTGCTGAGGGCGATTTCTTCATGGGCGATGCCACCCTTAGGAAGATTCTCTGCCGCCAGGAAATCCGGCGGGGCGTGAGAGTAATTCCGCCAGCATTTAGAGAGTCATTGCTGCACACAGAGGAGGTCCTTTTTCTTCTTTCCCCATCACTGCAGGATCAGAAGGAAAAGACAACAGCCCAAGTCAGCGTCAAGGAAGACTGACAGAAGCCTAGGCATGGCCATGCAAAGCCAGCGAAACAGCCTTGAACACACAAAGGATTACATCAGTTCAATGTAATCGCCATATAGCGAGGCTTCCCAGATCTTTTCATTAAGGACACCGGCCTCATCTGGGCCCAAGTTCTCACTGTATTTTTGTCCTAGGCACTGTACTGTTTCTACCACCAGAAACCTGGAAGTTTAGCCATAAATCTCCAATAAGTTTTTTGTAAGTCCCATACAATTTTGGAATCTACGAATATTTAGAGTTGCGGCAAACTATGTTGCACATTGCATATTTATTAGAAGAAGGAAAACTGTATTTAACAGAACCCTCATTATCAAAATTGGGAATAGACTGTGTGTTTTCCCCTCATGTCCATAGATCTCTAATCTAAGCTAAAAATGCTACTGATCTCAACTCCTAGGTTACCTGAAGATTAACAATTGCCTTAGGCTTACTGGATAGATAAGGCTAAACAACACAAGGAACTTGACGTGAAGGTCCAAACAAGCGTATTAAGTCTCTCTTTTTCAAATTGCATCCACATTCCACGAGGCTTGTATGTGCATGAAAGCAAATGAAGTATCAAAATTTTACTTCTGCTGAAGAATCAGAGTTTGTTCTGTTTGCAGTTGCGATGTCAAAAGTTTTCGTAAATGAGATAATGTGTGGTAAAGATGACATTATTATATCTCAGAAGTGGAGAAGTCCTGCCATAACTTCTTTCTATTTTATTTATACCACCACGAAATGGACAAAAAGTGAAACGCACAACAAGGGTGCATGATCAAGAATGGTTTCCTTGTCCAACTCCTTTGAAGAGAAGCTTTAAAAATAATATTTATAGCATCAATGCACATGGAGGCGCAGGTTGCAGCCACAGCAAATGTAGCATTTTTCCATCTCCTCCGTATTAAGCAGTTGGTCCCTTACCTTTCTCGCCCTGATCTGGCCACAGTGATCCATGCGACGGTCACCTCCAGGCTTGATTATTGTAACTCGCTCTATGTGGGGCTGCCCTTGAAGCTGACCCAGAAACTCCAGCGGGTGCAGATGCTGTGGCGAGGCTCCTTACAGGGTCCTTGCCGTGGTATCACATTCATCCAGTGCTTTACCAACTGCACTGGCTCCCGGTGGAGTACAGGGTCAGGTTTAAGGTGCTGGTTTTGACCTTTAAAGCCCTATGCGGCCTAGGACTCTCGTACCTATGGAACCGCCTCTCCTGGTATGCCCCGCGGAGGACCTTAAGGTCCATAAATAATAGCACTTCGGAGATCCTAAGCCTCAAGGAGGTTAGATTGGTTTCAACTACGGCCAGGGCCTTTTCAGCACTGGCCCTGCCGTGGTGGAACGCTCTGTCAGAAGAGACTAGGGCCCTGCGGGACTTGACATCTTTCCGCAGGGCCTGCAAGACAGAGCTGTTCCGCCTGGCCTTTGGTTTGGACCCTTATGTTTCCCTCCCCTTATGGTCTTGATTTATCAGCTACTTTAAAACGAGGCTGCATTTTAAATTGCATTTTAACCTGTATTTGAAATTGGTTTTTCCCTCTATTATGTTTTTACTGTAATTTTACTGGTGTTAGCTGCCCTGAGCCCAGCTCTGGCCGGATAGGGCGGGGTATAAATAAAAATTAGGACATATGCCAAGGATATGCCAGTATCCCAAAGTGCTTACAATCTAAAGCAAAGAAAAGATCCTATTTATTCAAGCAACCTTTGAACAATCATGTTGCCTACTGTCTTGTGGAAATTAAGCCCCACACCCTTCTAGACGTTTGGTTATTATCCTTTGGCTATTCAAGATGACAAATTTAAGGTAGATTTGTTACCCACTGAAAAAAAATAATTCACGTCCAGCACTCTATTGCATCAATATGTGCTTATACATATTACTGTTTATGGCTCATAGTTCAGAATTTCTGCTCTGAATATGGGACAGTGCCAGATTCTATCTTCAGGTAAAAGGAAGTCAAGATAACTGGGCTGGACACGTTAAAAACAATAATAAATTTAAAAGAACTTGCAATTTCCTAAGTGCATCAATTTCTCAGGCTTCCAGTTTGTTCCTGAGCCTAATTTAGACTGCTCACTGCCTTTTCTAAAGCCTTATATGCAGTGTGGGGTTTTATTCAGGGGGTACTTAAGGGCACGCAGTACTGGCACCTCTTTTTGCTGTTGTTAAAAAGTGTAGCACTTAATGTAATAACTTCATGGTGAGTATTGGCATCTATTGTTCTAGGAAAAAAAGCCCTGCCTGCTCATTAAGGTCTTCTTTCTGCATGCTGCCAACATCCAAGTTCCAACTGGTTGGAACATGAGACAGGGCTTTCTCTGGGGCCAAGTCCTGGCTTTGGAACTCACTGCAGAAGGAGGCTTTCCTTGAAGACTTTCCCATTATTGCACAAAGACCTTCTGTTTCCTACTGGAATTTGACATGCCAAGCTGTTCATCTCCCTGGCATTTCATCTGTGGAGTTTTCAAGGTATTTTAACTGCTGATATGAATGGTTTTTATTTTGTTGAATTTTGCTGTCATTCTGCTTAGCCACACTGAGGATTTTTTTTAATGAAATGGAATCACCAACACTGGAATACTGGACTCAAAAAGAGAAACAACTAACAGACTTTTAGAAGACATCTGAAACAGGGAAGCTTTTAATGTTTAATAGACTATTGTATTTTAATATTCTGTTGGAAGCTGCCCAGAGTGGCTGGGAAAACCCAGGCTGATGGGCAGGGTATAAATAAATTATTATTATTATTATTATTATTATTATTATTATTATTATTATTAAGGACATACAGACCTAACAACTGAAGCAAAAAAAGGGTGTAAATAGATACATTATAGGTCCAGTGAATGGGTTAGAAAGCAGTTTTTCTTCATCGTGAAGTTGACCAGAACAGTCTCCAATTGTTAAATTCTTAATTCCTGGGCCTTTGTGTGTGCTTCAAAGAATCATGACTGAAATATTTTAGAACCTGAAATTCGCAGACAAGAAAGAGCTTCAGGAGATGATTTTGTACAGCATAACAAGTAGTGAAACACCATGACAAAGAATGAAACTGAATAAAAGCAAGTCCCATCATATTAAATAAAGATGTCTAGAGACCTTTGGTCTCAATTCTAAGCACTAGCCAAGGACCAAAGAGTATTTTCTGCCAGCACCTCAAAAAGGATCGTTAATGTGCCTCATTTCTAAGCTAAACAGAATATGCAAGTATTTTTTTAACCTCCACTAATGTAATATTACATTAATATTCTACTTAATATTTAAAGCTAACAGTACAAGATCAGTACATAAAAGCAATGCAGATATAATTAAAAGAGTTTGGCTGCTGTGATAGAGTTAAAAATCAGACTGATGTATTCTAGACTAATGAAGAGTGAATATAGTCAAGCACAGAATTACAAAGACTGAACTACAAAAGAGGAAGAAACTAGAGTCATAAAAAGGAGACACACATTCAGAGAAAACCCTCTAAACTCTCTCAAAATGCATTGCATTATTGTGACGAATCAAAAGTATGTAGCATGCCCAATCTGAAATATTTTACATACATAGCAAGTGGGCGTGAGATAGCTTTTATATAAATAATGCACCAAGAAAGAACTATTTCGACCTCTTTTGTGGCCCCCACACTCATCACTAAAATGTTAATTTCTAAACAGGCTAGCCATAGATGCTCCCTACTTTAGTTGTGCAAAAACTGAGCTCAGATCAATGAATCTTGTGCAATTATGTCTTCCCGTGGCCCTTTAATTTTTCTGATCCCAAGTAACCTAGTTTTCCAAGCAGGTAGCAAATGCAAGTCTTCGCTAGGTTTTTTAAAAAATGGTTTCAACAAGAAATGGCAAAATCCCCTAGAGCTTAGCAAGAGCAGTTTCTGGGGGGTACCGTATTTTTTGCTCTATAAGACGCACCAGACCACAAGACGCACCTAGTTTTTGGAGGAGGAAAACAAGAAAAAAAATATTCTGAATCTCAGAAGCCAGAACAGCAAGAGGGATTGCTACACAGTGAAAGCTGTAATCCCTCTTGCTGTTCTGGCTTCTGGGATAGCTGCACAGCATGCATTCACTCCATAAGACGCACTTACTTTTTAGGAAGGAAAAAGTGAGTCTTCTAGAGCAAAAAATACGGTAAGTAGTACTACTAACGTTTGCTTGTAAAGTGTAACAGCAGCTTTAGAGTGAAACAAATGCAAGTAAGACTGCCTTCTGAAAGTGAAATGTGTTTATTGTTTCCCTATATTTTTAATTAAAAAACGCCCTACATTGAAGCTCCGACCTAGTCCTTTTACTTTAGAGATTGCTCTCACAAGCACACACCACAAATAAAAAGGTCTTCCATTAACCCATACTAAACCCATCTAGGTTTTAATGCACATTCTTAGAGACAAAGCAGGATAAAAGGAACCAAATCAAAACTGCAAAGAAAACCACTGTTCAGTTTCTAACTTTGTATTTTTACTCTTAAGCTGCTGATAAGTTGTGAAGCATCAGAAATAAATTAGCAAAACACTTAAAACTACCTGGTTGGCCATGAACCCAGTCTCCATTTAGCCAGCTGTGAGATCCTGTGAAGTTTGCCTCTACTTTTAGAACGATCTGGTACCAAAACCACACGGTAATTACAAAAGCCCTTTTCTATTCCTTCTTCCAGTTTCATCAGCAGAAGCATTGAGCTTCTCCAAATAAATGCAGGGGATTTCCTAAGTGACAAGAGCAACAAGCTCTAGATTTCTTGGTAGCACAGTTCCACAACCGTCTTTCAAAAATAATTTCCCTTATTTTGTTCACAAATGGAGCGTTTTTGAATTTTAACCCGCAAGCCGTAACTCACCCAAAAGTAAATCTTTAGGGCTGCAGCATATGAAAAATCTGCATTGTCTCCCAGCTTTGCCTTCAGTTCAACTTCTCCTTTCCTTTGAAGGAAAGCAGAAAACTAAAAGGGAAATTCACGCCTTAGCCTGTGTATGTACCCACTGATGTTAGCTGAAAATGAAAACACACCCACCCGGTGAATAGAAAAGAGCGGCTCAGATGCTTCCGCCTTTAACTAATGTGTCCTAAGGCTGAAAGATTCCTATCAGTTTTAATCCTCTGATGGGTTGACTATGATGTTGCTTATCTCTCTCTGTATTACTCTGAATTACACAGGACCACACATCCAATTTTCCTGGTAGCCCTAAAAGTGCAAGAAGAAAAATATAAGCCCTAGATGATAGATAGATAGATAGATAGATAGATAGATAGATAGATAGACAGACAGACAGACAGATTTGCTACTGATGAAATGTCTGAAATATTAAGAAACTCAACAGCTTTACAATTACATATGTAACTTGTAAATAAGATGGCCAGTCAATGACTTGGAGTGCTCATGACTTAAGTCTGTCACTAACGGTTTTTGTGTTTTGTTATTTTTCGATATTTTTCGTGTTGTTGTTGTGTGGAAAATACTAATAAAATTTATATTAATTTTTTTAAAAAGTCAGCCACTAACAGTGATAACCTGTTATGCATGGTAGGAGCAATAAGGGGCCATAGAATAACAGAAATGTGGAGCTGGAAGGGACCACAAGAGTTATCTAGTCTAACCCCCTTTTAGTCTAATCTTTTGCTCAACGCGGCACTCGAACCCATGACCCTAGAGTAAGAGTCTCGTGCTCTGCCGACTAAGCTAGGAAGAT
Source organism: Podarcis melisellensis (assembly GCF_964234715.1). Lineage (NCBI taxonomy): Eukaryota > Metazoa > Chordata > Lepidosauria > Squamata > Lacertidae > Podarcis > Podarcis melisellensis. Next base: position 10,712,474 of record NC_138531.1, read on the forward strand.
GAGGCCAAGATGTTCCTCCCCACAGAAATATTTAGTAAAAAGAGGCCAAGATCAGGATGAGAACGGTAAAAGGTTTCCTCCGCCAGGTAGGCGGATTTTAGCTGATAGTTATAGGATAACACAGATAAAAAGAGAACCTATTAAAAGTAGGGCTATAGCCAGATTAAAGAAGCCTTAGTCCACTAATTTAGCAGATACAGTTGATCAATTAAATCTGCATATAGTTGCCTACAGTAAATTTTAAAGAAAGACACATGCATGATATGTATTATCTTATAAGAGGCATTCCTCACACAGAAAAGAATGGTTTTCTTTTGCCTGCGGCATTTAAGCACTTCCATGAGAAAGGTAGTTTTCATAGTTCTGCTGCCTCCTTCAGCCATCGACAGTGCTTTAACTGCTTAAAATCAGGAACAACACTCCTGCTCCTATTAAAATCTGTATCAACCAGAATGCTAACACCCACTTACTGTTTTCAAAGCTCATTGCGGTTTTAAACTTGCAAAATAAAGAGATACGAGCAACAGTTTGTTATTGAAGTCGCCACTGCTGAAAAATCTTGAGATGGGAGTTTGAAAGCAAATGACCTTGGCGTGAAAGAGATGCTGGCTAGATGTACTCCAGATTTAATCACATTTTAAGTTATAATATGGTTAAATAATAATTTTGGGTTGCATCAGACAAACATTGTCACTCTAATAAGATGGTCTGCAGGGGGACATTTGGGTTTAGCAGGAAAGAAAGACACATCCCCGTGATATTTCTCAACTACGGTTATCGCTGTTCTTCGCTGAAAATCCCAGTAAGCCAATTAATTCCGTGTGAATCAGTGTGCACCACCAGCCTCCTCGACTCTTTGGGTCCAGGTCCAAAGTTTCTTGCATACTCACAAGGCAAAGGACGGTACCTGAGACAGAAGGCCACAGGCTGGGGCCAGTGGACACATTGCTTTGGTTCAGTGAAAATAAAATCCAAACAGAGATATTACAAGTAGGCTGAAGCACAATATCCTCCACATCAGGGTCCGCAGACTGCCTACACTTTCGCGAGCAGCAAAATTGGTGAAATCACAATTCTGAAACCATTCAAGGGCATCACCAAAGAGATGTACCACTGTTACTTTTGGATGCTTTCCTCATGCACTGGGGCTTCACAAAACCTTCATTGCCATGCTCAGAAAGTGGAGGGAAATTCACACTTGCCGTATAGTATGTCGAAACAAAAAACGTATAGTATGTGTCATTGTGTACTGGAATCTAAACATAGCTGCAGCGGTTGAATCGTACCAGTAACTGGGTGCCTTAAAAATGCAAATATCCAGGTTGGCCAAAGGGAGGTCAGTTCACACAGCCCTATCACAAGCCTCCCTGATAGCAGGCATTAGCAGCCCAGTGCAGATTATATTCCTCATTTAAAGCATTAAAAACAACAAAAGCATGCCAATGTTAGTCACACACGGGCAGCCTTCACATTGCCCCTGCCACACAGCACACGATTAAGCAGCTAATTAGTATAATACCAACTAATATCATCAACATTGCCATTTTTCTCTCTCCTTTTTTTAAAGTGCCTGGGTTATTTTCTTTACATTGCTAATTCAACAATAAAGGTCGTTTATTTTTTAAAATCTGAGACACTTCAAAGTGTGTAGTGTAAAATGCCCTGCTTGTTATCATCTCCTCAAACGAACTTTACAACCATTCTGTGTGGTAGAACAAGATTGTTCCCATTTCTATAGATGGGGTGCTGAGGATGACAGAAAATCTGTTTTATTCGAGGAATAAAAGTCCTTCCACATCCAAGTCTTGTACTAGACTACACTAGGGAGACATGCAGAGATTGTCCAGAGGAATAATTTAAAGTCATATACAGATTTATGCAGCGGTTGTTTTTTTTTAAAAAAATATCCCATCTGGGGAAAAACAACAATCAGTATATTTAGAAACCTTATGATTTTTCACTTACTGGGTTTGGCAATGTTGATCTTTTTTTTCACATTATTTTGGCATTAGTCAGAAAACTAATGTAGTAGTTATGCAAGATCTCTGTGCTGTAACCTTCGGCAGGCATTTCCAAAGAATGCTCTGCTCACAGGTTTCCACAAAACAAGTGAAGTATCTCACTTAGAAGCGAGTGGCAAAAATTCCTTATCGCAAGCCGGCTGCATAGGAAGTGCAAAATTGCAGGCCAGGCAGAAACCAGTGTTCTCACCTCTGGGGGAGCTCATTTTCAGACTGAGGAGATGGTTTTCCTGAGCTCTGGTAAAAGCTTTTCAGGAAAGATGGGGCAGAGAAGGAAGAAGGGAGACTCGAGGGCGCAGATGATTCACTCTCACTGCGAGCGCGTCGGGCAATTGTCAGCCTGACAGCAGGCGATAAGAAAAAGCGTAGCAAATGAGTTTCAGTACAACATTTTAAAGCGTTCCCACACTCCATACTCACCATGTAAGAGGTTCAGTCAAGACCTGAATTGTAATTGCCATTATTACTGTAACAGTGTGGAAATTTGATGCACTTTAAGTTTAATGCACCACGAAATTTTGCCGAAGTTGAGTTGGGGGGCATTTAAAGAAACCGAAAAGCTGAGTCATGTACTTGGCTTCACATTCCCTCGACTTGCACATCTAGTCAAGGTAAACTACCCCTTCCTCCCCTTTCAGGGATATACAGTGGTACCTCGGGTTACATAAGCTTCAGGTTACAGACGCTTCAGGTTACAGACACCGCTAACTTTGCTTCAGGATGAGAACAGAAATCATGCTCTGGCGGCGCAGCAGCAGCAGGAGGCCTCATGAGCTAAAGTGGTGCTTCAGGTTAAGAACAGTTTCAGGTTAAGAACAGACCTCCGGAACGAATTAAGGTACCACTGTAGGGACGTGGGTGGCACTGTGGGTTAAACCACAGAGCCTAGGACTTGCCAATCAGAAGGTCGGCGGTTCGAATCCCCGCGACTGGGTGAGCTCCCGTTGCTCATTCCCTGTTCCTGCCAACCTAGCAGTTCAAAAGCACGTCAAAGTGCAAGTAGATAAAGAGGTACCGCTCCATCGGGAAGGTAAATGGCGTTTCCGTGCGCTGCTCTGGTTCGCCAGAAGCGGCTTAGTCATGCTGGCCACATGACCCGGAAGCTGTACGCCGGCTCCCTCGGCCAGTAAAGTGAGATGAGCGCCTCAACCCCAGAGTCGTCCACGACTGGACCTAATGGTCAGGGGTCCCTTTACCTTTACCTTACCACTGTACTAGACCCTAAAGGTTCATTAAAACTTAAGAAGTTGCAAGTCTTGTGACCTACTGGGAACTAAGAAAAACCACGCGAGCAGTAATTCCAACAGGAAGGTTAGGTGGCACTGACGACAAGATCCTGATAAAAAACACCAGCACCACACCTTAACTCATCCTTCTCCTCCTATAATGTCGCATAGAATTTAGCCATTGCCTGCCATTAGAACATTCGGAGAAGAAGGAAGTTCTGCTACGTGTTACAAGGGGGCGTGGGAGCTGCTGGATGCAGGTCTGCCATTTGTGTCCCTAGCACAACTGCCCGTTTTTTATTTTCTCTTATTCAAACTTACCGTATTGGCCTGAATATAAGCCACATTTCCCCACCCCCCAAATTCCGACTGTGAAAAGTTAAAGTGAGGCTTAAATTCACCACCTTACAAAACCCGGCTTTTACCATATCGCTGCTGAAACAAACATATGGTAAAACAGAACCAAAAAAATGTTTTATTGCTGATTTGCGAGTTTGAGACTGTTGTGCAATTAATTCTAATGTCACTCGTCGCTTTCCCCATGTTTTACAGTGCAGTATTGATTTTTTATTTGCATTTATGGTGCCACAGATTTTCTTCTGCATTTGTCATTTACGGGTGTGAGTGTCTGCAGAATTTTAAGGGAGCGGCTTATATTCGGGTATTGTCTCTCCCCCCCCCCACCGCCTTGAATTTTAAAGGTGTGGCTTATATTCGGGTGTAGCTTATATTTGGGCCAATACGATAATAGATTCACAGTTACTAGTTTGCTTATGATTAGGCTTCTATCAACTCATATTGACTTACGATTTTCCCTTCTGCAATGTACCTGCAAAGTGCTACACTGCCACTTTGTTTTCAGCAAGAAAAACCACAACATTTCACCAGAAGATTATTTGGAGTGGGCAGAAAGATGCTACGGGGGGGGGAGGGGGAGAGAGATACAAAAGCATGCAGTTATTTTACAGCGATAGACTCCAAAACGATGGAGTCGATCAAAATAAACGTGTTCTAGAGTTGGTGGGAAAACTTAAGTATCCTCAGAATTATTTCAGGCTGTTAGAAGGTGAATCATTACAAGCCTCCGCCATCAAATATTTCTGGGGCGATCGTTTTTGAGTCTACACACATGCACAAAAGCAACTTATGATCAAACTGTTGAAGAGTTGCTGTTTTGACTAGAAAACTTGCTGAGCAAGAAAAAAAGACAACAGCTCTGCAGCAATGGGCAAAGAAATGTTGTCAGCAAGTCTAACACAATTATTGTTCAAGTTTCCTGTTTCACCGCAGCATCGTAATGATTAGGGTCTGAGGGTGGGGGGAGCAACCTAACACGAAATTTATCAGCAAAAGACAAGGTCACTTTGCTGACAAGCTACAAACTGCCAGAAGAGGGTGTTGAGAGGTGTCAACTAACCATGGACACAGAAGGGAGGATTAGCAACAGATACTCCTGACGGCAAGCGGACTTACTACTAGGGACAATTCATTGGAAAGTTTGGAAAGTGGTTACTACACAGAACTGCAGCAACCTGCTTAACAGGGCAAGATTAATACCAGTCTTTTAGGGATGAAACAACTTGACTGGCTTCAATCACACTGCAATCCATTGTGGATCCGGTCACAAACACTGAAGCTCAACTTGGCGATGGTGTTAATTAGCACTAACTGGGAAAAATGGATTACCTATCTCTAGAAGAAAGGATCTCAACCACAAGGGCTGCTGTTCCAACTGGTCTGGCTGTGGGGCTGACTGTACAATTAGAAATAAATGAATAAATGGTCGTCTCAGTCATTTCAACAGAGAAATACAGTACAAAAAGGCTTGGTACATTAAACACTTGGAAAATGCTTGCTTTCTCTACCCTAGATGTTAGGGGGGGAAATCTCAGCTAGGGGTGTCCTGAACCCAGATCATTCTTTGCATGAATCTTCTCATCTCAATTAATTTAAAAAGTGACTTGGTATTAAGGCTACATGGTTCGGGGGGGGGGGGGGTTATGGGAGTATTTGGAATCCAAGCCTTCATCCTACCCTCCTAAGAGTTAAAATGGCACCGCCATGTATCTCCTCAGCAGGAGGAAACTGCATGGCCACTGTCTGCAATGGAGGCTCATGAAGACCGCAGTTCACCTCTGCACATTGTTCAATGAAGGTACGGTGTTCTGCAGTTTCAAGGGGAAGTTTTGCTTAGGAACAAACAAAACCACCTAAATTAACTGAACTTATTATGTTACTAGTTTTGAAGGCATTTAAGGATACTTAAGGTGCAATCCTTTCCATGTTCAATGAGACTTACTTCGAAGTACTGGACCACATCTTAAACACTGCAGCTGTTGCATAGGAATTATTCAATATCTGGATGGCGACACTGCCTGCTAGTCAAAATGTACTGAGGCTCTGGCTGTTTTCTTACATGCCTTGGCCACATGCATGTTCAACGGCAGCAATGCACTGTGTGTGGACTGCTTTGGCCAAGTGCGCAAAAGCTGCAGCCATTGAAGAAGGCAGTGGCCAGAGAGAATGGAAGGGGGCGCCTTTTTTTGCAAACGTGTCACTCAGAAATTATTTGATACTTTCAGCTTGTTTTGAAGCCTGATCCAAAAGTGCCAGTAATAAATTATAACTCCCTAAACAGGTTGGGAATGAAGTTAAAGAACCACCTGCTCCCATATTATCCTCCCTTTGTCCCACCATTTTTAGAAGTGCAGTTGCTGGGAATTCCTCTTCCTCCAGTATCAAAAGACTACACTTATTCTATGTCCTTTTGAGATTAGGTGAGCTATGTCTCTGCTCCCCTCTCCTGGCTGAGAGGTGCCAGAACAGTTCTGTTGCTGATTTTGTTTTTGCATTGCTTAAAATCCTCATTGTTCAATGTTTGCTTCTTCTTATATAATAATATTTTATTCCAAGATAATTCAAAGTATATTTTTTCTACGCTGCTTTGAGAGTTATTTGGGGATAGAAAAGCAACCTCAAAATGTTAGTCTAAAATAAACCATTGTATTGTAAATCCCTGAATGGTGGAAAGAGAAAGGTATCTATACTGAAACAAAGCACAAGACTTGAACCACTCTAGAAAAAACAAGGCAGATCTTCTTTTAAACAACACTGTCACTTTACTTTATACAAAGCACGAAAGGCCTTAAAGATTTACATAAATAAAGTCCACAAATCAGTGGGTCCAATCGCTTTTGTGCATCTTCCGTTCATTTCAAAAGGTTTGTGTAGAAGAGTGAGCCACGTCCAAAGAGCAGATCTTTATATACCCCTATTTGTATTGGCTGGCTATAGCTGCTTTCTGATTTATAAAATGTAGACCATCATCATTACAAGCACCTAATTGCTTCAGATACTTTACAGCCGTCGAATGAAAGTGTTTTTATTAACAACAACAACAGCAACAACCCAATCTCTATTTGTAGGATGCAAAGCCCTACACAGGAAGATGTCTCACCAAACTCACTGGAACTTACTGCTGAGTAAAATATACTGAAGATATATGCTGTAAACTGTTACTCTCCGGTTGCCTGAGATAGAATGAAAAACCCAATATTCTTATCCTTGTTCCATCAAAAAAAATAATGGGAAAATAAAAGATATCCAGACAAGCCTACAAGATTCCTATGCAGTTGCTTGGCTCAAAACTCACCTGCTATGCTCCACAGAGTTCTGCCTCAGGAGAGGAGACTTGACACTTTGAGACCTTCCGTCTTGGAAAGTAATCCTCTTTTTGGCGCTGGATGGTGGGTGGCTAAAGGTATGAGCTCGTCTCCTGAACTGGGGAGAATCGGAATCCTCTTCGGGGAACGGCTGCCAAGCCGAGGATATGGGAGAAGCGGGAGGCGTTGTGGAAGGAGATTCCCCAGAAGAGCATTCCTGGAAGAAGTCAGCCACAGTCAGGAATGAGGTTGCCCCTTTTACACCCTATAGCTACTCAGTGAATGTCAGAGTAATCCCTGCAAGTTAACAAGAGAGGAGATGAAACTGAGCCACCTCCTCCTCCTGGGCGGAAAAAAACGAAAGCAAACCCATTGTATGCTAATTAGAAACTATGCCAAACATCCTTTGCCCCTGGAATTGCCATGACCTCTCGCGAACAATACCACAAAAAGAATCTGAATACTTTACTGGCACTGTTACTACATTTTCAAGCCTGGGTTCCAATCAAAACTGGCTTCTTTTCTCGGCCTATCGTGTACAGATTTCCTGTCCTGTCAGAGCTCTTTCCTGAAAGAGGGATCTGCTAATAAAAAGCTGCATTAAGAGCAACAGGAAAATTAGAAGTCAAAAGAACCGCTCTGTTTCCACATCTCTCGGAGGAGAAATAATAATAATAATAGTGTGTGTGTGTGTGTGTGTGTGTGTGTGTGGAATTGCTACGTAAAAGAGGAAATAAATGGAAAATGTACAACGAGCTGTTTACACATGCTGCACAGGCAGGCTAACGGCAAAGGATGACAGATTTAAAATGTCATTGTTTAAGAGACATGTATCAACTGGGATAAACAAGGGCTTTCAGGTTTTTTTCTGCTTTACATGCTTACTTCCCCTAAGTAGGTTTCATTTCAATTGGCAATGAGTTATTCTGTTTACACTCATAGAAGCAAGTAGGATTTTAGAATTGATGGAAAGGATCTTGAGAGTCATCTAGTCCAACGCCCAGCAAAGCAGGAATATGCAGGAGGCTTGAACCCACAACCGTGGCGTTATCAGCACCACACTCTAACCAACTCAGCTAACTAAAGATCCTCTTACACTAGTGGTGTGGAACCTGAGGCCCAGGGGCCAAACGGAGCCCTCTCTCCAGGCCACCCCTTCCACTGGCCTTGCATTTCAAACCCAAATATTTTTGCCCCATGGAAGGTGGGCCAGTTCCCCACCTCTGCGCCCTAGAGAATGACCCAATTCAGACTTCTGTTTTACTTATATTTACTAAACAAAGCTTTAAAACTTTTGTTGTTCTTTAGTCGTGTCCGACTCTTCGTGACCCCATGGACCAGAGCACGCCAGGCACTTCTGTCTTCCACTGCCTCCTGCAGTTTGGTCAAACTCATGCTGGTAGCTTCAAGAACACTATCCACATGAGTTTGACCAAACTGCGGGAGGCTGTGGAAGACCGAAGTGCCTGGAGTGCTCTGGTCCATGGGGTCATGAAGAGTCGGACACGACTAAACGACTAAACAACAACAAAAGGTTTTAAGTTTTTTTAAAAAGTTTTTAAGCTTAAAAACGTAGCCTTTCCTAATATGTATTTGCAGTTGCCACCCATTGTTTTTGACTAATGAATTTATGAAACGGAATGTTTTTCCACCAAGAAATAAAATATCGGCCCTGCATCACTGCTCCTTGTTTTTCCCCCAAGCCATCTAGTTACCACAAATGTCTCTTCCAATTTAGACCTTCTCCCCTGCTGGTTTGCCAGGCAGTGACTCTAACCAGCCATAAGCTTCCAAGGTAAGGGGCAGTTTTCAAGCACTATTAGGCTACTTGTTGTTTTGTTTTGCCTGTAAAAGTAAATAGCCAGCAAACCATAATTTTATCAGAAAGTGAGCTTCTCACAAGTTTTTTTTTAAAAGGAAAACCCGAATAAACTCCTATACCCAGCATAATTTTGCACTCCCCCCCCACACGCGCGAAGCCTGTTACTTACTTTGTCAGAAGTGAGGTTGTTGCACCTTTCAAAGCTGTCCATGCTCCCCAACCGGCCGCGCATTCGGTTAGCTCCCTACGGAATAACAACAAAGCATTCCACCTCTTAAGATCCCATTCCCCACTCTCTGCAATTCACAAACAGAAGCTTACTTTCGGCTACAAGGGAGCAAAGCCAGGAAAACAATTCACAAAAGGATTTCGCCTGGAACGTTAACGGCTCAGCGACAGCCTGATGAGGCCAGAAGCAGCCTGTGGACCCCTCTGAATTTGGGAACTTTCCCATTTTGTAGTTCCCTTGGAGAAGCTGGCAAGGATAGGACAGATTGCTTGAATGTGCTGTGGTGCTTGAATGTGCTTCTAGCACGATCTGTACCAATATAGCTGTCAAGTGCTGAAAGGCAAGCCATTTAATTCCACGCTGAAGAAATATCCTTGATAAAGAAATCCCAAGTTGGAACGTGCTGTGAACCAACCCCAAATTGGCACACTTACTTGAAAACTGAAATCCTGTGCAACTCTAGCGCTTTCATGTGTCAAAAAAGGATACAGTCTCGAATCCTCTGATCCCATAAGCAGAAATCTGTTCATGGGATTCTCCCGGTGGAGAACAGATAGGAAGGCAATTTTCATTGACTCCCCCTTTTCTGTCACTAACCCCCTGAAATTCTATGACACAGGGTTAGGGAGCCATCCAGACAGTGTTTGAAATTAGCTAGGAGCCAGGCGCATTTTGAACCTTGCTTTTAACCACTTGCACCAGGATTGGGCCTGGTATCTCCACCACCTGGGGATCACTGGATCTGGACTGTTTTCACGCACAAATACCCCATATTATAGAATTCTTTCAGTTATATTTTATCTATACAATCAGAATGAGTCTCAGTAACCAAAATGTTTTTTCTGGGCAGCCTGAGCAACAGCAGCAGTCACCATTAAGAAAAAGAGGTTGGAAATAGCCTCTATATATATGTGGACTGTCTCTGGATCAAGTGACTTTTATTCTTTAAGTTCTCAGAACTCAAGGTTGTAATCTGCACTAGCCAGATGTTTAAATGAGAATTATTCACAGTCAAGCTCATCATTTGAAAGCTAAGACTTCAGAACCGCTTTGCCCCCAAATGGCAAGTAGACATTCCATTTTGGCGACTGCAAACCTGGCTTAAGGAGCAGGTGTGGAGGACTCCCTGGACCTGAATGGGGTAACTGTGCCCCTGAAGGACCAGGTATGCAGCCTGGAAGCCATTTTGGACTCACAGCTGTCCATGGAGGCACAGGTCAATTCTGTGTCCAGGGCAGCTGTTTACCAGCTTCATCTGGTATGCAGGCTGAGACCCTACCTGCCCGGAGACTGTCTTGCCAGAGTGGTGCATGCTCTAGTTATCTCTCGCTTGGACTACTGCAATGTGCTCTATGTGGGGCTACCTTTCAAGGTGACCCAGAAACTAAACTAATCCAGAATGCGGCAGCCAGACTGGTGAGTGGGAGTGGCCGCCGGGACCACATAACACCGATCTTGAAAGATCTACATTGGCTCCCAGTACGTTTCCAAGCACAATTCAAAGTGTTGGTGCTGACCTTTAAAGCCTTAAACGGCCTCGGCCCAGTATACCTGAAGGAGCGTCTCCACCCCCATCGTTCTGCCCGGACACTGAGGTCCAGCGCCGAGGGCCTTCTGGCGGTTCCCTCACTGCGAGAAGCCAAGTTACAGGGAACCAGGCAGAGGGCCTTCTCGGTAGTGGCACCCACCCTGTGGAACGCCCTCCCACCAGATGTCAAAGAGAAAAACAACTACCAGACTTTTAAAAGACACCTGAAGGCAGCCCTCTTTAGGGAAGCTTTTAATGTTTAACAGACCATTGTATTTTAATATTTGTTGGAAGCCGCCCAGAGTAGCTGGGGAAACCCAGCCAGATGTGCGGGGTATGTATAAATAAATAAATAAATAAATAAATAAATAAATAAATAATAATTATAATTATTTGGTGCCTAGTTAATAGATCTGAGTTTCTAACACTACACCAAGAACAGCATAGATGGTGCAGGAAGAGTAATTAATGAAACTGCCTTCTCTCTTTTTGCCAGCAGGATCCTATTGGCTCAAAAGCCCCCCTGTGGATGGGAGTGAAGCACAGGATCCAAGCCATGGGGCTTCGTACAGAGGGCTGCATGAACTTCAGTAGGCAGTCAGGAACATCTGGGTAGGAATGGTAGAAACATCTGGGACACATGCAAATCCCCCCCCTTCACAACCATGTGTGCGAACTTGGATGCCATTTTGCTTTCATCCCAAAATTGAGTTTGATGGTTAGAGGTATCAGAAGTGACCCTTAACGACGACACCTCCATTTGCCATTAACCTTCCAAGGTAACTGAGTGTTGGTGTTATACCTACTAAGGCCTGTTGAACAGAACTCTTGTTAAGTGAAGCAAATATTTATCTGGCAGCAAAACAGCAAGAGATATAAATGAAATTCTTAAGAGGCTCAGGAATTTGCTTCAGGAAAGCTTCAAGATTTCCTTTCAATGTTCAAAAAAATGTGCTGACTGTTCATAAGCTACCCTGAACAGAGTATGGCATGTTTGAAGACAAGAGAAATATGCTATACTTATGAAACCTGGAGTTTAATAGGTTGTATTTATTCAGTCAACTGGAAACAATTTTTGCCAGACAACCCCTTCCCTCTCATATCTCAGCACTTGAGATATGAGCTTGCAACTGTGGAAGCCTCAACATTTGTTTATTTTTGAAACTAAATACATTTTGGGTTTCTCGTTGCATGGTAGCTTTGTCTGTTGTTCATCTTCTACCACTTTTAATCTCTTCTCAAAATGGCACTTCTGCAAACCTAGTTGCTGCCCAAGGCCATATATTGCCTATTAAACAACAAATCTAGCGTCCTGGGCAGACAACGTTTTCAATATTATATTGGGGAAGATACCAGTTTAGGAGTAAAATTCTAAAATTCAGGGTCAACCTTGCCTTTCGGTTTGGTTTCCATGTTATATTTACTGAACTACAACATATACGCTTGCCATCAATCAATCAAAAGTTCAAGTCTGAGTGAGACTGTCCTTTGCCAATCAAAATTCACCCCCAATTTTTGCTCTTGAGGTTTCCTCATGTTTGTTGCTTTCGATGCCATGCTATCTTCTCCCATGATGCCTAATTAAGTAAGCAGGAGAGGGAATCTGGATGCAAGCCTCTAAGACTATGTGACCCATCAGCAACCACGTTCAGAAGCAACAGAATTCCAGAAGGCACTGTGCCGAGTTAATTTTAACTTTCAAATCTGACCTACATACAAAGTGATTTATCGTCCAAGCTACTCATGTTAAAATATGTAGCTTCAAGCCATGCATTGTACAACTTATGCCAATAAACTTCCTAAAAATTCCTTAATACCTATTTGATAATAATATCAAAACATGCAGATGTTAAATGACACACTCAATACATGCTCTATGAGGAACTTCCTTGTGCTTGATCCAGAAGATGCAGTTAAAGCAGAGTGATGCCTCTGTATAATTAGTTAGAGCATGGTGCTGACTGCTGACAGGAGTGAGCCCTTGTTTGCATAGAATAAAGGTAAAGGTACCCCCTGACTGTTAGGTCCAGTCACGGACGACTCTGGGGTTGCGCGCTCATCTTGCTCTATAGGCCAAGGGAGCCAGCGTTTGTCCGCAGACAGTTTTTCCGGGTCATGTGGCCAGCATGACTAAGCTGCTTCTGGCAAACCAGAGCAGTGCACGGAAATACCATTTACCTTCCCGCCGGAGTGGTACCTATTTATCTACTTGTACTTGATGTGCTTTTGAAATGCTAGGTGGGCAGGAGCTGGGACCAAACAATGGGCACTAACCCCTTCGCGGGGATTCAAACTGACGACTTTTCTTAGGCTCTGTGGTTTAGACCATAGCGCCACCCGCGTCCCTTTGCATAGCATACCCATGTTCAATTGGCTACCAGGCCAAGTTCAAGGCCCAGTTAGTACTTAAAGTTAGCATTTAAAGCCATTAACAACTTTGGACTTGTGTACCTATGAGATTGCCTTATGTGCCCTACTCGATCGCTTCAACTGGCAGAATTAGCACTGCTACAAGTGCACATAATACGCGTTCCACATTTGTTAGAACCCTTTAGTGTGGCAGCACCTAGACTTTGGAACTCCCTGCCTATAGATATCAAGCAGGCGGATTCACTGAACTCTTTTCTGAATCCACTAAAAACATTCTTGTTTAGTCAAGTCGAATCTCTAGTGATGGCGTCAGCTCAGAAAGTTGGCTCCAGAGCTCTGCAGATCACATGATTTTAACCAAGTTTTAATTGGTATTAACTGGTGCCAAGCCAATTATTTTATCAACCTTTTTATAACTTGGAAGTTTAGTCAAGTCTACCCAGATGCTTAGAAAAGCTGGTGTGAATTTTAATCTGTTTAAGCGTTTAAACGTCTTGCAAGTTTTAATGTACAGTAAAAAAAAATCTGGTTTATTGGTCTTATCTTTTTGTAAAACACTTTAAAAAACCCCTTGGTAAAGTAATCTATAAATTTTGTGATATAAACAAATAGAGAAGCACATTCCTGTAGGGCACAATACATTCACAACAGGCAAAATACCAGCACTCCCAACAGACCACCATTTGCCATACTGAAATTAGTTCTTATTTCTGCAGTAGTTGTTGCAAAGACAACTAAATGAATTACTGGCGATCTGTACAATTCAACACAAATTTCAGTTTTCAAGAGAGGGATGCAAAAAAGAATAGGCCCAAATAGGTAGGATTTGTTACCGAAGAAGCTATTCAAATATCTCAAAGGTTACAATGATCTTATGGACAATTACATCTCAGGAGTCCTTGCTCCTGAGCAACTTACCCTTGAGAAAATGTTTTCTAGAGAGCTGGTCAAAGATTTCTTGGCCTTGTTTTTCAGAATGTCAAGTTTGAATCTGCCACCACTAGCTGCGTTCTCTGGAACTGTCGTGTTGGAAGCATTCTGCTGAAACAAAAAGGCAAGTTTTGTCATCAATGTTGCCTACAGAAGACAGCCCTGCCAAACTGACCCACAGATATACAAAGTGCAAAACAGAAAAAAGTGCACTTATCTCATGTTGCCTTTTAAAATTTTCAGGGTGCCGTTGCATTAAGTTTTTCTACATGCCTCACTTTGGCTTTTAGTGCAATGTAAGGAAACGCAGGTAGGGACGCAGGTGGCGCTGTGGTCTAAACCACATAGCCTAGGACTTGCCGATCAGAAGGTAGGCAGTTCGAATCCCCGCGACGGGGTGAGCTCCTGTTGCTCGGTCCCAGCTCCTACCCACCTAACAGTTCGAAAGGACGTCAAAGTGCAAGTAGATAAATAGGTACCGCTCTGGCGGGAAGGTAAATGGTGTTTCCGTGCGCTGCTCTGGTTCGCCAGAAGCGGCTTAGTCATGCTGGCCACATGACCCGGAAGCTGTACGCCGGCTCGCTCGGCCAGTAAAGCGAGATGAGCGCCGCAACCCCAGAGTTGGTCACAACTGGACCTAATGGTCAGGGGTCCCTTTACCTTTAGCTTTAAGGAAACCAGGTCAAACTAGATGCAACATCAGGGGTGCAAAATTCATCGCTGACTTCTTGATGTTGTTGCTATAAACTATTTGGATTGAGGCTGGGCCACAGGGGGGCAGTGACCCCTTTTTTGTGTACTGCAGCCCCAAAGCAAATCAGAAGGTCCCATTGGCCATTCATTCGCTAAAAGCAAAGCCAGGGTTTCAGATTCCAGGAAGTCTCAATGCATGAGTATGAAGGCTCGTGCTCCCTTGCTAAAGGCGTTCACATTAAAAACATTTTTTGGGGGGGAAGTTGTAGGTGAGACTTCTGTCAACACAGGAGCAAAGAATACTGAATAGGGCTTTCGTTTAACTCAGGCTTCCTCAACCTCAGCCCAGATGTTTTTGGCCTACAACTCCCATGATCCCTAGCTAGCAGGACCAGTGGTCAGGGATGATGGGAACTGTAGTCTCAAAACATCTGGAGGACCAAGGTTGAGGAAGCCGGGTTTAACTGCTCTGGCATAGTTAACATTTGCTGGGTTTTATAACCAAGTTTTGTTTCATAGTAGTTTTTAACTTAACTGCTGCCTTAACAATATTTCAATCAAGAGCCGGTTTATCATTAAAGGAAGCTATTATTGTGATGGTCAAGATGGTCACTCAATAATTTCTACACTATGGTACTTATCACTCGCCGTCTTCCTTATTCTGCAAACAAAAGCAACTTGCAATTCCCTCCCCAAGGGTAGAGTTTCCTACCTCTCTCACAAGGCTAGAGCTTGGGGTCACCCAATGAAAATGACTGGCACAACACATAATTGCCCTTTGGAAACCACTGCCACAAAGTGCCATAGTTGACTAGCCTGACCATATATTAACTCAGAGGGATTTCATTGGGACTAAGCTAAATGTATGCTCGGATGTATGCTGCATCCCCGGAGAAGGTGTTAAGATGGGAAACCATCCAACAGAAGCACTTGGGTTCATATTCTAAGATGTCTTCCGCCATCGCTAAACAACAAAACATGATAAAGAGCCTTACCATTGGGGCCTCTCCAATATGCACGTGAGCCTTTTGTTTAGCTTCGCACAGTTGTCGCAAGTGTAAGATCACCAGCTCATTGTCTTCCTGGTCGGTAACAGGCTTCATTTTCTGTTAGGTGGGAAATAAGCAATATATTTTTGGAAATTTGATACCTGCAATTCTGGTTCAACTTGCTTTTTATAGAACAATAGACAATTCATTCTTCTAGAAATAAAGTATCAAAATAAATTCATTTCATCACTGAATAATAATGATGATGATGATGATATTTATACCCCGCCCATCTGACTGGGTTTTCCCAGTCTTTCTGGGCAGCTTACAGCAGTTTAACAATAGCCTCCAGAGTACAGTATACATTTGTGATTGTACTTTTGACTCTTGGTGTCTCTGAGCTGACAACTTGATCCTGTAGTCCCGTTTCAGAGAATGAATGCCAACCGGTTAGGTTTATTACCTGCACACGCTCAAAGATGTCAGCTTGCTCATTGTCACTGAGAGAGGACAGATGTTTCTGAATCACAAGTTTAGCTCTTGGTGGATAAAGACCTTAAAAAACAACAGAGAGTCAGGCAGACATTGATGAGGTAAGTTATATTTATTTGACAAACCATCTCACCATACTTATTGTAGAACATCAACACTGAATAATGTGCAGTATATTAAGTCATGACAATGTCAAGAAAACTCAGATTTTATGCTAAAAACAAAAGTTTCTGCTCCACAACTTTTACAAATTCAGTCTTATTATATTCTTAATTTATGGAAGGGGAAAGCGGGGTCTCAAACAAGCAAGCGGGTAAAGAGAACTACCACCAGTGATGTGATTATGTGTTTTGGGGCACTAGACTTCATGATCTTATGGGGGCCCTCTTTTTTAGATGCAAGAGAAGATGGCCTCTGCCACGTGCCAAGTGAGATCCATCTTCTCAGATGCACTGCCTTGCCTCAGAGGATTCGAGAGGGAGTTGATATGACACCAGGGACATATTAGGATGGCAGCCAGAACTGCCTCCTTCATACGAGCACCGTGCGATTTCTGTTTGTGTGCCACATTTTAATAGAGATTTTGTTTGAGAAACTTTTTCTCGGCTGCTCCGAGAGCCTCTTGGCACTATGAAGTGGGCTTTTCCCTTCACTGGTACCCGATATTTAACAAAATTTAACGAGCATACCACCAGGTCTGGCACCTACTTTCACCTGGAACGCCTCTATCGACTGAAGCACAGTCTTCCAAGATATTGCAGCTCTTTTTAAAAATAAATAAATACCCACCCACCACATGTGATAGAAATCTTCTTTAAGCTGTTGGTGTAGCTAAATCAATGCAAAGTTGTTGTTGTTGTTGTTGTTGTTTTGCGTGCATTTTTCTTGCTCAAGGGCAGAATCATAACTCAGCAGTGGGGTTCCCCCCCCTCTCTTAAGGCCAAGGAAGGCCGTACCTTTTTCAAAACCCAGGCCTCCCGCAGGATTTCAGTTTGAGAGTTCAATCAGTCAGTCATTCTCGAGAGAGGTGATTATAGGTCCTACATACACCCTTCCAGAACCTGCCAACCCGCCCACCCACCCTGACAAAGCTCTTTCTTTTCTTGAAGAAAGCATCAGCTTAAGTCACGGGCGGCACTTGCGCAGACTTGGCACTCTTCTCTGCCCACCAGAGGGAGCTGACAACTAAATATGTACTTCTGCTATATACACATGCCAGCATAGAAGAAAGCAAGCTTTATTTTGGGCTGGGGGGAGGGGGGAATGCCATGTGGGTAGCCTTGTCATGCTGTCAGTATGGTGACTAGCTTCCAACGGCCTCCATTTTGAATAAGGTTTCCGCATCGCGTTCTTAAAACGTGTGAGTCATCCTTTTGATGGAAATTGTTGCCCAGGATGAGTTAGGGCTCATTTAGACTTCCTTTTGCTCTGCATTTTCCAGGCCCAGGGTTCATGTTGTGCTTCCCCTGGGAAAACCCGTGTTTCGCCACTAAATCAGAGCAAACAGCAATCGGGTTTCCCACTGGCTGCCATTTGCCCTGATTCGGTGGTATGTATGCTGGCACCCGCCTGTTCACGAGACCATATGTAAGTGCGCCTTTGGGGGTGGTCAAACCATTGGAGAGGTACAGCACTGTAGAGACCGATACGGGAGAGACAGGTTTTGTTGCAGGTGGGGCTGAGGAAGGTACCCGGTTTTACGGCTATGGGTGCACCAGGGTGTTTCTTCTCTCATTGCTAAGATGTGGGTTTTCCTGGTGAAAGCACCAAGACAAAAACAATGATACTAGACCAGTGCCTAGAAACACAGCACAAAAGGAAGTATGGATGAGCCTTTATAGACATCAAACAAATATATAGGAAAATAGCACTGCTCGGGTGGAATGACCAGCCAGGGTAGGAACCAAATGGAACCCTCTATACTGTAAATCTCAGAATACCAGATACTGTGGGGTGGTCTGTAAGGAGCAAGCTGTTGCCTTCATGATTCGTTTGTAGGTTTTTCAAAATAACCTCTAGTCACCATTTGAAACACAATTACTGTACAGATTTGCTAGACCTTGGTCTGATTATGCAGAGCTATTCTTCTGGATAGGGTTCATATAGTTCAAGGCAGCCCCTCTTCCTTTCCTTTAAAAGGCAACAATCTGGCACATGCCCTATTTATGGCTGTGACAGGAATCCTATAACCTTATAACAGGAAGGGGGCCTATAATAGGTGGGTGGGTCTTCTTGATACAGAACCAAATATCCACAAGAAAAGTTGTTGTGGTTGCTTGAATTTATAAACTGCCCTATACTCGGAAGTCTCAGGGTGGTTCACGGAATAAAATCAAGACATAAAACCACAAAATACATAATAAAAATAAAAACAACAACCCAATAGTGGCCCCCTCAAAAAAAACACATTTTAAAAGGGCATTGGATGTAAATCTGGTTAAAAAGGAAGCTTTGTGCCTGGTACCTAAGGTGCGCAATGAAGGCGCCAGGTGAACTTCCCTGGGGAGAGCATTCCACAGATGGGGAGCCACTGCAGAGAAGGCCCCGTTCTCGTGTTGCCACCCTCCGGACCTCTTGAGGAGGAGGCACAGGAAGAAAGGCCTCAGAAGATGATCTCAGGGTCCGGGTAAAGTTATATTCCCTCACAGTTATGGTATACGCAGGGCAATCTAACGTAAATTACAGCCTTAACCAGGCATTCATGGACACTGGAAGAGTTAGCATGGCGCCCTAAGCAAACAGGCTTGACTGTTACTGCAAAACAAGGCCCCGTGGCACCTTTGTGTGCAAAGCACAATGCTCCAGATTCAGAAAGCAAGCAAGGGATCACAACTACCTTCAATCCTTTCGCAGAGCTTGTGCAGCGAGTGCATTGGGCAGGCCTCGCAGAGCTTAATCTGAGTCTTGGCGCTCTGGAGGGCTGCAGCCGTGCTGAACGCTTGTTTCAGAGTGAGCATTACTTCATCCACCTGAAAAGGGAGGATTAAAATCCAATGAATCTTATGTGTGCATTTTAATACCAGTTACATAAAAATACATACATACATATTTAAACCAGACACCAGATTTTCAATCTAGTTAGCAAACCACTGAGTTACCATTAGAAATAAAAAAGCACAGCAAACTGAGGTGATGCTCCTTCAGAAATGAACACGAGTTACACAATGGCTAAGAACCCTTTCATTTCACTACAGCGTCTGTGGAAGAATCTGCCAGTGTCCTGTGTCCTATTTTCATTTAAATGGCTTGTTAAAATTAGACTGATTTAGCAGGCTCTGTTTCACATTTGGATTGCTGTTGTTTTTTTAAAAAAACAAGTGTCGTTTTTCTTGCGTTGTTTTTTTTTTAACACAGCTGAATTCTTTGATAATAGGGATCGGAAACTTAACTTTTCCAATAAGCATAATGAAGATATTAAATCCTATTCCTGGATAGAATTTAATTTAGAGAACTGGGCCTTTATGTAGTGGGACTAAAAGGAGCTGAAGACAAGCTACCAACTTATTAGTAACCAACTGAACAGCTCGCCAGCCTTTATTGTTTCCAGACGGCAGTCTGGGCCGTGCTCCCCCCCCCCCCCCCGGACACAATCACAAATAGAGGCAGGCAAAATTCCCACACTCTCCCACGTTAGAGGGGGGCAAACTTTACATTCTCTGTCAGGAAAAGGGTCAGAGGTTACAAGGCTTCCCCTCAAGTGGTATAGAGATTCAAATCCATTTTCATGCCCCGCAAAGAAGCTTTTCAGTATCTCCTTTCCCTTCCTAAATTTTATGTTGTGCCGTTTAAGAAAGCCAGACCTCGAGTCTGGAAAAATCTGGAACAAGATTCGCTTTTTACAGTAGCTTCTAGTTTGCTTTGAACTTCTTCTTTTTTGCATTTGGACACAGTTCCGCAGCTTTCTTGTGAAGAATATTTGCCAGGCAAGGAAAGCGAGGCCCTCGTCTATGGACTGTTGCTTAGCAGAGTATTTGGTGGCTGTGCAATTTTCCCTTTCCAGAGATCACATCATCTTTATCATTTAGATCCTAACTCAAAGCCTTATATGGCACAGGAGCCTAGGCCCAGATTTCTGTTTTGACTCTTCTGTCAAAACAGCTTTTAGTTACAATTGGCGCCATTCTCACCACCTGAAATTACAGAATAAAATTCTCTCCTGCCGATATAGAAGCTCCAAAGGCAGTTGTGCATGCATAAACTAGTGTATTAAGTTATTTGTGAGGAATGTAGGAGGTAATGTCAATCAGGCATCAGAACAAGCGATACCCTTTTTGCAACTATGGGTGTTGGTCGTGGGGGGAAGGCAGCTCTTATTATCTTTTAAGATTATAGTACTTTGGGTGGGTACTGTTGGGGTTTCTTGGGTTTTTTTTCCCTTGGGATTTCCTCTGCTACTGCAGCATCATCATAGACTCTTGAATCCCAGGGTCTCTTTCCTCCTGGCCTTGCGATGATGTCGCTGCCCATATCTTGGTGAAGAGAAAAGGGAGATGTGCCGCGCTTCATTACCCTGCTCAAAATGGGTATGAAATATCTGCCGAATGTGCCCTGGCACATGAAATTACTGCCATCGGATGTGGGAGGGAAAACAAAGACTAGAAGCGTGTGCTGCTTTTCCCCCCACTGTCCAGAACTAAGAGTCACAAGGAGATCACGCTATGGATTTGGCCTGTGTCCAAAAAAAGGGAACACAAATATCTTACCACATTTTTGGAGTTTTATAGCTCTTGAGATACAAATCACTAGATGAACGGAAGAATACAGTAAACAGTAGTGACTTACCAGAGATTCGCTTGCACACTGGAACACATAGCAAACATACTGATTGATCCCAGGTTCCGCAGATTCCCGACAAATAAAACCAAAGTGATCTATGTGTCTTATGCCCTGGAGAGAAATAAAACGAAAAGCTGAACATACAGTAAAAAATTAATTGATGCTCATCAACTACAGATCATTAGGACTCTAGCATTTTTTTAAAAAATCAGGAGTAACTAAACCTACTTTTCCTGTATAGTGTTTCCCAATCTTATAGATAGAAAAACCATGATCCTTTTGTGGTTTTAAAGAGCGCGTATAAATATATACAAACATTTCTGAATATGTGATGCTCCTTGCTCCAACAGACATCTCCAAAAAAGAAACAAAGCTAACAGATCACTATTTTGAATTACTACACTGAAGAGTCGGAATCATTTTTCTGACTTTTGTTTCTGCTTCCACTGCCTATTCCTCCTCTCAGTATACATTTCTGACACTCCCCCAAAGCCCTATGAATCAAGGAGGACCCCAAAATAATGTGTGTCCTTTCTTTCTGAGGGGAGCATGAGAAGATCCGAAATGGTTAAGTCTCTACTTGGCATAGCTCCTGACTTCTAGGCCCCAGCATACAAAATGAAAATGGTGGCAGCCTCAGCCTGAGTTGAAATGGGTCACATGCAGTGTTTATTTGTATACACTAGTACGTGTATAAAATTTGTATGCTCATCTGGTACACCGGCCGAGACTGCAAGGCGCTCTACCCGGGGCTACCTTTGAAGGTCACTCAGAAGCTACAACTAATCCAGAATGTGGCAGCTAGACTGGTGACACGGAGCGGCTGCCAAGACCACATAACACTGGTCTTGGTACATTGGCTCCCAGTACATTTCCAATTCAAAGTGTTGGTTGTTGTTTAGTCGTTTAGTCGTGTCCAACTCTTCGTGACCCCCTGGACCAGAGCACACCAGGCCCTCCTGTCTTCCACTGCCTCCCGCAGTTTGGTCAAACTCATGCTGGTAGCTTCAAGAACACTGTCCAACCATCTTGTCCTCTGTTGTCCCCTTCACCTTGTGCACTCCATCTTTCCCAACATCAGGGTCTTTCCCAGGAAGTCTTCTCTTCTCATGAGGTGGCCAAAGTCTTGGAGCCTCAGCTTCAGGATCTGTCCTTGCAGTGAGCACTCAGGGCTAATTTCCTTAAGAATGGAGAGGTTTGCTCTTCTTGCAGTCCATGGGACTCTCAAGAGTCTCCTCCAGCACCATAATTCAAAAGCATCCATTCTTCGGTGATCAGCCTTCTTTATGGTCCAATGTTGGTACTGACCTTTAAAGCTCTAAACCAGGCATCCCCAACCTTTGGCCCTCTAGATGTTTTGGCCTACACCTTCCATGATCCCTAGCTAACAGGACCAGGGGTCAGGAATGATGGGAATTGTAGTCCAAAACATCTGGAGGGCCAAAGGTTGGGGGTGCCTGCTCTAAGCGGCCTTGGCCCTGCATACCTGAAGGAGCGTCTCCACCCCCATTGTTCAGCAAGGACACTGAGGTCCAGCTCCAAGGGCCTTCTGGCCTTCCTCTCTGCGAGAAGTGAGGTTACAGAGAACCAAGCAGAGGGCCTTCTTGGTAGTAGCGCCCGCCCTGTGGAACGCCCTCCCATCAGATGTCAAGGAGATAAAGAACTACAGTGGTACCTCTGGTTACGTACTTAATTCGTTCCGGAGGTCCGTTCTTAACTTGAAACTGTTCTTAACCTGAAGCACCACTTTAGCTAATGGGGCCTCCCGCTGCCACCGCAACACGATTTCTGTTCTCATCCTGAAGCAAAGTTCTTAACCCGAGGTACTATTTCTGGGTTAGTGGAGTCTGTAACCTGAAGCATATGTAACTTGAAGCGTATTTAACCTGAGGTACCACTGTACATAACTTTTAGAAGACATCTGTATCAGGAGGTTTTTAATATTTGATGTTTTACTATGTATTATATATGCTGTAAGCCGCCCAGAGTGCCTGGGGAATCCCAGCCAGATGGGCAGGGTATAAATAATAAAATAATGATGATTATGTTTGAAGTAGTTTTGTAGTAAAATGGAAAACATGAAAAATAAAGTGATTTTAAGAAGCCAAGAACAGCACTGACCACACTAAACAGTTTAAAGGAGGAAGGTATTCATTCTGCAATCCTATGCATGCCTATCTGTGAGTTAAGTCCTACTGAACTCAGTGGGGGTTATGGCTGAGTAAACATGTAAAGGTTTTTGCCAGCAGTTTACAACCCTCCATGTGCTGCTGGTCTATAGCTCTCCCCATACATTATCACCGGTCAGGCTGACCAGAGCAGATGGGAGTTGTAGTCCAACATCATCTCATGGATCCCCTCGGTTATATCATAAAGTCCTTGCAGAAAAGAAGTGCAAGGACTTCAGACATCAACAGAAATGGAGCAGAAATTCATACTGAATCAAAAGCAAGCAGACGATTCTCTTTCCTTCACCAGCACTAAGGGAGTGAAAGTAACCACAGGGTTGCTTCTTACCACAACACAGTAAGTGAGACAACTGTGTGTAAGGGGGAAAACCCTAAAACTTAAAACTGGTGTGACTGTCAGTTACGTTGTCTCCTCTTAGTTCTTCCCTGGGGAGGTTTTTCAACATCCCAAGAACAACAGGTGAGTTTCTTTTATTGTTCTCAGTACAGGGAAACTCTCACAGCTGCTTCTGACACGCAACGCCATACTAATATGTTTTGATATTTGTGATCTGCTTGTACAAGTTCAATGCATGCAACCTTCCTGCAAAAGTGTCAGTCACTAGAAAACAGCCGGTTGGAAGTGACGTTGCTATTTTAGTCCAAGAGAATGCATGCTTGAGAACTCTAAAACCGGTGATGAGAAAACTGAGATGATGATGTGATGAAGGTATTTGCCTGCAAGTCTTGTTGGAAAATAGTGGCTGCAATCGAGCAACGGAGAATTGCAAGCAGAAACAGCCTTCCATACACAAAGCCCACAGAAGCATGTATCTCACTATTTCTATCACAAAGCACATTCACTGGTCAGATCCATCTGTTTTGCACATGTAACAGGATTAGTTGTCACGACGAGACCCCATTTTGGGGGGCAGGGGAATGATCAAGAAATATCCCAGCACGCTATTTCATCATTTGTCTCTCTGATACTTTTCATTTTAGATGTGAAGAACAGTTAAGATTTTCACCTGCAACTACCTTAATAAAGAGAATGAACTGAAACTTCTCTTTCAATAAGTAGGCAAAGCGTCATGTCAAAAGTACCCACTGATCACTCAATTTTATTTTATTTTTAATTTCAAATTGTTGTTCTAAATGTTCTAAGAAAAATTTGTTACCACAAGGAGGATTGGAAATGAGAAATCAGCAGCAAACAGCATGAAACTTAACAGATGTCTCTGTTGTTGATACTGCAGGATAATTCTCTGGCATTCCCTTTTTATTATTATATGCTGCTAGAATATATTGAATTCTACAGTGAAAAGCAGGAACAACTAAGCAGATGTTAACAAATAGTTCCTCCCACCTCAGTCCTTCTGCTTACACTTAATTTTCCAAACCTGTTTTTATTCTGAAGATGCCCAGCTTGTTTTATCCAAACACTATTAACCTAGCTTGGATACCCACCTGAGAACATGAGGAGATATCTTTAAAGTTCTTCTCAAACACAACCGATTTCGTATCTGGACTGATGAGGTTAATTTCAAATCGACCAACCTTGAAAAGAGAGAAAACAACAACAACATGTTAAGGCAATCAGAACATCATGGACAAATAGCTATCCTTGAGACTTGAGGCGCCAGAAATTTTTACTCGTGCCTGTTTATCAAAGGGAAGCGTATCAAAAACTGATGTTATGCCAACAGTAATGATTAAGGACAGGGTGACTGTTCTGCTAAGCCACCTGAAAGCAATCGGAATAGAGAAAGAGGAACAGGCATATAATATATTTGCTTTTGTTTTATTCAGGATTCCACTTTATCTATGGGATGAGTAGTCAGTCATGCAAGCTCCCACAGAAGACACAGGCTTGAAGTCTCCGTAACAAGCCTCTCAAATGTTCCAAATTCAGGGCAACTGGAAATATTCAGAATAAAACTCGGTGACAGAAGATGAATAATGGGAATTACGAGGTACAGAAAAATAGTCAAGAGGAACCAGGAAGAGCATCAGCATGCAGTTTAAGAATAGACATTGATGAATTTGCTCTAAATGCTACAGTAATAACCTTGCCTGCAAATATTTTCAATTTAAGGGATCTTGAAGATCATCTTAACCAGTCATCCAGAAGCTAATCTCACATGTTTACAGATTTAACAAACACCAAAAGCAGAAAGTAAGGGTGAACAGGACAAGGAATTTTATCAGCAGTACTGTACATCAAATTGCTGGCTGTGTTATCAGCTGAACATATACAGTATCTTTTTCAGTATATAATTAGCTTTGGTATGCTTTTAAGGTGGTGGTCAACCAAACAAAAACATAATTTAGAGACACTGCTCCATTATTTAGAGCCATTGCTTCCTCAGTGCTACAAACTACAATCCTGGCCTCACAGGTTAAAACCTACCAACCATCACATATTCCTATCAAAATTTATATTTCATTTTGTGAAGTTTTCTCCTCTCGCTCCATTTGCTGAACATATTATTACTTTTTTTTTACCATTTATAACCTGTATACTGGGCCAGGAGAAAGTATACAGCATACCGTATTTTTCGCTCTATAAGACGCACCAGACCACAAGACGCACCTAGTTTTTGGAGGAGGAAAACAAGAAAAAATATATTCTGAACCTCAGAAGCCAGAACAGCAAGAGGGATCGCTGCGCAGTGAAAGCAGCAATCCCTCTTGTTGTTCTGGCTTCTATGATAGCTGCGCAGCCTGCATTCACTCCATAAGACGCACACACATTTCCCCTTACTTTTTAGGAGGGAAAAAGTGAGTCTTATAGAGCAAAAAATACAGTATGTTACAGACAACTCTCTGATTTCCAGCAGCCTTTAGCAATGCTAGCCCCAGACCTAGGCTAGATCTACACTGACCTGTAAAAATGCTTTAAAAAAGTAATATAACTCTCAATGCAATTTTCCATTGGCAGTGGATCACTGCTCTATAGCGCCCTCTGATGTCACAGGTTTATAACGCATTTTTAACGTTTTAACTGACCACTGTAGATGAATCCTTAGTAAAAAGGTAACAAAAGGGAGAGGGGAGAGGCCTGAGAGTAAAATGAAGGAGCAAGTAATTTGTAAGGAAAGATGAAAAAATATCTAGGGGAAGAACAGAAGCAGTAAAGGAAGGGCTGAAATGGCTTTGAACAGCATGGATCAGCGTGGATGAGTACAGTCTCCTCTCTCTCTCTCTCTCATGCATGCGAATGCCCAACTCTGTCCTGGGTCTCCTCGTTAGCTGTAGTAAAATTGAGTTTCAGGTATAAAAACCCAAGTTCCTGACAATCTAACGAGTGAGAATCAATGGGGTATTCATAGTAAGCATATAAACCAGGGGTCGGCAACCTAAGGCCCATGGGACACAAGCGTCCCATGGGGGGGTCATTTAACCGGTCCATGGACCCCCGCCGCCAGCTCGTTCGGCTCCCGTGCTAAACCGGTGCGGAGCAAAGCAGGGACCGCCTTCTGCGATGCTGGCTGGCTTCCCATTGGCTGCAGGAAGCTCCTGTAGCCAATGGGAAGCTGTGTATGCCTCCTCTGTGCTGGAAGGAGCGCCAGAAATAGCGTTTGTGCATGTGTGTGCGCGCACACACACTCTGGTCCACTGCGGGACCGTGAACTGGCCCAAGCGACAAAAACTTTGCCAACCCCTGATATAAACTATTGCCTTTAACCAGGAAGAGGGCCTTCTCGGTAGTGGCGCCCTCCCTGTGGAACGCCCTCCCACCAGATGTCAAAGAGAACAACAACTACCACCAGACTTTTAGAAGACATCTGAAGGCAGCCCTTTTTAGGGAAGCTTTTAATGTTTGATGTATTACATTATTTTAATATTTTTGGAAGCCGCCCAGAGTGGCTGGGGAAGCCCAGCCAGATGGGCGGGGTATAAATAATAATAATATTATTATTATTATTATTATTATTATTATGCCTGCAAATTCTGGAACAGCATTCATGTTGGCTATAGTCCTATACACACTTGTTAGGGAAAAGTTCCATTAACTCAACCGGGCTCACTTCTGTAAGGCACTATTTCGTAAGAAAAACAAGGAGGCTTGCAACATCTGAAGACTGTGAACTGATGGCAGAAGTTTTTGTGGACTACAGTCTGCAACGTTAAGTGTAATTTTTAATTTTAAATCCTCTTAACAGATCTGCCTGCCAAAAATAGTTGCCAGGGCTGTTTAATATCTCTGTGTTTGTACACGTGCAAATGTGTGTATGTAAAAATATTGTTTTATTAAAAGAACAATTAGAGGCTATATCCCTAATCATAAACTGGGGAGGAAGTCACATTGGAAATTTGTTTCTGAGTAAATATGAACAGGGTTATACTGTAAACAAAGCTGTGTTTGTTTTATAGGTACCGCCTTAAGTTCCATCATGGAACTCAAACCTCTGTCATTCGAGTTCCCTGACAGTCTCCTATCCATGCACTAAACAGATCCAGACCTGTTTATCTTCTGCAAAGATCCTGCATCAGATACTGGCAACAGCTGCATCAAAACCTAAATGGTAATCTACCCGGTCAGCAGAAAATTTAATAGTCCTGTGGAAAAAGAATAGTTTTACCCTGCCTGCTAAACTTAGGAGTGGTGGCACAGCCTTTAAGGCCTCTTCAGGAAAGGTATACAGAGGTGTGGCATCACCACAGACCCCCACTAATTGTAAAAGATAATTTTGTATTATTAGGAAATTAAAACTATGCATAGCTAACTGTGCTTTCAACAATGAGCGCTTGGGGAAGCTATTGGGTGGCTGAACTCTCCCCAATGCAGTGTAGCAATGCTTAGAACTGGCATGACAGCCTTATCTTGCCTCCTGCTTTTTCAGGTTATTTTAGGTATAAATTCTAAGGCAGATAGGACATCAAGAAATAGTTATTTGCTTGTTCAGGATTTGCTAGGTATTCGATTACTATGGTACATTATCTTGCATTCCCTTTCAGCTCTGTTCAAATGCACAATTGCAGTAGCTTAACTATGGCTTGGTGCAATGTCCAAGTATAAACTATGGTTGATTACTGGCCAGCAAATCAGACTGAGAAAAATATGTTCTGAAGTAGGTTAGCAAACCGTAGTTTGGCATGATGTCTGACTTGAGAAACCATGGTAATATTCACCGTTCTGCTGCAGAATGGAGACAAGTGCACAGGGAGACAAATAACATAAAATGAAAGCAGAAGAACTCTTAACACAGCACTGACCACTCATCAGAAGTTGGGAACCTTGTCTTTCAACATATTGCAAAATTTCAGCCTCTTATTCTGTTCACCTTATGACTGAAAACCATGGTTGTACCACTAAACACTGATGTTAAGATTCATTTTGTTTTAGTGATGAGAGCCAGTGTGGTGTAGTGGTTCAGAGTGGTAGACTCGTAATCTGGGCGACCGGGTTCGCTTCCCCGCTCCTCCACATGCAGCTGCTGGGTGACCTTGGGCCAGTCACACTTCTTTGAAGTCTCTCAGCCCCACTCACCTCATAGAGTGTTTGTTGTGGGGGAAGAAGGGAAAGGAGAATGTTAGCCGCTTTGAGACTCCTTAAAGGGAGTGAAAGGCAGAATATCAAATCCAAACTCCTCCTCCTCCTCTTCTTCTTCTTCTTCTTCTTCTTCTTCTTCTTCTTCTTCTTCTTTAGGTGCAAACACAATTTTGATAAGAGAGCTTATTGTCTGAGAGCAAGTTCAAGCTGCAGCTTGCAAGAAGTTTAGAGCAGCTATCGCTGGTGCTTTGCGACCAACAGTACATCTCCAACTTTGATGCATTGACTGGGAGTCTGTTTAGACTAATAAGGGATCTGTGTAAGGATCTTCCCTTGCTAGCTTGTGTTGTTTGTCAGTGATCAGATTCCAAGCATGTTTGTACAGAAGGACTCCAACTTAAAGATATGAAGTAAAGATACAGTAGTATGTAAATTTGTCTACCTCAATCCATTCCCATTCACTCCACCCTCCCAGCTGCGAATATTCTGGATTACACACAGAGCATACCTGAAACAGCATTGTCCTGTTCTTTTCGGAGTCAGAAGGCTGGACGTGGCTTGGGGCACTTGCGTGACGTCTCCGGGATTGTGTTTTCAAACTATTGTCATGAACCTTCCTTTGCATGACACCCGTAACACTGCTGCACCGGGATCGGAACTCCTGCTGCTCATCAAAACCTGAATCCTCCAAAATGCGCTCGGGGAAAGAGACGCGGGAGCTGGCCAAGCTGGCCAGGTTGGGTTGGCTTCCAACTATGAACATCCCGGGGCTACCACCGTTTAGGCCGTCCACCTCCTCAAAGGGACTGTCCAAGGGAGAAGAGGGCAGTTCTCCATCGCACTCCATAAGATCCGTGATAGATTCCGCATTCCTTTGCTCGCTCAAGAGTTTCAGGCGCTGACGCTCGTGCAGGTTGAATTTCTCGATGCAGTCGTCAATGAGACTGGAAGGCGCCTTTTTGTGTGCCACCATCACTTTGCCACAGTACAGAACCTCAAATTTTTGAGAGTTGTAGAAGGCATCTTCGCTGTCTTTGTTAGGCTTGGCATCCTCTTTCAGGGCTGCTTTGCAAACCTGTCTTATGCTGCTGATGACATCTGGAACCTTTAGAAAAGGAGAAAGAGAATCATCATTAACAAAATGAAAACTGAAAGAAAACGGAGAACTTTTTAACAAAAAGAGAGGCACTTCCTTTAGGAGAAGGGTGCTGTCTCTGGAGTGGAGGTTTGCCTTACACTAAGGTTGCCAGTGAGAGCTGGACCATAAAGAAGGCTGATCGCCGAAGAATGGATGCTTTTGAATTCTGGTGCTGGAGGAGACTTTTGAGAGTCCCATGGACTGCAAAAAGATCAAATCAATCCATTCTGAAGGAAATCAGCCCTGAGTGCTCACTGGAAGGACAGATCCTGAAGCTGAGGCTCCAATACTTTGGTCACCTCATGAGAAGAGAAGACTCCCTGGAAAAGACCCTGATGTTGGGAAAAATGGAGGGCACAAGGAGAAGGGGACGACAGAGGACGAGCTGGTTGGATAGTGTTCTTGAAGCTACAAACATGAGTCTGAGCAAACTGCGGGAGGCAGTGGAAGACAGGAGTGCCTGGCGTGCTCTGGTCCATGGGGTCACGAAGAGTCGGACACGACTAAACGACTAAACAACAAGGTTACCAGATTTTTTTCAATGAATCTGGGGACACTTTTCAACTTCCTACTAAATAGATGTATTTTGTCAGGGGGCTGATTCGTAAATCCGGGGACTGTCCCTGGGAAAAAGGGACGTCTGGTAACCTTACCTTACACTTGCCTTGGGTGGGCGTCCAGAAAAAGGGATAACCCAGTCCTTACACAGAAGGAAGGTCTTATGGAAGATTCAAACAATTACCGGTACCTATAAAATGACCTGATTACGTGGACTGGAGAGTGTGAGGATTAGGGACTGTATGCTCTCTCTGTTTTTGCATTGATTCTAAACAGAATTCAGATATGCCTCTGTAGTTATCAATTGCTCCATGCATTCATGAACAGGACACACTGAAAAATCTAAGCATAACCAAGACAGGGAGTGCATCTCTGTTATCACCTCTCCCCCCACAAAGACACACACTTCAGTTTGGGCAGGGGACAATGACATCTACTAGAGAAGTATTTGCCAGTACTGCAAGCTTGGAGAAGAGGATTAAGAGCACAAATTTCCTAACCGTGGTCCATGGACCACTAGAACTCCACAAACTTCATTCTGGTAGTCTGCAGCATGTTTACATTGATTACAATTGTATTTGACCGCTTCTTTTATTTCTTATATTACGTTTTATTGATTTGCAATCTGAATTCGATGGAATGCAAACTGAAATATAATAAACTACAGTAAAAGAAATGAAAGAAGTAATAAAATATAATTAAAAACCATACAGCACCTAGCAGAGCACATTACAATTACTATAACAGGCAAAAAAATGGCTAACTGGTTTGCCAAAACAGTTTAAGCAATTCTACCAACACTTCTAATCAAAGGTGTTCAAGCCCTAGAATCCTCAGAAACCACATTCTCCATCATGACGATTAAGCATAAAAAGCATCCTTTCTTACGACAGTAGAATTTTTTGCAACAATTTCAAATTTCAAAGACTTGAGTATGGATAAGAAATTTGCTCATTATAAAGGTGACTTTCTACTTGAAGTTACAGATAGGTAGCCGTGTTGGTATCTGAAGAAGTGTGCATGCACACGAAAGCTCATACCAAGAACTGACTTAGTTGGTCTTAAAGTGCTACTGGAAGGAATTTTTTTTTTGTTTTTGTTTTTTCTACTTGAACTTCAACATCAGCTTGATCTCACAGGTTTAGAAAAAATACAACCCAATAGTTCATTTATTTACTTTAAGCGTTGACCTATCAAAGGAAAATATGGCATGTTCCCGTAATATAAAAATTCTCCATTTGGAGTTTGAATACATACAATTTTTGGAGAATTCAAGCGACCATGGTAGGTGGTGGTGGGAATGGACAAGGTAGGGCAGCCAATTTTCATTTGATGGGATACGCTTTACAGTAGCACAAAACCACCACTGCATGCAAGCTTATGTTGACCACCATATACATTTGGGATACAGAAAATGCGAAATACATAGTTATAAAATACTTCAAGTGAAGAAGCCTGTGAATAGTATTAGTTCTGCCACACATCTCACATATAAAAAGCTGAAGATATTCTGCTAGTAAATTTCCCCCGAAAGATGAAATGCTATACACATAACACACTAGCTGCATTGAATATTTTCTCTATGAATTTTTTAGGTAAGCGCTTAAGATTTAGTAAGCTAGAAGCTTCTCCTATTCCATATGTAACAAAGTGGTACCTTGTTATTGGTATTTCAGCAGAACAGTGAAGGCATTCTCAAAGTTCTACAGAACTCCAGAAACAGAAAGAGGACTGTATTTAGAAAGACTTTCTTCCTCTGCAAGGATAAAAATGTCTCTCTTGCTACAGAATTGGCAGCTATTTCACGGCATTTCCTTAGACACTCTGTTCACAGCAACAGTTGCATGGTTTTTCAAGGAACAGTCATTACAGATTCAAAAGCAGAGTGTTTCCTGATATTTAAAACACAGGAAGCACATATGCTGTCAAGCATTTAACTATCTACAGGCCCTTTTAGTTGCATTCTTAAAACTATATAATTAAAACTAAACTAAAGGAGTCTGACTCACATAAGCAGAATAAAGTTTAAGTATTTTGCAGGTATAAACATGGATGGATTGTAAACTATGGGTAATATATTGTATCATGCACACAGATGTTTAAAATTCTCCTTAAATTGTTCACATGTGAGCGTCTCTGAAATACATAAACCCAAGTGTTATTACTTTATTTTTGTTTACACTCATGTAAACACTGGAGAATGGTGCTAACTGATGCAGAGAGCCCTCACTTCGGATTACATGATTTTATAAACATTAACTCAAACTTCTGCTTAAAAGCATTATCCAACCGTGACTCTGCTTCCAAGATCAAAGTGGAAAGTCTGCCATCTACTCATTAAGTGTTATTATATTGATCATAAAGATGCACATAAAGTAGGTAAAACATATTCTTATTTCTGTGAGCAAGCATAAACAAGCTTTGTATCTAAAGGAGCAGGTTTATTGATTGCTCAAGACTGCAGTTGCCAAGGGGTGTATTACTTTGCTCTACAAAGAAACAGGTGCAATTTATAAGATTTTGAATTCAAAGCTATTGGGGCACCGAGCTAGTTTAGCAGCCTCTATTTATTGAGAGCACAACCTGTAGGAGATAGAAGGCTGGAGAGAGAGAGAAGCAAAAAGCCAATGGTATTGATGCATCAGGTTTGGACCAAATGGATTTTTGGTACGACATCAGCTTTGCTTAGGGGACTGGGGAAGAAAGAGCACAAAATATCCATAGAAAAAGGCTCTTCCTTTTGCTAGGGCAAACTTGGCTCACGTTGATGATGTAAACACGAGGGGAATCTTTCCATTGGCCAAGATGATCTCTAAAAAGAGGGGCAGTTGCTGGAGGGAGGCGAACCAAGATGCAGGAATTACAACAGACACATGCAGACCAACTGCAAACTGTGAACACAGAAGCAATGCTCAAACATGGCGGAAGCGTTCATGACCCAGAGCACATACATTCTTGACCTTGTATGTTCAGTGCAGAGATTCCTATTTATAGGGGTTGGGGTGGCGGCAAACAATTATTCTCCATTGACTCTTCTTAACCTCTCATCAGCTTTAGCTAGAGTAAATCACAATTGTCTTGCTTACAGCATCTTGTGTTGAACCCTCCTCTCCCATTACATGAGCACTGGGGTTTGTCCTCATCTGTGTACAAAACACTCAACAACTTTATTCTGTCAATCCCTTTTCACACCGGTGTTTCGAAGCAATTTACGTAACAGAACCAGAAACAACAACAACAAAATACCCCTTAAAACCAAATAAAAAAGAGCATTGAAAGATGACCTAAAGTGCTCATCCAAAAGGATGAAAGGAATGATACACATAAACATGGAAGAAAAAAAGGAGAGAAATATAATCAAACATTAAAATGAAGGAGAAGCTGGAAAGGGGGCAATATTACAAAACTCTTGTGCAGTTTTATTCTACCTTGTCTGCCAACATTACAAGTGAAGCAGATAATATAACTCTTATAGTCAGTCTGGGACTTGTTGCAGCTTTGATGGATTTCCACCCTTCATTCTTCCCATCAAAGGATGGAATCCAGATGGAAATGACTATCAATATGGCATCTTTGTAACTCCAACTGCAATGTTGAAGCACAATACTATGCCAGCCTGAAGGAATGAGATCATTGCAACCAACTAAATCTTGCTGTCGGATACTGCCATAATAACCATCCTCGCATGTATTTCTTGCACCAAATCAAATCCTAGCTTTTTTATTTATTTACTGCACCTGTGACAAGTATTTTCAAGTTTACTTCGGCAACATAAAGCCCCAACTCTCGATGAAGTGCTAAACCACTCTAGGATGGACCACATATGACTGCGGCTGAGTACTTAAAAAAAATAATAAATTCCCTGTGCATACTATTTCAGTGTCAGGGAAAAGGGATTTAGCCTAGCCTTCCTCCTGACATGCTTAATAACCACGTGCAGGGAATTGCTCCAGAGGTAGTTTTATGGGGTGCAGTGTGGTTTTAGTGGGGTGGATATATTGTGGATAATAAGAATATTAACTTGCATGTAACTCTCCCAGGTGCCTCAGACTCCACCTCCAGGCAAGCAGGCTCTTTTCAAGATATGTCAGAACAGGTGAGCAACATATACTGGGAAGTGAAATATCTCCAGAGCAGGAATCTAGGTCAGAGATAAGAATTGCCTTGCCCGTATTTACTCAGTGAAGCTTCAATAAATATCTGGAATCATGTGAAACACAGAAACACCCACAAACTCATAACAGTACAAGTATACCACCCCCAACCTCAAGATCTTTCTTGAAGTGTGAAGGTTTGTGGCACAACGTGCAAAGGTCCCGTCCCCATGTAGCCTCATCCTGATAAACAGCAAGTTTATCCTTCACCATTAACAAATGAACTACACATCTCTAGCACAGATTCTCTATCAGCCGTTATTCTCCACAAAACCACATTCCAGAATGTCTATGCCGAAAACATTTCTGCTTCTGTTTAGGAGGAAAATAGGCCAGCCTCAGCTTTTGCAATCAATATTACTTCTCATTTTCTGAGCTCGGCATCTATATTTGAAAACTTAATGTTCCACTACCACATCAACACAGACTTCCTCCCTCGTAATGATCTTTTGAAGAGGCTGCTATATTACAACACACAACCCTGAACACCTGCTAGAAATCCATTAAAATTATACTTGTGTTGGCAGCAGTTATTGGAGACAAGACGTAAGAAGTAAAGTCAGAAGAACTTCATGCCCAAAATATAACTGAGTGACAAAGCATAACCCTCACGAAACCAAGATATCCAACACATTTGCTTCCTTTATGGGCATATAACGTCTTTTGCTTCCACACTAACCCCTGATATTGCCATCCTGTTCACTCATTTTTAAAGAGGACTCCACAAAACACAACAGGAGCATTTTAATTCTGAGGTAGATTTCTTCATCTTAAGTTCAATAAACAAGCAGGCCAGAGTTAAGACACACACAAGCCCTCCAGGCGAGCGCAGTCCCTGGTACAGTTTCCTGTTTATTTCAGCTTTATTTCCGAACCCAGTCCTAGCAATACGAAAACTAGTCTTGAACCGTTGGGCAAAGCATTTCTGTTTACCTAGCAATTTGCGTCTGACGTACTTTAAAACGCTGCCCTCTGCATAACCCAAAGTAGGAATGTGGGCATAGCCGTCTACAGAGTTAGGTCTGCAAGAACTTGTCTTGCACACATTTTAATAAAGGTGATTTTATCTGTGGCCTTGAAAGACTGGCTGTTCTGGCTCGTCTCCAGATTTAAAAAAAAATACAGATATGTGCAGTGGAGCTTCAATTAATGGATACTATAGGAATGCAGGTTGTTTCCAGTTCCAAGAGGTTCCTGCCTCCAAAAGGTTTTTCCTGCATAAACGTGGCGTCCTTCAGTGAACCCCATATTTTTCCACCAACTGCCGCCCAAGCAATTCAATTGTGGGATACGGCCACTGACTAACTGAAGGTTTACGTACTAACAGTATGGAACAATCACTTCCCAGCTGAAGAATGATCAAGGATCTCATACATTTAAGAGCATAACTTAAAGGTAAAGGGACCCCTTACCATTAGGTCTAGTCGTGGCCGACTCTGGGGTTGCGGCGCTCATTTTGTTTTACTGGCCGAGGGAGCCGGCGTACAGCTTCGGGGTCATATGGC
Organism: Podarcis melisellensis; assembly: GCF_964234715.1. NCBI lineage: Eukaryota > Metazoa > Chordata > Lepidosauria > Squamata > Lacertidae > Podarcis > Podarcis melisellensis. The sequence continues at coordinate 10,748,232 of NC_138531.1, forward strand.
CAGCATGAGTAAGCCACTTCTGGCGAACCAGAGCAATGCACGGAAACGCCGTTTACCTTCCCACCGGAGTGGTACCTATTTATCTACTTGCACTTTGACGTGCTTTTGAACTGCTAGGTTGGCAGGAGCAGGGACCGAGCAACGGGAGCTCACCCTGTCGCGGGGATTCGAACCGCCAACCTTCTGGTCAGCAAGTCCTAGGCTCTGTGGTTTAACCCACAGCGCCACCCGCGTCCCAAGAGCATAACTCAGCCCATTCAATTCCAGAGAGATGAGTTCTCATGAGAAGTAGAAAATGCTTTGCAGAGAAACTAGCACATAGGGATTGTGGACAGTAAACTCACATTTAAAGACAAACCTAGCAGATCTGCACTTTCCAAAACAATCTCTGAACCAAAGCACAGTCACATCTTTATAAATATGCACTTCTCTGAATTTTGCAATGCAGTTCTCCAGTCAAGTAATATGTACAAAAAGGCATATAATTGGGCAGTGGTATCCAGCATACTGCCCTCCAGATGTATGGGACTACAAATCCCATCATCCCCAAGCAGTGGCTGTGCTGGCCAGGGCTGATAGGAGTTGTAGTCCATGACCGCCACCATGTTGGGTACCCTTGTATGAGTGTACATAAGATTGCATACATTGGTGAAAAATCTCAAGAAAATGCATTGTATTAGGAAAACGGCATTCTAAAAATGACTCTATTAAGAAAAACAGAACAAAAAATGTGTTCGTCAGGAGAAATTCATACTGAAAGGCATGAGTTTGCATGAGGATTTTTATTTTTTAAGGCAGATTTCCTGTAGTAGCGCTAAGAACTGATTTAAGATTGAGAAATTGGGAGTGGCTGGGGCAACCTAGCCAGATGGGTGAGGTACGAATAAAAAAAAATGTTATTATTATTAAATTATTAAAGGGACTCCAAGCAGGGCTTGCAGTCAGAAGTGGTACACACTGGGCATGGGTTTATTATCACGGGGAGAACTAGGCCAAGTACTTGCTCTCTGCAATACCTGGATCAGAGATGGGTACTCTCTTCCATTTGCAGGATTGGGCCTGATCCAAAACCTCACTAAGAGCTTTAGTGAACTGAGTGCTCCCAAAGGAACAGGAGGGTCCTTAAGAAAATAAAAAAGATATTTCTGCAAGTGAAACAATGCATTCCACCGACAGCCAGCGTAGGACTTACAGAAAGTATTATGAAGAATTCATTATCACAGCTGCATGCTCCAATTTAAGTCAGAACCAAATACTACAGCAAAACAGCATCTCTCTCTCTCTCTCTCTCTCTCTCTCTCTCTCTCTCTCTCTCTCTGTGTGTGTGTGTGTGTGTGTGTGACATCTCCATGCTGCAAGGTGTCACTGCTCATCACTTATAAGAACAGGAAACTAGTCAAGACATATTATTAGAGTAAGACAGAACAAACAGACATAAAGCTGCTGTTTTCTGTTGCAGCTATACAGTGGTACCTTGGTTCTCAAACTTAATCCATGCCGGAAATCCGTTCCAAAACCAAAGCGTTCCAAAACCAAGGAGCACTTTCCCATATAAAGTAATGCAAAATGGATTAATCCATTCCAGACTTTTAAAAACAACCCCTAAAACAGCAATTTAATATGAATTTTACTATCTGATGAGACAATTGATCCATAATATGAAAGCAATAAACAATGGACTGCAGTCACACAATCAATCAATCAATCAATAGCTTCAACAACAAAAAGAGCCACAAAAACAAAAATGCAAAACAGACAGATCTCAGTGTAACACTCAAAACGGAAGTGTGGTACTCAAAACAGAAGCGTAAGATTCAAAATGGAGCACGTTTGGCTTCTGAAAAAGTTCGCAAACCAGAACACTTACTTCCAGGTTTGCAGTGTTTGGGTTCCAAGTCGTTTGAGTACCAAGGCGTTTGAGAACCAAGGTACCACTGTACATCCCAAAAGGTCTAATTCAAGCAGCAGAAGTAAGCAGTGAATCAGAGCTGTGTGTTTTTCTCCTGCTCATTTTCTTGTGGCAATTATCCTTTGCACATTTATGGAACAGTGAAACCTCCTCCGTCTTTCTGCATCCATGTAACACGTGTTGCACATTTAATAAGTTAAGGTTTTCAAGCTTTGTGAGGCTTGAAGAGGAAAGAACCTAAATCGGAACATGGAACTGACTAAAACGACCAGCGGCATCTATTGCTCCGCTGCCTAATACTGTCTGAAACCAAGAGAACTATTCTGAGTGCCTAATAGGCGTCAAGGCTTGAATTTGGCCAAATTTTTTTGGTTCTCTTTGCCACTGAACAAACTGCTTTAGGAACCCAGGCAAGTTTTGAAGGCATTTGCAAAATGGGATTGCAGGTTACTGTGAAAAAACAATGCAAAATCCTACTGCGCATGTCAAAGCTCTTGGGCACGCCTAACGCAACTGTTTGGATCCCAGCCATTACATTTGATCCACCTTGCAAATACACAAAGCACCCCGCTTCTTAACTTATGAAGCCAACTTTCAACCAAGTTACTCATACAATTCCCACATCCAGATGATTTGGTTCTTGGCCTCAAATGCCTGCATCCAGCAGGATAATTAATCTGATTTATTGCTCTTCAGAGTCTTAACGTTTTATCCTACTAACAAGAACTGAACTATATAAGGTTAATTAGTTTTCCCATCAACAGACTTTTAACTTCCATCAATCACTTCCTTTTTTTTAAAAAAAAAAGCAACATCATTTCTGGGAAAAGAACTGTAAAAGACAACAACTTCTAGGACAAAAGGCAACGGAATCCTGACTTTTTGAATGACCAAGCGGAAAACTGACCGTTAAACTATGAAGGCCAAATATTCCTCAAGTATTTTCTTTGTCAGAACAGAAACCAGGATGTAAGTTTCGTTGCTTCTGCACAACATTTCATAATAACATCTCCCACTTCAACACTAGCTGCTATGCTTAAACAATCACTCAGATTTTGCTTTTCAAACATCCTGCTCTCAACCAGGGCTGTACAACAAACACACCAATGACATCTAGTTTCAATTTTATTCAATAGCAATCTGGCAGGGTAAAACCAGGGCTTTTTTTCTTACCGGGACTCAGTTTTGGCACCTCTCAGGTGGGCGCCATTACCATTATAAGAGAACAAGGGTTTGTTCCTGCCCCTCTTTTTTCTAGAAAAATAGCACTTGATAGAACTATTTCCTTAAGCACAGCTTTTTTCCAGTCCTAGTTGGTGTCATTGCTTCTACTGGTGGTAGATATGATATCATGAGTTTTCAACACAAAGTGCTGAATTAATCACAGAGTGATTTCAGCCAAACGGGGATCACACAAATATATAATTAAATTTACTCACTGAGGCTAATGAAGTCAATTGAGCAAAAGGGAAAGGGAAGATCAAAATGTTCCTTTCTTTAGCAAGGAATATAAAAACACACACCAGTTATTTCTTTCTTTCACACATCGTTACAGCATTAACAAGGAATATATTAAACATAAGCAAAATAAGCTGTTAACGCCACCAAAAAAACTTACCAAAAGGATAAATCTAGTAAGTCAGAAAAACGTCAAGCTATTAAAGACACATCTATTGTCATATACAGTACTTTGTCATCATGAAGTCCTTAAAACGACAATGTCTTCTCCGTAATTCCTGCATTAACAATCTAATACTAAACTTGGCCTTCATTCTGAAGCGTGTTTCAAAGCAGTTTTCAAGAGAAACTACTTGAAAACACACTTCAAAACAGTGTTAGAAACTCAGACATAGAAGCTAATCGCCAAATGGCACCTTAAACTTTGGTTATGGTTGCCACAAAGGAATATCTAGGTGGCATTGTTGTAATCATGGAATTTATTCTTATTACAGTGGTACCTTGGTTTTCGAACATCTTGGAAGCTGGATGTTTTGGTTTTCAAACACCAAAAACCCAGAAGTAAATGCTTCCATTTTCCAATGTGCCTTGGAAGTCGAACGGCTTTTGTTGCATGTACCTGTTATTTTTTCCAGTTTTCTGCAGGCCGCCCTTCGCACCTTCAAACGTTTCGGAATTCAAACGGTCTTCTGGAACGGATTACGTTCAAAAACCAAGGTACCACTGTATTATTATTATTTTCATTCCTATACCACTTTATATTTTAAGGGGGGGGATCTCTCCGTGTTTTACAACACGTTAAAACATCAAGTAAAGCAATCCAGAATAAAACAAATTCAAGCTTCAAGGAAAATATTTCAGATGGAGTCAGTCACAGCCTCTTAACCTCCCTGACAGGGTCATTGAAGGGATAAACTGGGGCGGGGGATGAACCATGTAGTTCTTGGAGGAAAAGTTGGGATTTAAATGCAATAAATGAGCTCTTTTGCTTACCTGCTTAAGAAAGCTGGAGGGGCCAGCCAGGTGGAGATCTCATTGCAATCTTGGCATCCAGAGATCTCCATGTGGTTGAAACTGGACCAGCACCAGCTATAAAACAGGCCTAATGCCTGGGGAATTTCTAGCACTGGCTGAGAGACATCGCCTTTGAAACCACTAGGAAAACACTCTTCAAAGTGAAGGCTGCACCTATACCTGCCTCCCGCCTAATGTCTTATGTGATGTCAAGGATGTGGTACGGATCCACGGTTCGGAAGAAACAGACTCGCAGGTCAAATGGGGACGTCTGCTGGGCCAACTTACGCCTGCGGGTTGTGGCTTCCTCACCCTTGTACAAAAGAGATGTTTTGATAATTAAATCCCACCATTTTCAGTAAAGCTTAAGAGCTTATTAGTGCCTTTCCTTAAGGTCACTCCAATGTCAGTGCTGAGGAGCCGCTATTTTGCCACACGTCAAAACGAGTTATTCTTGGAAATTAACATATTGCAAGAAACTGCACTGTATACACTGTAAGTCCGTTCATTCCCTGAAGAAAAGAGTTCCTTCCCAAGTAAAGTTATGAGGCTTAATAAACCAACAGCATTTTGCAATTATGCGGTCTACTTTCCTTCCTCATCTGGACCACAAGCAATAAAACACTCAGGTTTACATAATAACTGAACATATATTTTCATATATGGCAGTAAAATGGAAGAGGAGAAGAGGAGGGCAAAACCGATCTGACCAGCTTTGGACTGAGGCTACAGCAAAGTGTCAACGTTTATTTCATTCTCATCTGCATCAAAGTAATATTATTTAGTTTGAACAGGGTGAACTATTTATTTTCAAGAAAACTGGTCCTTGCAGAGAATGGATGCTCTATCAAGTACACAGGGCTTGTGTTAACACCTTGCTCGAATTTGTGAAAATTATTGGTCTTTAACAGCAGCCTGGTGTACAGAATTAAGCAAGCAAAACTTTTTGTCAGTACTTTGGTCTTGATCGAAGAGCTACTTGAGACACCCCTCGGCTTTACCTAACATCCGCCATTTTGAATAGATGGTTCCCCAGTTTACAGAGGGAAGTGCTTCTGTTAATTCTCTCGAGTCCCATAAGTGGTCCATGCTGCATAGGATTGGGAGTGGGGTAGGGGTGGAGAACAGGAGGTTGCTTAAGAAGAAGTCATCCAAAACTTCCTGAGGCAGGCAGAGTTCCTTGGCACACTCCTTGGATCCTGGCATTTGCCCATGCCAGGAATAACAAAGTGTTGCAGCAGCTCAAGACTAAGCAAGTTTATTATGGGCTGCGATCCACTGCCTTAGGTGCGTGCCAAGAAGAACATCAGCTTCTTTATTTCTAGAACAGTTTTGATGGATCTTCAAGACTGTAGGGGCGTTGGCTTAGATGGGTCAGTCCTCTCACATTGATGGGACAGAGAGTATCCATATTGATTACAGATTTTTTTATTTTAAAGAAATCACATTTGTGAAATAAAGAAACCAGCAAGGCCACTAAATTCAACAGATCGTATCGTAATGAGACATGCCTACTACTAAACACAAACAAAAACAGGTTCAAACCAAGATGTATCCAAGATTCGGTCAGCGTGGGTGACCCATTCCAGATCCACTAGTGGGAAATAAGTATAGCAAAGTGAATAGTTTAATATGCTTTTAAGAGTCACGATTACTTTCAGTAGAAGCCATTTCTAGTCTCTGTTCAAACCAAGAACCACAGGGCCTATCCGCTGAAGAAGTCCGACTTTAGAAACTTTTGGCAATTTTAAAGTCTACTACAGAAGCGGCCTGGGATACTGAAATGCTCCCCTACTGCTTTCAAATATTTTCAGTGCCTGATTTACGCCATGGTATAGTTGTTAGGCTTTGACCTCAAATCTCTGTTTTTGTTAGGGGGGGGAAATATCCAGTCCGCTCTGTCTGAAGCCATTTGACTGATTATACTAAAGTTTCTTAAGGTGAGCCCCCTCAAGATTGGGGGGGGGGGCTCTGCCTCTTCCTCACATACTTTTTTTTTGGGGGGGGGTAGGGTGCCCTCAGTCCCACAGAATTGATGCGTATGGTGCCAATCTGCTTCTACCCAAGTCTTCCCAATCTGCTTCAAGTCTTCCAAATCTGCTTCTCCTCCTCTTCCAACTGCGGCTGCTAAACCATGTCTGGTCGTAGATCCTGATGGAACCAAGGATGCCATGACAGTAATTCGTGAACAATACACAATCTCACCACTGATTTACCTACTTGCAGCTACACACCAGGTTTATTTCCTTCATCTACACACCCCTTATCAATTTCAGCTTGGTCCTTGGCTGAAGCATCAACGTAAGACTTATTATACGCACAGAATTCCATTGAACTCAAGAGGTCTGCAGAGGCTTTAGCTACTTACAAAACTTAGACCTTTTGCATGAAGGGGTTATTGCCAGGGTACAGAACACGTAATTCAAGGAGTGCCCATCAGGGTGGCGTACAGATTCCAATTAGTGCTACAGCTATAGAACAAACACTAGGCTACACAGCAGACTTGAACATGCTGCCTGCAACGATTAGGCATAAAATCCATTAACGCTTGCACGTTACCCTAGAGTAATGCTACTGACATGAAAGTGTCACCAGAAGCCCATTAAGCTGCCTGTATTCACATTTCTTCCTTTCTCCTGTAACTAAACAGGGAGAAGAATGATGAACAGCTTCTGCATGGTTTGATAAATCCTAGATCTCTGGTGTTTGGAGACTTGGTGGCTCGCAAAATCTTGCTTACCATATTAGTATATGTTTGAAGATTGCTGCAGTTTAGAACAGCGGAGCTCAAGGCATATTTAGAGGAAGATTTTCATTGAGAAGCCTCGGATAGGACCAAGAACGCCAGATAAAGTTCTGCAAGGCACAGCTTTGTTACAGAGCTTCCCCCTACAACCCGTCGCTCCCACAAGTCATGCAATGTGATAGACAGCCCCAACAAGCCAGGACACTGCACTGCATAAACTGAGTGTGCACTTCAAACTAGGGTTACCAGACGTCCCCGTTTCCCGGGAACAGTCCCCGGATTTACAAATCTGTCCCCGGACAAAATCCATCCCTGGACTGCCCCTGGATTTCATTTAATGTCCCTGGATTTATATTTTAAGTGTTGTAGATGTAGATTTATTAGTAGGGAATGAATGTTGGTTCAATGGCACAAGACACATTGTATGGGGACTTCCAGCGAGGCAAAATGGCGGGCGCCACAGCAGCGAACCGCTCCTGAAGCTAGCCAGAGACAACTGCGCTACCAGGCTGGCTCTGGGCTGCTGAGACTGCTGCTGCCGCTAATGCCGAGGGGAAACCGGGGGTGCCTGATGCGTCAACTGGGGGAACCGCTGACCCCCCGCGACCCAAATCGAGCCGGGAGTGAGAGCGCCCAGCCAACTGCCCAACGATGCTCCAGAGCCAGGAAAACCCTGGAGCTGCCGCAGGGAAAAGGAGGAGTGGAGAAGGAGAAGGAAGAGAGAGAAAGAGGAAAGAGAAAAAAGAGGGGGGGGCCGAACTTGTTGTGTCACCACCACTGAGGAGGAGAGGCAGGAGAGCACCGGGAAGACAAGGGCACGTGGCCGAGCCCAGGCCCAGCCCAAGCCTGCTCCACGGCAGCTAGTGCTCCAAGAGAGCAGGCCAGGGCCCCACAACAGAGGAGACCACAGAAGACAAGATATTACTACGTCTTTTTTAAATAACTTTCTCTCTCTCTCTCTCTTTTTTAAAAAAGTGTTCCCAGATTCTTTGAAAAAAATCTAGTAACTTGACTTCAAACACTTCCTAGAATCCAAAGCACGATGTGCAAGCTTGGTCCCTGGGGCCAGGTTCCTCGTGAGACAAGATTATATACGAACGGTTCCCCAAAAGTTTCTGAAGCTGGCACCGCTCCAAAACAAGAGACCATATAAAAGGGATGGCTAAATTTAAATGGTTTTCCTTTACCTGCCATTAACAGGGGCTGTAACAGCATTAAACATGGCACTTGCAATGACACCAACTTCAAACGTAAGAAAGATGCAGTTATGTACTCTCAGAGTGAGAAAGAGTTGCCACTGAAGCAGCTATATTTCTATCACTAAAAAGGAAGAAACTAGTCATTGCAAAACTTGCTTTGATTTCACTCATTTACTGAGGGAAAACAGAAAAGCTTAGCTTTATTTTATTCCCTTTCAGGTTTGTTCATACTAATGTTACTTCCTGAAAAGCCAGTACTACTTAAATATTGCCAGAATTGAGACCCAAACCTTGACATTACTCCCAATCACATAAAAGAAAACGTACAAGGCCCCTTTCCTATATTTATTACAAACAAGGATATCTAACTACAAGTTTCCAGAAATGTGAAAAGTTGCATTTGTCTCTTTAAATGTGCCCTCGGTTAGACTTACATATGATAAATCATTCCAAGGCTGCAGAAAAAGAACCAGAGCTATGAATACTTACTTTAGCTAAACATTTTATTCTGTATCTGGTTACAAACTGAAATACAGCACAAGCTTCCATGGTAAAAAAAGCCAGAAAGCAAAGGATGTTGTATCCGAAGTAGAGTAAGGCAGAACACATTCTCAGAGTTGCTATTTTAAGGATACTATTATAGGATGGAGACTACAAACAGAAGAAGTATTTAAACCATATGGGAAGTTTTCTAGTTCAGCTCTTAAGCAGCAAGATGACTGAAGCAATTAAGCTACCCAACATACAGGGGTGGCCAAATGATTCAGTAAACAAGGCCAGCTGCTCAAGTGCTTCTGCAAGCAATGAGATGTTCAGAAATCAGCAGGTCAACATTTTCTCTGTACGGAATGAAACATCATCACCAAATAATTTCTGCACATCAAGCTGTTGTTGAAGGCACAGCCACAAATAACGGAAAGAATCAGCCAATTCTATTAACCCGCTCCCACTCTGGCAGCTCAGCCTTACACATGTTGAATCAAAAGAAACCCCTAATGAGTTCAGCAGGACTTGCTCGCGAGTATGTGTGCAGAGGGCTGCATTTTCGTTTTCAGCAAATGAAGTTTACTACATCCTAAACAGAACCAAACACTAACATAAACCACTGATTCTTAACTTGACTTGCAGACGTTCCACAATTAATCACCATTTTATTTTTTTTGCTTCAAATATGTGGCAGAGCAGCTTTGCTGTAAAGTTGGACAGTGTATTTCCACCTTTTAAAAACAGATCCCACATTGATTTCCCCCTCCTAAAATACACAGTCTATCCAGGGCTACAACACTGCACATCGTATCCTGCCTGGATCCTTGAAATACAGAAGCCCTCTGTTCTTCACACTATTGTTTCTACATGCCAATCTTTGACTTAATTAGTACTGCCAAGAGAAAGTTAATTCTTAATCCCAATGGGCCCATTAAATCCCATTACATCACCATGACTTTCAGTTGTCCCTCAAAGCAAGGTTGATCCTACACAGTCTGCAAGCTATCACAGCTTTCCTCCCTGTTTTTGCACCACTGCGTATCCACTTGCTTTATCAGTTCAAGATGTGCCACTCCAAATTGTGGGGTATTCATTCACCACTAGAAGTATCTTTTACATAACACCGGTCTTGAAAGACCTACATTGGCTCCCAGGACGTTTCCAAGTACAATTCAAAGTGTTGGTGCTGACCTTTAAAGCCCTAAACAGCCTCAGTCCAGGATACCTGAAGGAGCGTCTCCACCTTCATCATTCTGCCCGGGCACTGAGGTCCAGCGCCAAGGGCCTTCTGGTGGTTCCCTCACTGCGAGAAGCCAAGTTACAGGGAACCAGGCAGAGGGCCTTCTCGGTACTGGCACCCGCCCTGTGGAACGCCCTCCCACCAGATGTCAAAGAGAACAACAACTACCAGACTTTTAGAAGACATCTGAAGGCAGCCCTGTTTAGGAAAGCTTTTAATGTTTCATAGACTATTGTATTTTAATATTTTGTTGGAAGCTGCCCAGAGTGGCTAGGGAAACCCAGACAGATGGGCGGGGTATAAATAATAAATAAATAATACATTATTATTATTATTATTATTATTATTATTATTATTATTATTATTAAATCTAAAAACAACCACCACCACCAAACTAGCTCAGAACAAAAGACTAAATTATAGAGACGTGAGTTCAAATCCTTACTCACTCAAGTTAAGGTTGGAAGAAATCCAGTTTCTGAAACAGGAGGGCACCTGCATGCAGAACGAAGGGCGTGCCTCTTAGTAAACACTTTTTTATCGCGAACATTTTTTGTTAACAAAACAAATAACAATACACTTAGAGATACATGAACAGCCACATCAGGCAATGTCATCAAAAGACATGCATACTTTGTCCAAGAGCATTTCAGATAGTTCCATGTGTGGACATGCCTTCCACATATTCTCATGATATGGACATTTTTATTAGCATTCTGCTTTATTTTGCAATGGCATGGCTCTTTTCAAAAAGCTCAGAAGCAGCAGGCGTACGTAATTCGTACTCTAGTATGTAAGTCACTTGAGAAAGACCAGGTGGAAGAGTGTAGTGGAAGCTGATTTATGTACAGAGATGTCATCAGAGGCACATAATTCAATCGCAGAGGGGAGTACCATTTCAAACATTTCGCAAGGACTACCAGGAAGGAATCCCAATAGCAAAGATCTGGGTCAAGTGATCAGGGAAGCAGATAGGCCAACCAATGGATTTTACAAACACTGGGCCTAGACCAGGGTTTTCCAAACTTGGGTCTCCAGCTGTTGCTGGACTACAACTCCCATCATCCCTAGCTGGCAGGACCAGTGGTCAGGGGATCTTTGACCCTCCAGATGCTGAACTACAACTCCCAACAGCCCCAACAAGCATGGCCAATGGCTAGGAATGATAGAGTTTGTATTTCAGCAACATCAAGAGAGCCAAGGGTTGGTTCCCCACATCTGATCTACAGGGAGAGGGGGAATCTAGGCTGGCCACACGGAAAAGAGGGCAAGATGCAATTGTCGTGAGATGTACCCTTGCTGAAATTCCCCCTTTTCCACACTGCCAAAGGTATGAGGGGCCCGTTTTCCTTCTTTTAACCAGACACTATATATTAGGCTCCCTACAGACATGGAGAAAACTACCTTTAAGTGGTGTGGAAAGGGATACAGACACTTAATACAGTGGTACCTCAGGTTAAGTACTTAATTCGTTCCAGAGGTCCGTACTTAACCTGAAACTGTTCTTAACCTGAAGCACCACTTTAGCTAATGGGGCCTCTAGCTGCTGCCGTGCCGCCGGAGCCCGATTTCTGTTCTCATCCTGAAGCAAAGTTCTTAACCTGAAGCACTATTTCGGGGTTAGCGGAGTCTGTAACCTGAAGCGTATGTAACCTGAAGCGTATGTAACCCGAGGTACCACTGTAAAAGGGGCACACAAATGGAATAACTTCTAGTGCTGAGCTGCGGACTCTGTTTTCAGCAAGCTAACTCATGCATGCCCATTTCTAATTAAAGCAAATAGGCTACTTGGAAGTATGCATTTTGCATTTCTGGCCTACTTTTTTTTTAAAGAACAAGTATTAGGGTGATAGAGCTGGGGTGTCGAGTGTCATCTCATCTTGTGGCTCTAAATAGGACTTTAAGCAGCAGCAGCAACTAAAGATAGCCACCGTTGCAGTATAAATATCATCAATGGAATTATTTTACCAGAGTCATCTTGCAGGCTGGGGCAAACTTGTTGATGTAAGAGTTGTTTTGGAAAAGAAAATTCAGGTCACTCCGACATTTACGCTTAGGAGTAAATTGCTGGTTAATCAATTAAGGCTTCGATCCAATGCACATTTACCTAGGAGTAAGCCCTCTTGGATTTTGGAAGAAATATATTCGTAAGGCTGCTACTTGACAAAAATCCAATTGTCCTGATTATTTGAGTTGCTGATTTCTATATAAATAAATCATTCTGCTTATATAAACTGAAGGTGGGAAGTACCATCTTAAAAACTGTTTCCTCTCTCCTTCCACACAAAAGAAGGTTAGATGCAAAGGGAGAAAGCATATGTGCACTTTTTGTAGGTGCTTGACAAACTGCACCTGCTGAAATTCTTGCTTCTACACAATTATTAAAGCTGCAGGAGCTTTTTCCTCCATTGCAACTGGTTATCCTCCACACAGAAGGAATGCTTTTTCTGATAATGCATGTTATAGCAACGTGCAAATAAAAATAAAGATTTTTTTTCTTGCTGCAAAAATTCTGTTTTTACTTATATGTATTCAAACTGACCGATTAACGCACTAAAATTTGCACAATATAATCCTCTGCATTCGGACCTGGGAATGAGCCCAATCAAACTCAATGGAGTTTACTTCCAAGTAGACACCCATAGGATTGCGCTGCACCTCTTCTGTAACAAGCTAGCAACCCTATTTATTTCCTAATATAAAAAGCCGTGTAGTGGAAAATATTTAACATGAGGGTTTGAGAGATCGTTCAGAAATTTGGAATAATTAAAAAGTTATTTTGATTATCAACGGTGTTTGTTTTTTGCCTCTGGCTCTCGTGCCGTGTGCCAGGGATCTGGGATTCCTCTGTGAGATCAATAGTGGCATGGGAGCATTGCTGAAAGGCATCTTGGCCACAGTTCCTGATCTCACTTTGCAACATAAAGCCCCAGGCGAGTGCTGAGAAACAGGCTTGGGCAATGCTCTCCGTAAGCAAAGAGCACACCCTGAAAACATGGACCAGAATATTCTGAAATGTGCAGAGTCCTGGGGACAGCACACAGGTTTTTCATAAGACAAGACACTGTGGGAATGGCTCTCTGAAGGTGGAAAGCTAGAAAATGATGGACTATAGTGGTACCTCAGGTTAAGTACTTAATTTGTTCCAGAGGTCCGTTCTTAACCTGAAACTGTTCTTCACCTGAAGCACCACTTTAGCTAATGGGGCCTCCTGCTGCCGCCGCGCAGCCAGAGCACGATTTCTGTTCTCATCCTGAAGCAAAGTTCTTAAACTGAAGCACTATTTCTGGGTTAGCGGAGTCTGTAACCTGAAGCGTATGTAACCTGAAGTACCACTGTACTCCAATGTTAAACACTACTTAAACTTGTTGTTGTTGTTGTTGTTGTTGTTGTTACAGTGGTACCTCAGTTTCTGAACATCTTGGAAGCTGAATGTTTCAGTTTTTGAATGCCAAAAACCTGGAAGTAAATGCTTCCGTTTTCAAACGCACCTCAGAAGTCAAACGGCTTCTGCGCATGTACAGTCATACCTCATGTTACGTTTGCTTCATGTTACGTTCTTTCAGGTTACGTCCTGCGGAGACCCGGAAGTACTGGAAAGGGTTACTTCCGGGTTTTGCCACCCGCGCAGACACGCAAAATGACATCATGCGCATGTACAGAAGCAGCAAATCGCAACCTGCGTGTGTGCAAACACGCCCCTGCAGGCTGCACTCTTTTCATGTTGCGAACGGACCTCTGGAACGGATCTCGTTCGCAACCAGAGGTACCACTGTACATGTGTGGTTTTTTTCAGTTTTCTGTGGACTGCCCTTTGCGCCTTGGTTTTTGAACGTTTTGGAAGTCGAACGGTCTTCCAGAACGGATTATGTTCAAAAACCAAGGTACCACTGTATTGTTATTCATACTCCATCCATCCGGCTGGGTTTCCCCAGCACTCCGGGTGGCTTCCAGCAAAATACAAAAACCTGATAAAACATCAAACATTAAAAACTTCCCAATACCTTGCAGGCTGTATGACAGAAAAGGGAAAATTAGACTGCAATCCTATGCACATTTACCTAGGAACAAGCTGATAGGGCTTAATTGAGGACACAAGAATACACGATAATTTGCAAGATGAATCTGTACATTTTTACTGAAAAGCAAATTGTCGCTTAAATCTTTGTTGTTAATGATATTTGATTAATAACTACCTTATTTTTCGCCCCATAGGGCGCACCGGCCCATAGGGTGCACCTAGGTTTTTTTGGGGGGAAATAAAGAATTTTTTTTATATTCCCCCCCCCCCCAGGCGCAGGGCTGGGGAAGCCCGAGCTTCCCCCGACCCCAGAACAGGCTGCTATCTGCAAGCCTAGGGAGCCAGGCAGCTCTCCGCAAGCCGTGGGAGAGCTGCGCGACTTCGCGCTGGGCTCCCACGGCTTGTGGAGAGCTGCCCGAAGCCCGGGGCACGCTCTGCTGCGCGCCCCAGGTTTCGGCATGCAGGCTGCTATCCGCAAGCCTAGGGAGCCCGGCGGGAACTCCCGTGGGCTTCCAAGGCTTGCGGATAGCTTCCTGAAGCCTGGAGAGAGAGAGGGGTCGGTACACACCGACCCCCCTTGCTCTCCAGGCTTCAGCGAAAGCCTGCATTCACCCCATAGGACGCACACACATTTCCCCTTCATTTTGGGAGGGGAAAAAGTGCGTCCTATAGGGCGAAAAATACAGTAATTCATGCCACAGAAGTTGCAGATATTTGGAATAAATCTAGAAGGCATCTTATTTAAGGGAGGTGCAGTGTTCCCTAAATATGGTTCCTCCTTTCTTCCCACAACTGCCGGCCAGCTTTAAAGTTATGCACTGGCATTTAGATTCATGCTTGAAATGCACTAATATCAGTTTTATTGGAGCCACCATCACTTCTAGACTTGGACTAACTCCTTTTGGAATTGTTTCTACTGCATCCAGAGCTGGTTTTGGAAGAAGAGTACATACGGCAATGACCGCAGTCCATGTGTATCCTGTATTTTGAGGATGTTTTCCCCAAACCAGCTTTGAGCTGAATTCAGGGGGGAAAGGAGCCAGCTATGATTTAAGCCAGTAATGTGTACATGGCTTAAGTGTCTGCACATGTGCAATATTTGAATCTTGCTGTTTAAAGTAAACTTGCAAACAAGTCTGCAAAGCAATGTTTACAAGAATCTCATTAAATAAAGGCTGTGCATTTCTGGTTTTTCTCTTGAGCACACAGTTTGGCATTTTTGAATATTTATTATCTTCAGCATTACACTCATAAGAGCCAACTCCTAGGCTTGAAGAACACTTAGCACAAGTAATAACAATAATAAATAATAAAATGGGCGGCTTCCAACAAAACACTAAAATACAATAATCTATTAAACATTAAAAGCTTCCCTAAACAGGGCTGCCTTCAGATGTCTTCTAAAAGTCAGATAGTTGTCTATTTCCTTCACATCTGATGGGAGGGCGTTCCACAGGGCGGGTGCCACTACCGAGAAGGCCCTCTGCCTGGTTCTCTGTAACCTCACCTCTCACAGTGAGGGAACCGCCAGAAGGCCCTCAGAGCTGGACCTCAGTGTCTGGGCTGGATGATAGGGGTGGAGATGCTCCTTCAGGTATACTGGGCTGAGGCCGTTTAGGGCTTTAAAGATCAGCACCAATACTTTGAAGTGTGCTCGGAAACGTACTGCAAGCCACTGTAGGTCTTTCAAGACCGGTGTTATATGGTCTCGGTGGCCGCTCCCAAAGGTAGCCCCACATAGAGCGCATTGCAGTAGTCCAAGCGAGAGATAACTAGAGCATGTACCACTCTAGCGAGACAGTCTGCGGGCAGGTAGGGTCTCAGCCTGCGTACTTTGATAATCAATCAAGAGATCATTCAAAGTTTTTTTGTTTTTTTTAATGCAAGTCAGAGGAAAGGGACATGAGGATATCTGGAAAGCAATGGCCTGCTTTTATCCAGGTGGGTTATCCCTGTGTTACTTACAACAGAAGTGACAACTTGCTACTGGCCAGAGGCTTTCTATGCTAGGGTTATTTATACAAGAACTTTAATCCTGCCCTTCTATCATGCAAATATTACTCAGGAAAGCTTACAATAGTTAAGATCACAATTTCAAAGCAAAACAGCAACAATAAGTAGAGACAAGCATAACATAAAAACAGTGGGTAAAAGGTAGATTATAAAACTACCCCCCCCCCCAAAAAAAGCTTTCTCTAACTGGTGATAGAGTCACAAGTAGGACCACCTCCACCCTAATAATAATAATAATAATAATAATAATAATAATAATAACAACAACCCCGGACATAGCCAGGATTCAGCCGTTGCAAACAGTGTCCGGGGAGAATTTGCTGAAGTGTCCGGGAAAATCTGGACGCAGAGCAACCCATTTTGGAAGTGCAGATTTTTTGGCAAATTTCCTTAAAAATAGCTCAGTGAAATCCCAACAGCTTTGCCCCAAAAAGCTCAGCAACCTTTTTTGTCCAGATTTTCACTTTTTGAAATGTGGCAAACCTACTACCATGGCTTCTCTTACTTTCCATGCTGTGATGTTGGCAGTAAAGAGCTCTCTCTTCCCATGGTAAAGTGTGGACCAGAAATAGGCAAGCAAAATAGTAGAGGATCCCTTGGTGATGCTAACTGCTTGGTGATGCTAACTGCTGGATTAATGGTCCAGTTGGGCCATTAGTAGAGGATCCCTTGGTGATCCATTAGTAGAGGATCCCAATAGTAGAGGATCCCTTGGTGATGCTGATGCTTGGTGATGCTAACTGCTGGATTAATGGTCCAGTTGGGCAATAAGGTGGCCTCTGTTTTCCACAAATATAGGCTCCCTAACCAGTGCCCATGGGGAAGCAATATCCACTACATAAAGTATTATTAATATTATTATTACTTATTAAATTTTTATACAGCCCAATAACCACAGGTCACAGGGCCGTTTGCAACATAAAAATCACAATATAAAAATCACAAAATACATAATAAAAACAAGAGTAACCCATTATTACCCCCCCCCAAAAAAACACGTTTTAAAAGGGCATTGGATTGGCCATGATGCTTTTTCAAGTCTCAAAAACAGCAAGGTTACACTTTGCCATGTGGGATGCATTCATCCCTGCCATTTCTGAGAGGAAAGAGTCTTTTACTGACCTTGCGGGAACTCCCGTGACAAACAGCAGCACAGAGAGAACAGCTGCTGTTTCAAGGCTGCAATTGTGCTCATGCTTTAATTCAATCAAATGGTATTTTTGGCATGGCAAAGTTGCAAAGGGGAAGGGGGAAAAACCACACCCTCACCCTGCTTATTTTTACCTAGCATTTGGTACTACCAAAAGTGACATAATTGTCCTCTAGTCCAAAATTATCCTTTTGAAAAGCCCTTCCTGTCTGGTAATGCCAACTGTATTAAAAGAAATTACTCATGTGTGTGTGTGTGTGTGGAGTTTGGAGGGTGGAGTCCCAACTGCACGGGCTCCCAGATTACTGTCTGAAAAACAGCGCTACATACCTACAAAATATAGAAAGTGACGATTTCTGCTCCAAAGGCCTTCTGGTGGTTCCTTCACTGCAGAAAGTTAAGTTACAGGGAACCAGGGAGAGGGCCTTCTTGGTGGTGGCGCCTGCCCTGTGGAACGCCCTCCCATCAGATGTCAAGGAGATAAGTACAGTGGTACCTTGGTTCTCAAACTTAATCCGTGCTGGAAGTCCGTTCCAAAACCAAAATGTTCCAAAACCAAGGTGCACTTTCCCATAGAAAGTAATGCGAAATGGATCAATCCATTCCAGACTTTTAAAAACAACCCCTAAAACAGCAATTTAACATGAATTTTTCTATGTAATGAGACCATTGATACATAAAATGAAAGCGATAAACAATGGGCTGCAGTCACACAATCAATCAATCAATCAGTAGCTGAACTGGGTTCCACACAGTCACAGTGACAAAAACAAAAAAGAGCCGCAAAAACAAAAATTCAAAATACGTAAATAGCAAAGACAGACAGACCTCAGCGTAATACTCAAATCAGCAGCGTGACACTCAAATCGGAGCAGATTTGACTTTGCAAAATTTCGCAAACCGGAACACTTACTTCCAGGTTTGCAGTGTTTGGGTTCCAAGTTGTTTGAGTACCAAGGTGTTTGAGAACCAAGGTTTACAACCCTTAGACAACATCTGAAGGCAGCCCTGTATGGAAAGGTTTTAAATGTTTGATGTTTTGTTATGCTTTTATGTTTGCTGGAAGCTGCCCAGAGTGGCTGAGGCAACCCAGACAGATGGGTGCAGTTCCAATAATAATGATAATAATAATAATAATAATAATAATAATAATAATAATAATAATAATAGGTGGACTAACTGAAGTGGGCAGGACCTTTGAAAGGTGGAAAGACTGCAAGGGCTAGTACAGGGGTCAGGAAACTTTTTCAGCAGGGGGCCGGTTCACCGTCCCTCAGACCTTGGGGGGGGGGCAGACTATATTTTGGGGGAAGAATGAACAAATTCTTATGCCCCAGAAACAACCCAGAGATGCATTTTAAATAAAAGGACACATTCTACTCATGTAAAAACACACTGATTCCCAGACCATCCGTGGGCCGGATTTTGAAGGCGATTGGGCCTTAGGCTGCCTACCCATGAGCTAGTTCTATACTATGAGCCACCCGTTTCCTTCCCCATGCTAAACTATACAGCCATGCAGTGTACCTGGACACAGAATCATGAGAGTTGGATTGGACCCAGAGGTTCAACCCCCTGCAATGCAGGAACATGCAGCTGTCCCTTGCAGGAATCGAACCTGCAACCTTGCTGTTATCTGCACCACGCTCTAACCAACTAAGCTATCCACACAGAGCGAAAACCTTCTTAGGATGGAGCCTGACAAGTGCAATAACACAAACGAACTTATTAAAATAACATGGACGGATTTGGTTTGGGTTGTGAGCGTCTCCCCATCGAATTTCTCAGAAAGTAGAGCTACACTGTGGATTTTGGAAACC
This sequence comes from Podarcis melisellensis, assembly GCF_964234715.1. Lineage (NCBI taxonomy): Eukaryota > Metazoa > Chordata > Lepidosauria > Squamata > Lacertidae > Podarcis > Podarcis melisellensis. The sequence goes on from NC_138531.1 coordinate 10,767,288, forward strand.
AAGAAGAATAAAGCTCTCTTACAATCAGCTTGAAACTTATATTTCATATGGCCAGAGAATTTGCGCCTGTCCATTGGAGGATATAGGAAGCCCTGAACACATATTTTTTAGATGTCCCTTTTACGATGAGGCACATAGAGAAACCATTGACCCTGCTGGTGAGGCTTACTGACCTTCCGGTAAAGCAAAAATTCGATCTTCTCCGGTTAGGCAAAGACCACAAGACGACTCGGATTGTTGCCAGATTCTGCGCACAGATCTGTAGGCGCAGACCATCCCGATTCAATCTAGTTTGTTAAGAAATTTCCAAAACCAGATCCACGGGCAACACTGGGCCATTTCTCTAAGACAGTCTACTTTAAAGTTTTTATGTGTTTATATGCCTATTGCACTTTTAAACTTAAAATATATTGTTGTATATTGTTTTAAATGTTTGTTTTGCTATTGGGATTTTGGTTCCATTTGTGTTTCTCAAGCTGGTCTGTCACCATAATAAATTTCATGTTTCATACGGTGCTGTGCAATCTATCCTTGGCTGCGCTAGAAATAATATTGTGAAGGATAAAGATAAGATCACAACACTGCTGTAGACTGATTGCTATTTAATGACACCAAGGAGAATTTCTGAGCGATTTAGGACATTTTTCAAGGGCACATTTCAAGCGCACTGGACAAGAATTATTATTGGTGGCATTTTATCTCAAACACAGACATTAGGGATTTCAGAAACTGGCGCTCGTTGGCAGTCAAATTTGGGCAGCTGAATCATGTTGCCTTCAGCCCATGTAGCTAAATCAATTATAGCTAAATCAATTAAACTTTCCAAAGAAGTCCAATTTGTCTGCAACACTACAGAACTAGAAGAAAACTAGAGGAGGGTGTTTAAAAAGAGCCCCTTTAACAAGTCCAAAGCACACAGAGTTCACTATTAACAGAACATCCATATTTACCACCTGCAAAAAAAACAATCCTGTTGTTACATTGTTCTATTCCGCTGAATGGGAGTAATTTTAAATCTTACAAGTACAGTACGTTCTCAGCTATGTCAACAAAAAGAAAGCCATCATCACTGAGCTTTTGCTTCCTTACACCAGAGTCCATTTTGGAGGAATAAAAGGCTTTTCTTATCTAAGTGGGATAATATTGACTTTACAACAATCAAGTTTAACTTAGCACTTCAGAAAAACGGGACACAGCATGTGATTCAATATGCCAGCTTAGAAGGTCCATATGGCTGGTGTTCTCGAAATTCACCGTTATCATGTTAAATTAGCTTGAAAAACACTTAGCACAAGTACTTTGATAATCAATCAAGGGATCGTTCGAAGTATTTTTTTTTTAATGCAAGTCAGGGAAAAGGGAAATGAGGATATCTGGAAAGCAATGACCTGCTTTTCCCCAGGTGGGTTATCCCTGTGATACTTACAGCAGAAGCGACAACTTGCTACTGGCCCGAGGCTTTCTACGCTACGGTTATTTATACAAGAACTTTAATGCTGCCCTTCTATCATGCAAATATTACTCAGGGAACCTTACAATAGTTAAGATCACAATTTCAAAGCAAAACAAGAACAATAAGTACAGACAAGCATAACATAAAAACAGTGGGTAAAAGGTAGATTATAAAACTACCCCCCCCAAAAAATACCTTTCTATAACTGGTGCTAGAGACACAGGTAGGACCACCCCCACTCCAATAATAATAATAATAATAATAATAAAGGTAAAGGGACCTCTGACCATTAGGTCCAGTTGTGGCCAACTCTGGGGTTGCGGCCCAGGGGTGACGGGGTGAGCGCCCATTGCTCAGTCCCTGCTCCTGCCAACCTAGCAGTTCAAAAGCACACCAGTGCAAGCAGATAAATAGGTACCACTATGGTGGGAAGGTAAACGGTGTTTCCGTGCCCTGCTCTGGTTTGCCAGAAGCGGCTTAGCCATGCTGGCCACATGACCTGGAAGCTGTCTGTGGACAAACGCTGGCTCCCTTGGCCTATAGAGCAAGATGAGCGTGCAACCCCAGAGTCGTCTGCGACTGGACTTAACTGTCAGCGGTACCTTTAAGCTTACTGATACCACTTTCATGGGCTTAGATGGTGCTGTTTTTGGCTACAAAAAGATCCACACTCAGAGTTTGCTATTTTTATATACAATTCCAGGATTAATATTTTTTTTTAATGCATGCATATCAGGCAAATCCAGTGTCCTTTAAAATCCTACGACGTTAGCAGCCAGCTATCTTTCTTTGCAGTATTAAGTAGGTTATGCTGACTCACTGACGCAAGGTGCCTAAAATATATGCAAAGCTGCTGTCGTGCAAGAGGAAGATGAAAAACTAGATAGAAGAAGCTATTGCACAGTTTCACAACTAAGATTTCTTGGGTTGTTTCTTTTCATATACTCCTGGGGAAACAGAAGCCTAGCGCTGAGGGCACTTTTGAACTCAGAACTTTCTAGACAGGCTACTTGCAAGACTGGCTGGTTATATCCAGAATCCATAACATGTGATTGATTACTAAAAAAAGTTAGTTCGCAAAAATGAACTGCTTCCTTTCTGAGCGAGCCCCCAATTTTTCAGAGCCAATCTGTTCCCCCCCCCCTCAATTTATTTGTTTCATTTGGACAAACTATCCCATTTGTGATACACACTCTGAACATTCAGATCCCCAAAGACTGAAAATTGAAATCATCATCTTTGATAAATAATGCCCTACACACATATTGACAAACATCAGCAAACTTAAGGAAGGCGATTCTGCAATTCACATTCAATTAAGATATATTGGTAAATCTGCTTACCGTATACTCTCAGCTTTGGACTCTAATGCAGAAAATATAAGCCGGGAACCAGAAAAATACAGATTAGCTACTGCAGGCCCCACGGCCAAATCTGATTACCTGCTGGCTCCTCTGTTGCAATTTCAGAAACAAAAGGGGTGTGTGGAAGTAATGGTATCCCTGATAAATGGAGCTTGCTAGCAGTCTACTTAGGAAGGCCAAAGCCCAAACACATATATCTCCCTCAGTGCAGATCAGGAACGAAAGAAAAATAATCTTTAGAAAACTGTTCTTTAATATTTAAGTTTTAGATTACAACTTGCCATTTGAATTTTTTTTTATCCTTTTAATGGTAGCATCCTACAATGGCTTGTATTAGAACTTGTCCCAATTTTTATTCCAGCTTCCTCCTACAGTATTCCAGGAATCATCTTATAGGAAAGTTGTACAAAATGGCTATCCAGTAGCCATTTCCCTCCCACGATGTCCAAAATAAGTAAAATTTTTATTACAAGGAATAAAAAAACATAAATTTCATTCTTTGTTGAGAAAGAACTTGTCTTTGCAATAATTTTCAACATCAAAAGTTTTTGGTTACATCATGCCCACATGCTGTAAATTAAGGTTTTCTAAACCTAGTTTTTCCACCAAAAAAACTAGGCTACAAGTGCATTTATTTTTTTTAAAAATAGGCATTTATAAGATCTTTTGAGTGCTGGTGTATTTTTTTCTGAAATCCTCATCATTTTATTGAGCTCTGTGTAAAATTTCAAAGAGATCTGATCATTGGTTATGGAGAAAAAAATACAGTGGTACCTCAGGTTAAATAATTCGTTCCGGAGGTCCCTTCTTAACCTGAAACTGTTCTTAACCTGGAGCACCACTTTAGCTAATGGGGCCTCCTGCTGCTGACGTGCTGCCGGAGCAGAATTTCTGTTCTCATCCTGAAGCAAAGTTCTTAACCGGAGGTACTATTTCTAGGTTAGCGGAGTCTGTAACCTGAAGCGTATGTAACCTGAAGCGTATGTAACCCGAGGTACCATTGTAAAATGTACACAAGGGTATCTTGTGCCGAGGGTCTCAAGAGGGACAGACAAGGCAGATTTAACGAAACTTCGAAGTGCTATAAAATTAAAACCATTTGAGATAGAGGAGGGAGATTTAAGGGGGTTTCTTTCAACCATAAGGGAAGGTTGTACAGCAAATTTCATCAACATCCAAGAAGGAGGGTGACCTGATCTTCTGGAAACAACATGGAATGACCCACTAAATACTTAATGCACAACTCTTCTGAGAATTAACTGCCCCTGATTCCACCCTGAGTCACAGTGCCACGCACAGCCAATTCTTTAGCTTCTCCATAGCCCACTGCAGATAATGAGATGCTGAGCTAGAAAATGCAACTCTACCCAAATATTTTTGTTTGGAAAGACAAGAAGACATCATGGACCAGAACTATCTATTTTGTCCCCTTAATGTTGATTTTTTCAGAAGGAAGAAAATTACTAGTACAACTAACAAAACAAAATCAGATTTAATGTTCACCCTTAAAGGGGAAAAAAGTGAAATACAAGGTTACACGTCTCTTTATTGTGAAGTCTTACACAAAAATTTTAACTCACTCTCTTCACAGTCTTCTTCAGCCAGAAAAATAAAAAATAGAAATTAGAGTTTTGTGAGTGCTTTTTAATGTGTGGTTAAAAGGAGTAACTCTTTCCACTTACAAATCATAACCTCTATAAGGAAAGCTATTCTGAAGCCATAAATTAAACCAAGCATTGCCAAGCTAAAATTATGCTCACTTTGAAGTTTCCCGCTTGCTAATATAAAGACTTTTCAGGCCCCACAAATAGACTCGTGGAAACTGCAGCACTGAAATTTATTAGGGAACGACCCTCAGCTTTGCTATCGCATATAATCCAAAACAGTCCAGTTGCTTGAGAAACCTCAAAATCAGGGCATTTGTTCTTCTCTACCTCAAGGATAGGATATGTAATAAAATGTACCCCAAAATTGTTAAGGTACCCTCCATAACATCCAGAACGTCTCAATCTGAGTGTATATACAATTTAGGAATACACAGAGGAGGGGAATCTGGCCCTCCAGATGTTCTTGGACTACAACTTCCATAATCCTTCATGCTGGCTGGGACTGATTGGAATTGGAGTTCAATAACTACTGGCTACATCTTCCCTATCCCTGAGCTACTGCAGGGATCCACATATTTGGGATGCCCTTTGCGCTGAAACAAAATCTATGGTTACCATTGGCCAGCCCTGTCTCAGCTCTCAGGGTATCGCCTGGCATCGTGCTGAGCTTTCAAATCACTCAGAAACAGCAACATTTATTGCTGTTTTCCAAATAATCTCAGACTCTGGTGAGGGGAGAGATAACTACCCTCACCGGCGTCTTTCAAGGCTCAAGGCGTGCATTTGAGGACCCTTCGGTGCCAAAATGGGACATGGGCCGAGAACAGAGTGGATAAAAATCAATGATTTAGTTTTTTAAAAATGGATTTTTTTTATTTAAATTGGATTTTTAAAATAAGATGATTTTGGAGGGGAAATCCTTCTAAAGGCAGTTTTCTATTTAAGTTACATTATAGCCCACCAGGAAAGAAGGATTTGTTGTAAGTTTTTCATGTGTGCTAAAACTCTGTTTAACCAAAAATTGTTTAACCACATCAGTTAACAAACATGGATACATATGCTATGTTATTGTTTTAGTTTAAAAAATTGTTTAAACGATTATTTTTCTCCTTCCAATAAACTACAGCAGAAAATGGTCCAAATATAAACAGTTAACTTAGTAAACCTCACAATAATTTCATAATTATCGATCTATGCATTTCTAGTAGTATAACCAAATCAGTAATTTTTGATAGAACTGTAAAAGCTACTCTGAAAATTTATTATTCCAAAAACGAAACTTTCATCTGGTTGTAAATATTAAGATTATAGCAGCAAGAATGAGTCTTTTGGTTAAAAAAAGATTTAAACCAAGTCTTACTGACTAGTGATTTAAACCAAGTCTTACTGACTAGTGATTTAAATCATGGTTTTAAACAATTTGATTTAAATCAAATCCACCCTGGCAGGGAACGAGGCATTTCTGCACCTACCCATCAAAATGTGGGCTGCAAAAATCACTTCACAATAAAGTAGCATTCCAGCACAGACCGACACTCGTGGACTCAAATATTGAGACACAGGAAGTCCTTTGGGCTTTGATCTGGAAGTGACACTTCCAGTAGCTACCCGGAACTATATCTGGAAAAGCAAAGTTCATCTGCTTTTACACACACACACACACACACACACACACACAAATATTCTGTGTCTGTATTGCTAGTTAATTCTGATCAACTACCGAAAATTGTTGCTCCCATTCCTCCTATGACATGCCTGAAACAAGAGGTCAAAACTCGTACCCAGTACATCCTAATAAAGAAGCATTCAGAACACAGTTCCCTCCCAGGCTCCTGGCAGAGTTCCAGGAAACTGATGCGATGCGCAGTCTGGCAGATCTCAGTCCTACACAAAGCCTTTCTGCCATCAAGCTGATTTATTCCAGCAGAACCTTGCAGGAGTCTCTTAGCCTCCATCACAAGTGCTCAGGCTGAAGTTTTCTAAATGTGCTTTTGACTCTCAGGTCATGCAGCAGGGAAACACAAGTTGTTCATAATGTTTTGTTCTTTCGGAACATGCTGCATTTTTTGTCATTTAGGGGTAGCTACATGGAGAAATGAGCTGGAACACAGCAAAGCCTAGGGCGCATCTATAAAGCACTTTGTTCCTTTAACATATCAGGCAATTTCCATGCATAAATTTCTGGAAACGTTTTCAGAAATCTCCTAACATCCTGGAATATTTAGCTGACTTTTCTGAAAATTTGTTTCACAATGGCACTTTGGGTTGATGTTTTTGTATGTTGCTACGTTAAATGTTGGAAACCTTCCTTAATTTTAAGGCGGCCAGGGCAGTGTTAGAAACTGCGATAGAAAAGCTATTTGCCACAAGGCTCCTAGGTTGTGAGTGCCAAAACAAACTGTATAGTTGCACGCATATACTGGGCAACACTTTACACTTTTTGAAAAGCATGAACTAAAATGTGCCTATTTTGGTGCTGCGCTACTCTGCAGATCAGCTGATTTGTGCAGCAGCGCAGCACCAAAAGACATGCAAACCAGCTGATTCAGGGGGCAGCGCAGCACAAAAAAAATACACATGACAACCATAATGTACAGTTTGGCCACAGGAAGACACTATACAATGCCTGAAAATAGAAGGGGCAGTTTTAAAGTAATAGCTTCTGCAGCCAAACATTTATCATCACTTTTATGAGCGTGCACACACACATACACATCTTCTCTTACTACACCAGTACAGTGAATAATTCTACTAAGAACTGTTTTGGTGACTGATCACAAGCTATGCACTAAGATCTCCCAGGTTAACCTACTATTTAAAAAGCCAACTTTTGACAGACCTGCCCGTAGCTACAATGAGTTACCTATTTATAGTCCAGTCTTGCATCTTAATGGGTCAGGCAGGTGGCATGAATGTTTGCTTGACACAAAACGTCCTTCACAGGAGAAATGTGCAGATGTGATGCTGCATGCTGGGCAAGTTAATATTCTGCACAAGGACATTTAATTCAGACTTCCTGGAAGTCACAATGAGGAAAGAGGAGCTTCGGCTTAAGTAGTTCTGTGATGGAATAAATCCAAATGACTGAGCTAACTCATAGCAAATCCTCAGTCACAGTGATCTCTTTAAACCATTTCTGGTGAAGCTGAACCTGTAGAATGCACTTGCTTTAGCACAAGCTTGAGACTTACTTCCCAGATCTGTGAAGCGGAGACCCCATGCATGAAAAGTGCAGACTTTTAGATAAACCTCCTATCCATTGTGCATCTAAAAGGTACCCCTGCCCGTACGGGCCAGTCTTGACAGACTCTAGGGTTGTGCGCTCATCTCACTCTATAGGCCAGGAGCCAACGCTGTCCGGAGACACTTCCGGGTCACGTGGCCAACGTGATGAAGCTGCATCTGGCGAGCCAGCGCAGCACACGGAACGCCGTTTACCTTCCCGCTAGTAAGCGGTCCCTATTTTATCTACTTGCACCCGAGGGTGCTTTCGAACTGCTAGGTTGGCAGGCGCTGGGACCACACCCCGCCGCGGGGATTTGAACCGCCGACCTTTCGATCGGCAAGTCCTAGGCGCTGAGGCTTTAACCCACAGCGCCACCCGCGTCCCATTGTGCATCTACTATATGGCTAAAGCGAGATGCTCTATAAGAGGCGTATATAACTTCAAAACTAACGTGGGGGCTTGGTCCTCAACTTTCCATCCCATAGTTTAGCACAGTGATGAAGACTGTGTTACCTGTGTTCTCTTGAGCATTCCACACAGGAGTGGCCAACTAGCTGTGCAGCAAGACTTTTCAAACAAGTTGGCTTTCAATCCTTGTGAAGCAAAACAAAGCACCCAGCCATTCTTAGAAAACCGATTTTTTTAAAAAATAATAATATCCTGCTTCCTTTGCATTATTTCCCTTTAAGCTTTGTCTGAAGCGGGTTGTTTTGGCATTTCAACTATTTAGCTGAGTAAGGGTAATTGTGGGTCACAGTGAATCAGAACCGGAAAAAGTTTGAAATTCATTGCATTTTGATTACACTGTGCGTCAAACAGCTCAGCTTATTATAACAGCAGTTATCTTAGAATCATAGCCCTTTAACTTGATTTGTGCTCCAAGATATTCTGCAGAAAACTCATGCTAGTTTAACCGAAATAGAGCATCTATACCAAGAGAACTTGCCATTTCATTCCATGTTTCTGTCCCTCCCTGCCCTAAATAGAACAAATTGCAGGCAGCTGCGATTGCAAAACTGCTGCAGGCCACATGAACGGAGAGGCATTAATAAAAGCTTGTAAAGATCTCCAGAACTTTATAGAGCCAACCAAGTTTTCTAGGCAACAGATGTGACCTCAAAAGCAGCCCCGGTAGAAGTCACTAAAGTCAAGCTTTTAGTGGCTACTGAGTATCTGATACCCCAGACCCACACTTCTTTCAAGAAGCTCAGAGTATCTTACACCTGGTTCCCAGATAATCTCGTATATATGGTGAGGCCAGAGCAAGCCAAAACCAGGTGCTCAGCTTCAGCCTTCAGGGTATTCCAGATAAGGTGCAGCTGGTGTTTTATTACGGCACAGAAGCAACCCGGACAGATTGCACATCACTAGGATAGTACATACTGGCAAGCAGCAGCACTATGAGCCAGCAACACAAATAAAGTTATTTCTTTATCGTCATCCTGTAACTGCAAGTGCCAAGCCAAGAAACTGCCCATCTGGTTGCACCTTGAAGCACCCGCCATAGCTGAAGATTCGGGAATGATGGGGTTTTTTCCATTAAAAATGAGGAAAATGCATGTCCAAGATACAAGGTCATAGAGAGAGCCCCGGAAGATCAAACCATCTACAGTAGACCCGCATCCTGTTGTCACAAGGGGCAACTGGATGCCTGTGATAAACAGGGGAGACCTCATGGTCTCCAAACCATGGACCTATCTCCTCCATTGCATCTGAATGCATTTGTCTTAAGAATTAGCATACTCCTGCATAGCAAACACAACTTGGTATCTCACATCTCCTGTGTGTGTTTCCTTCCTCCTCTCCAGTCACCTGAAGCAGCGGTTACAGAGGTTTCATCACTCAAAAGGAACATCTGAGCTAGATTTGGGTCCTGATTTCAAAGATACTAATTCTCCGTATCTAAGCATAGGTTTTTTTTTAAATCCCCTTAGCTAGAGTTGTCTAAAGCTAATGCAATGAGAGCGTGGTGGGATATAACATGGGGAGAGCTCTAGGGAAAGTTAACTGAAAATACCCAACAATACTATGGGTAGCAGAAGGAATGAACCAAGATTAAGTACAGCAAGGCCAAAATGTGTCCTACTGGAATAGAACGATTTGGAAGGGAAGGTTTAGTGGCAAAGATGGATACTCCTGCTGTTAGCATTTAAGTGACAGTTACCCAGCATAAGTACTGAGGCTCTTACATATACATTTATTCCCAGGGGTGGGGATTTTCTTCTGAGTAAACATGCATTGTGCAATACACAGAAAATCAAATCATATTATTTCTCCCTTACAGCTGCTGCTGCTGCTACACCAGAATTTGTTTTTTATTTAGGTGCAATGAAAGCACAGGTGTGTTTTGCATCCAGATGGCATATTTTTAGGGTTTAATTAGAAACACATCAGGACCTGCATATAGTTTACTGCTCCACCCGCTACTGCCCTATTTTGACTCTTGGCTCCCACTACAGGATTAAGAGAACAGCCTGGTTAGAGTCTCCTTCATGAATGCAGTCACTCCTGGGACTCATTCTGTAAAGGAGGAGACAGAACTCAAGGGAAGTACAGGCTGCCGTTCTCACACTGCTTTTTCCACAGTTCCACTGCCACCCCCAGCACCACACTCATGTAAGTGAAATATGTCACCTGGCTATACATTAACAGGTATATACATCTCTGCATATCTGGAAACCTATCATGATTCACCAGAAAGTTACTTTCCCTTCTGCATGTAACCACAGGGCAGAGAAGACTCTGCAGAGAACCACCTTGGACACAACGCTACTCTCCTGGAATATTAGCTAGGTAAAAAGGTGTGCAGACCTAGCTGTCCATCACAGACTTTGAGCATTACATTTGCAGCCCAATTCTAAGCAAGTTTCCTCCGAAGCTCAAGTGAGTCCAGTGATGCTTTTTCTCAAGTTACCGTGCACCTTGCCTTCAGATCATTTTCACCAGAATGCCAGTCTGCTTTAGGAGACTAGACCAAAGCACATTCTCTCAGTCTGTGAATTCATTCTACTTTGGGGTGTTTCCCCAAGTCTGGTGCAAGAACCCTTGGAGCTGGGTTCAAATCCCCCTTTGAGTTACAGACCTTTGCGGCGGCCCTAGCCTGGACCACTGCAAGGATACAAATGCGGTTTGTTTGCACACTCGGACTGGCAACACTCCGCGCGTGGCCTTCTTCCTTCGGGGGAGGGCGGAGGAGGAAGAGGCGCGCGCGACATTGCAGAGGCGGGCCGAGGAAGCCGCGACGCCGCATGGCGCGGGCCGCTTCTTCATCCCTTGCGCGCCCGCGGCCAAAGCGCGGAAGCGGCGCAGCCCATCGCTCGACCCCAGCCCTCCCTCCCCCCGTCCCTGGACTTGCCTGGCTGGGGTCGGTGGCCTTGAAGACGTGGCAAGCCATCGGGGACTCGGGGTCGTCGGGCTGCGCCTTGATCAGGTAGGCGAAGTAGGTGAGGTCGTGGCTGTTGTGGATGAAGCGCGCGATGTGCTGCGCCTTGTGCTCGAAGATGAAGACGGCCGGGTTGGCGGCGCTGCTGGCCGACGGGATGCAGCGCAGGTTGGGCGAGCCCAGCAGCAGCAGCACTTCGCGGGCGGGCACGGCGCTAGGCTCCTGCTTCTGGCTGCGCCGACGGATCTCGGCCACCAGCCAGGGCAGCATGGGCAGCGTGGTGCGCCGGTCCAGGCACGACCAGCCCACGTACCACAGCCTGAAGCGCTTCTCCCCCGACGGCGCCTTGCCGACGCCTTGCAGCGGGTCGGCGGGGGGCTCCAGGGGGTGAGAGAACGCCCCGTCCGAGCTCGCCTTCTCCATGAGGCCAGCAGGAGCGCCCGCCAGAGGCGTCCTCGGTTTCCTTTGCGGCGTCCGAAGAAGGAGCGCAGCCTTGCGCGGCCCTCGGAAAGCAGGTCACCTGCAGCTCAGCGCGGCTCCCGGGCCAGGAAACGTGCCGCAAGGGGACATCTCATGCCCTGGGCAGCACGTCGGGGGCGGCGGACTCTTCGCGCATGGATCCCGGTGCCGCGATCCCTCGGGGTGCTGCAGAGCTCCGGGGAGCGACCCTCTCCCAGCACCCGCCGCGCTCCTGCGGGTCTCGCCTGGAGCTGCGCGACGGCCGTCCGCGCCCGCCTCCTGCGCCCGCCCACCCCGCCGGGCAGCGCCAGTGAGGCGGCCGCGAGGGCTGCCTCCTCCCGCCTCCTCGGAGCGAGGGGTGGCGCACGGAAAGGCGACGCGCCTGGGAGGCGGGCTGGACGGCTCGGCCCGCCCTCCCCTGCAGTTTGCCCGCAAAGGAGACTCGCCGCGTCGTTTCCCGACGGCCAAAACAAAACGAGACGCGCCTCCCTCCCTCGCTCGCTCCCGGAGGCTCCCCTTCGCCGCCTCGACGCGGCTGCAGAAGCCGATCCGGGCTCCAGCCAGCCTAGGCGAAGCGACAGTCCTCTCGCCGTCTGCGCATCCTCCGCGCCCGCCGCGCATGTGTGCGCGTCGGGCCGCACATGCCCAGCAGCAGAAGGGGAGGAAGGAGCGGGGTCGGCGGCTTCATGCACGCACCCTGCGCGGTCCGCGGGCTGCCGCAGGGCGGATCTAGCGGCCAGATCCGGCAGAGGGGTCGCAAGCGTGATCCTGAGCGCGTTAACTTGGAAATTTAAGCGCAGGCTTCAGTGGCGTCTTTTGCGCCCGGGTTGCGCGCCTGACTTTTTGCTTGGTAGTCGCCGCCGTCGAACCAGCGCAACTTACGCGTCAAGGCTCTAACTTAGGCGGGCGGGGGGGGGGGGAAGGTAGAGGAAACAAAGGGGGGAGGCGCTGATGTACTGAGGGATTTATTGTGACATAAGCCACAATAACGCCACAAGGGGCATAATTCCCAGCCCTGTCGTAATGCAATGAGCGTTGCTGGATATTACTCCCTGAGGGGCTATGAGGTGAAAGCAAAACACCCAAGATTCAATATTAAAAATAAATGAAGCTATGATCTGTAGTTAGGGGCGTTCCCTGCATGTGAAGACAGGCTCCAATGGATTGAGCAGATGAGACCATTAGTGAGTCCAAAGGTGGAGAAGATGGTTTCTGCTCAAGCTGTGGAGGGAAGTGAGGGGCAGGTGGGGCTTGTCAACCTGGGAAGGTTGCCCATCTGGGAGAAGAAAAACCCTGACCCTAAACCTCCACTGCCTTGCCGAATTTTTCCACGAGAGATTAGAGTAAACCCTACACGCATCCCCGAGATGGTTGGGTGGGGGTCTTGTACGCCCCCTTTCGGCAACTCCTGCTCTGCTTTCCTCTGGACGGGGGTCCCAGGCCCTGTGGAGGTGCTGCTAAGAAAGAATGATGACCTGGTATTCTGAAGTCAGAGGGACTTCATATGAAACAAGCCCACTTAGGAGGATCTTGCAGCAGGTCAGGTTCAGGGCATAAGGAGCCCCACCGAGCTCTGCCTGGTGTGTCATGCTTGCGCCCAAGGCCAGAACATGGATCGTCTGAGGCGCAGTGGTCGCTGGTGCCCATTGGAACCGCAGAGCCAGTGTCAATTATTTCTAGTTTTGGCCTCCGTGCTGAGTTGTCTGAGGACAACGCTGAGGAAAACTGAAAGCAGGCAGGTGGGGACAGGCTGGCTGGCCGCTGATTGAGGCTGGTGCCCAGTTTGCCCTAAACCATCCTGCTCTGTAGGGGTGTTGTTTTAATCATTCATACCTAGGAAGAGATGGGTCTCTGTCCATCTCAAACCGCCCCCAAGTCCACATTTTAAGGTACACTTATAGGCTATATGGTACACTTCCTTCAAAATATAGATTTCCAAGAGGTAGTGTTGTATTTGATTTGTAGGTTGGCGGCTGGCACCTTAAAGACTACGGCTGCACATCTTATACACTAGACCAGTGGTTCCCAAACCCTCGCCTCCCCCTTTTAAAACAATTAAAGGCTGCTACTGAAGCCTGTTTATTTGAAAGCAGGAACTACTGAAACCAGCAGCCTTTTTTTGAGGGTAAATACAAAACAGCACTCCCTCTCTCCTGTCTCACGATCCGGGGATCCATTCACATCAACCCATCCAATAATCCCCCCTCATCTCCTGACAGGCTTATCCACTTATTTCATCATTTGGCTTCTTATCCCTTAATCCGCCTACCATTTGTTATCCTCAAAGCCCTGCTCAGTACTTGGGAGAAAGTGTTTCAATGGCATTTTGCTCGTGGAAGTCAGTGTTTAGGGTTCATATTTGGGTATGCTAGGTTGCGATCATGACTGTTAAAACACAAGCACACACACAGGTCGGCTGTGCATCTCTGCAGCTCGTTTAGTAATCCTCAAACTATCCTCAGATCCAGTTCCCAGGGGAGGCTGCTAGTGCAGCATCTAGAATCTGCCCTCAAATGCAGACAGGGCCAGTTGCAACACTAGAACAGCACCCATCATCCTAGGAGACTGCAGGTAGGAACTTCTGAATCAGAGCTTGTGCTGGCTCTTTGCTGAATGTGATAGAGCCCAAGGATTACTTATTAGTCATTATTGTCACAACAGCTTGAGATACAGATCTTCCTCCTACTCCATGGGTAGGCAAACTAAGGTCCGGGGGCTGGATCTGGCCCAATCGCCTTCTGAATCTGGCCTGCGGACGGTCCGGGAATCAGTGTGTTTTTACATGAGTAGAATGTGCTCTTTTATTTAAAATGCATCTCTTGGGTTATTTGTGGGGCATAGGAATTCGTTCATTTCCCCCCCAAAAATATAGCCCAGCCCCCCACAAGGTATATGGGACAGTGGACGGGCCCCTGCTGAAAAAGTTTGCTAACCCCTGTGACCTACTCAGTAGGTTTTTCTATGGAGAGGCTGGTTTAGATAAACAAGATAGGACTTAAGCACTTTAAACTCTATTTCATTATGCAGTTTGCAACTAGTACAGTACAGTATCTTATTCTTTTTGCTGGTGGTACAGCATTTTACACTGTGCTCCATTTTGTTCCTTCTTTTCTACCTGCTTGCTGTACGTTAATCTATAAAATCAGATAGATAGATAGCAGCAAGAGATGATAGAATATAGCCAAAGGTGACTTCAACTTAAGCCTCTTCTCCAGTGAGCCACTGGCCTTATTATTTCAATTTCTACAAAATTCCAGAGGATTCTACACTGCCCTAAAATATTCACTGCCCCTGTTGATACAATAAACTGTTTGGAGGTCATTTAGCAGCAGTTAAAAGACCTCTTAGTAATTTCTATAGGTTTGCGACAAGGCAAGAAACTTGTCAAAATAAAGAGTGGATGAACTGTTGACTCCTACCCAGACCCATCATTGAAGAGACCATGACTGTGGAAGGACAGCAACAGACAGGGACGGAGGGCTTATGCATCAAATTATCAGTGGCATAGCGTGCGGGGTGCAGGGGGGGCCGGCTGTACTGGGCGCAACATCTGGGGGTTAGGGTTAGGGGGCGCAAATCCACGGGTTAGGAGGTGCAAATTACTTGCCTTGCCCCGGGTGCTGACAACCCACGCTACGCCACTGCAAATTATAACTTCCTAAACTTAACTGCTGGGTCAGCATTCACTGCTTGCTTCAGGGCTAGTTTGGGAGGAAAGGACACGGGTTATACATCAGGAAAGAAGAGAGCAATCACTTTAAGCAAGTACTCTGCAATAGAACCAAAGCTGTAATTAAAAGCCCATAATGGGCTAGCTGTTGTCCTTGTCCATGGAGTTTTCTTGGCAGGGATACTGGAGTGGCTTGGCGGTTCCTGCTCCAGGTGGATCACGCTTGATCAAAACTCTCCACTATGACCTGTCCATCTTGGGTGGCCCTGCATGGCATAGCTCATAGCTTCTCTGAGTTATTCAAGCCCCTTCGCCACGGCAAGGCAGTGAGTGATCCATGAAGCTATGGTTTTCCCAGTAGTGATGTATGGAAGTGAGAGCTGGACCATAAAGAAGGCTGATCGCCGAAGAATTGATGCTTTTGAATTATGGTGCTGGAGGAGACTCTTGAGAGTCCCATGGACTGCAAGAAGATCAAACGCATCCATTCTTAAGGAAATCAGCCCTGAGTGCTCACTGGAAGGACAGATCGTGAAGCTGAGGCTCCAATACTTTTCCTCCTCGTGAGAACAGAAGACTCCCTGGAAAAGACCCTGATGCTGGGAAAGATAGAGGGCACAAGGAGAAGGGGACAACAGAGGACGAGATGGTTGGACAGTGTTCTCAAAGCTACCAGCATGAGTTTGACCAAACTGCCGGAGGCAGTGGAAGACAGAAGTGCCAGGCATGCTCTGGTCCATGGGGTCACGAAGAGTCGGACATGACTAAACAACAACAACAACAATGGGCTAGCTAAGGGACGTGGGTGGCGCTGTGGTCTAAACCACTGAGCCTTGGGCTTGCTGATCAAAAGGTCAGCAGTTCGAATCCCAGTGATGGGGTGAGCTCCCGTTGCTCGGTCCCAGCTCCTGCCAACATAGCAGTTTGAAAGCATGCCAAAAAGTGCAAGTAGATAAATAGGTCCCGCTCCGGTGGGAAGGTAAACGGCGTTTCCGTGCGGTGCTCTGGTGTTGGTGTTCCGTTGCGCCAGAAGCGGCTTGGTCATGCTGGTCACATGACCCAGAAAAACTGTCTGTGGAGCGGACAAATATAAAGCCTGTAAAGCGAGATGAGTGCCGCAACCCCGGAGTCATTCACGACTGGACTTATCTGTCAGGGGTCCCTTTATAGCTGGCATCTATAAAAAAAAGGGAACATGCATGCATACAGGTGACAGCCAGACAGTTTTGCTTATCAGATGCAGCCTCCTTGAACCACTCCTGATTTTTCAGAAGGCCCAAAGTTCTGCAGTCTGGGGCATGCACGGAAAACTACAAATCCCAGCCTAAAATTACTGTGTTTAAAACGTCTAGCAGCAGACAAGTACATTCACACACAGACTTAAGGTTCATAAGCAAAAGGGAGCAGACAATCAGGGAAATAATGGTGCAACGATTTTTCCCATCATTAGATTTAATAGAAAACAACAGCATTTTGGGTTCCCAAAATATGTGGCATGCCACGTTTCATGGGTAATAGGCTAATCAATATGCTTGAGCTAAAAATTAACAGAAACCACAAGGTTTATAATTGTGGCCTAACAGCACTCAGGCAACATCTCCTGCACAGTATCACTTTTCTGGGTTCTTCTGTATGGTGAAAATCCTACGCCCACTACATATGCTCTTAAGCAGCACGTCCTTCTACATGTGTGTAGCATTTCAGTATATAAGAAGTCATTTTACAGGCCTTTGAACATGAAGAGTCCAGCAGATGGGCAAAGTCGCGTAGGAAATTGAAATGACACCTTCTCTTAGCAAAAACCACAATGTTTTAAGGCAAACAGGAACAGCTCATTTGGTTCAAAACAAACTGCGCAGCAGATGCTCAAACTGTCTCAAGGACGGCTGCCATTTCCTTGAACTGATTGTAGAAGTTCTAAAATGGAAAAAAAGGAAAGGATATACGATTATTTGGATACACAGTCCATGAGATGTAGCAGCCTACTTCAAACTGGTGCCCCCCAAATGTTTAGGACTAGAACTACCAAAATCTCTAACCGCTGCTCATGCTGGCAGAGGTTGACCAACATTACAGTCCAAAATATTGGGATGACACAAGTTGGGGAACGTTGACCTACAGTGTTTGGCTTGTATGTCCAAGTTCAAATCCCCAGTCAGGGCCTTTTCACACGTCTGCATTTCTTTAACCTCCCTTCTCTGCTCTAATGTCCAAATTCTCTTTTTCATTCTAGAGCCAATCATAGTACACTGTTACACAAAATGTATTTCAAAAAATTAACGCATTTCCCCAGTTTTCGAGTCTTAAGATAACAGGAACACGGAAAACCAATGGCGTTTCCATTGCAACCCAATTGATTTGTAACCACGTTGGAACAAGAGCCAACCTTTAGAAGGGGTTATGTTATTATACAAACCTGAAATTGTGGGACCGTCATTTCAAATGTTTTGCTTGTGATGTGGCCTGAGGCATCTGCCACTTTTACTGCCATTGTAACATAAGGAGACTTCAAAGATTTGCAGCTGTCGGAGCTCACTGCCATCCCCAGTTTCCACTGAAAATCTATAAGCTGCAAATAAAGAAAGAGAGAGAATCAGACACTGTGGCCAATATGAGTTCTTCAAGGCTGGCAGAATGCGCAAGTAGTGCGTTCAAATGCAGCACCAAACCATGCTTTGGCATTCCATTAAACAGACTTGGGCACATGCGCAGTTTCTTCCCTTCGCATACTCATGTTCCCTCCTTGATATTCTGGTTCACGGCAAACCAGTGTGCGCTAATTCAGATGTGAACCAAGTTGTCGTCGATGTCAACAGAGCTGCGGCAAACCTTGGACGCCACATTAAAACACAGCTTAGAAACCAATGGTCATTTGATTACCGTATTTTTCGCCCTATAGGACGCACTTTTCCCCCTCCAAAAATGAAGGGGAAATCTGGGTGCGTCCTATGGGGCGAATGCAGGCTTTCGCTGAAGCTTGGAGAGCGAGAGGGGTCGGTACGCACCGACCCCTCTCGCTCTCCAGGCTTCAGGAAGACATCCACAGCCTAGGCAGCCCTGCGGGAGTTCCCGCAGGGCTGTCTAGGCTGCAGATAGAAGTTTGTTTCCCGGAGCGCCGGGCGCGCTGAAAGCAGAGTGCCCGGTGCTTCAGGACATTCCCGCAGGGCTCCCCACGCTGCGGATAGCAGCCTGCCGCCTGGCGGGCAGAGCGCCCCGCGCGCCAGGCAGACATCGGCCAGCCCCACAAGCTCGGGGGACAGCAGGGAGGCGCAGCGCCGCCATCCCACTGTTCCTCGACCTGGTTTGGTTTCCCCGACCTGCTTTTGGGGGGGGGGGGGGAAATAAAGGGAATTCCCCCCCTTTATTTCCCCCCAAAAAAACTAGGTGCGTCCTATGGAACGGAGCGTCCTATGGGACGAAAAATACGATAATAATGATGTTTTTTGGTCTGAACCCTGGCTCATGGTTTGCTTCCCCCAAACAAACCACAAGCCCCAGTTTGCACAGAACAACATTCCTACACCTGCAGCTCAGAGATAGCAGCCAGAGCCCTGGAAACTTTTGCACAACATGCAACACTGTGCTGCTCGTTCATGTTAAACCATAGTGGGGGTTTTTCTAAATAACTATGGTTTAATGTGGTATGCAAACCAGGACACTGTGTCATGGGACAACAATAATACGCAACTAGAATTTTACACCATGCTCTGCAGAAGGAGGCTACCCCAGTGCAAACTTCCTTTGAAACAAATTGTTTTACCCGTCCAACAACTGCTACATTTTTGGCATCTTCCGACACTGCGATCGAGCTGCCCTGTTCGTTCCAGACGTGACGAAGAACCTGGACGGCTTGTTTCGGCAGAGTACCAGCTGCACCTCCTAGCCTGGTAGACAGGTCTTCTGGCGAGAGTTTATCTTTTGCTGCTGTGCTAAACAAAACAAAACAAAGCAAAAAAAGAGAGAGGAGGGGAAAGGAAGACTTCACTGCTAGATTTTAAATAGAAAAGAGCTGATTTTAAATTTTGCTTGTCCCCTATAAGACTGCTTTACACCTATTTTAGGGTTTTTGTAAAAAGAACAAATAAAAAAAAATACATTTAAACAAAATTAGATCATTTATCATACTTGTGGCTTGCTCTTCCTACAGTAATTTCTGGAATTACGTCACTTCAATCTCACAAATAACACTGTCAAGAAGGTTAAGCAGAGCATCATGGTTTGCCTTGGGCCAACGGTGTACCAAAGAGTATGTATGAGGAATCCCTATATATCGTAGATGATTATAGGGCAGGCTATAAAGGTAAATCAGTATTTTTAATTCACAGAAGCACTGCTCGTAATTACAGATACTAATTTTCTTCCATGCAGTATACAGTAGCGATATAGTTAAAGAGATCCGAGGACCATGTTTGCTTACCTGAATACAAAGGAAATGGCATTAACAACCTTTTCCAGGTCACTAGTGACTATTTCAATCCCAGCTGCCTGAAATCTCTAGGAGAGAAACGCAGTTCATAGGGTTGTAGCAGAGGACAAATTAATAATGGGTGTTGTTAAAATGCATGCAATATTGTTTTAGCGATTCAGTTTACCTGACATAGTTCCACTGTGTTCACAGCTGGGATCTGACACTGAAGATTCTGAATGATTTGCTGACACTGCAAAGAAAGATTTTAAACAGTTCTTAGATGGCAACTACTTGCTAATTGCAAATGCAATTTGTGGGAATTAAAATGCTTCCACCCCCAAACCCAAACGAAACAGCATTCATTTGCTTTCAATGGCAATAAAGAGTGTGATAAAACGGAATTCCTGGTTTTAAGATCATTCAAAAACATGGCAACTGTCAATCAGCTAGCGACTTATCAACCTTATGGTAGGGAAGGCCTTGCCTGCACAATTTTCATAATCTACCCAGGGCTACAAGCTTTAACCAGAAGTTTTAGCTGACTGATTAATGCATACACAGACTGAGAGTTAAAGGGAAGACTTATTTTTAGGCTTCCTTGGCTATAGTGAGCTACTGTACTAAAGAATGGCCAATAACAAAAAGATTAAATAAAAGGGCATTAAGGATGTCCTTTACTTCTATTGTAAATTCTCTCGCATATCCATATTTCCAAGAATGGGTCTGTATTAGCCTTGCTAATATGAAACTTACCTTTAAACGGTAAACAATCAATTAAAGCTAAAGCTCTGCCAAGAAAGATTCATCGTGCATCTTGTTTCAACCTTTAAACGTTTGCTGAAAACTTTCCTATGCCACCTGGCTTAGGCCAGCAATTAAGATTACGACTTTCAATAATGAAAATTGATAATCTCAGATTTTACATTTTTATGTGTTTTTATTACACACAGATACTCTTGTGAGCCACTAGATTTTTTTTAATGATATAGCAATATACTTCTATAAATTAAATTAAAATTTTTTAAAAAAACATTGAATAGAAATGTAGAGTTGGAAAGGACCCAAAGGCTCACCTAGTCCAGCCCACTTGGACAGTTGAACCACGGAGGCTGTCCTTGGAAGGGGGTCTGTACATAATACACTCTACATTTGCCAATAAAGCGATAAGGGCCTGGTTTGCACGTAACACTAAGCCAAACCATGGCTTACATCAACTGGCCGAAGTGGTGGCCGTCTCCTCTCCAGGAACCATCATTTTCTCATTAAACCATGGTTTCTTAGAGTTATGTGCAAATGCCACCATAATATTAACAGGCTAGAACGTAAAACGGTTTCAACTGTAATGATTTGTTGGAGAATATTGTATTGGCCCGAATATAAGCCACACTTCTTTTTTTCCAAATTCCGACCATGAAAAGTTAAAATGCGGCTTAAATTCGCGACCTTACGAAAGCTGGCTTTTACAATATCACTACTGAAACAGACATACGGTAAAACGGAACAAAAAAAGTTTTATTGCCGATTTGCGAGCTTGAGACTGTTGTGCAATTAATTCTAATGTCATTCGTCGCTTTCCTCGTATTTTACAGTATGGATTTTTTATTTGCATTTACGGTGCTATGAACAGGTGTTCCACCCACTTACGGATCCTCTGTAGTACCCATAGATTTTTCTTCTACATTTGCCATTTATGGGTGTGAGTGCCTGCAGAATTTTAAGGGAGCAGCTTATATTTGGGTATTCTCTCCCCCCCCCCCCAATTTTAAAGGCTTATTTGTGGGTGTGGCTTATATTCGGGCCAATACAGTGGTACCTTCGTTCTGGAGGTCCGTACTTAACCTGAAACTGTTCTTAACTTGAAGCACCACATTAGCTAATGGGGCCTCCTGCTGCCGCCGGGCCGCTGGAGCACAATTTCTGTTCTCATCCTCAAGCAAAGTTCTTAACTTGAAGCACTATTTCTGGGTTAGCGGAGTCTGTAACCTGAAGCGTATGTAACCCGAGGTACCACTGTATGGTATTTCTTTAAAATTGTATTATTAAGTTAAATAATACAAACAAATGTGAGGTTTATCCTGGAGACAAATAAATAGGCTTTCCTTAAATATAAAGTGGTAGAGGGTAGAATTGTTTATGAGCTGTGTCACCTATGCATGTTTACTCGGAAGTAAGCTCCACTGTTTTCAGTGGAGTGCATCTCAAGTCTTAAAATATATTCCAGTCCCATGTGAGGAGACCCCATGGCTCCATCCCACCATCCTCTGAAGCAAAACTGTTTTTCATTCATGAAACTGCGCATCAGAAATACTAGGAAGGGAATTAAAAAACCACAAGACACACAATGGAGCAAAATCGCTATAAAATGATCCATGTTTAAAAGGGGGAAAGGAGTTACTTACTAGCTCTGCAAACAGATCCTGTGGTATTGTTCTGATGATGTCCGCGGTGCTGCCAAAATCTGCAAAACAGAGAGAAGATTTTGAGCTTCACATTTAAATCACTGTGCAACTCTAACCAATGCACCATCTATGTAAAATGGCCACCAGTGGGTATTTCGCTGGCAGTAGCCTGAAGAAAATCCCCAAAATTGTGCACTTTGCTGGCAGGTTTAAACCCCTTAGCTGCACCCGTTTGCCTTGGCACAGCAAAAAATAGAGAATCCCTTCCCCCAAAAAACCTTACACTCTGGCTCATATGAACAGCAGGGCTTCACAAATTTAACTGCTCCACAAATGGTTTTCAAAAGGACTTTTACTAGAATTCGGGCAGCTGTAGTCACATACATCCATAGAGTAGTTTTATTCTTGGGAATTTCTATTGTTAATATTTCCAGAAGGAATTTTCGTAGCACAAAAGTGGAGAACAGATGCAGGACCATCAAGAGAAGAACGGCACCTTAAAATATATAGAACGTTCTAGCATGACAAATAGATATAAGAAATATAGACGATAAGAATTTAAAAAGAGGACTGGACGTTATATATAGAATATATGGAAAATATAAGAAGAAAATAAGTGTAACAGACTGGAAAAAAAATACTCAGCAGTAGATGTGACAAAGCGGAATAGTGTAAAGTAATGAAAATAATTTAGTAGAATCAGAAAACGCAGTCAAAAAGACAACAGATAGGAAACAAGAGAAAGAGTGGAAGGGGAATTAAAATTAAGGCTCATAAGAGTCAATTAAACTGGAGGAATAAGTTACTGTTATTATTTAAAGATATATGTCTTATATTTATTTATTTTTATTTTTCTCTTTCTCTCTTACTACCACATGCTTGAGTGTAACACACTATGCATTGATGATATGATAAAACAGAAAAACAAATAAATGTTTTTTTAAAAAAATCCCACCAAATGTATTTTACTGTTAGATAAAAGTATAAACATTGTATTATTTAACCCAACTAATGAATGAATAAGGAGTTGTTTTCTGCTCAATAGTGGCTGCAAAAATGATGAATATTGGGAAGTGAATCAAGCATCTCCTAGACATCCGTAGTCCACACAAGTATGGAATGGAGTTTTTTTGAGGGGCAAGGCATACGCAGGAAGATGTCAGGAAAAATTAGGTGTTCACTGGGCGGGGGGGGGGGGGAGTGGCAGGAAACACTTAAGCAGGCATAGGCAAACTCGGCCCTCCAGATGTTTTGGGACTACAACTCCCATCATCCCTGACCACTGGTCCTGTTAGCTAGGGATGATGGGAGTTGTAGTCCCAAAACATCTGGAGGGCCGAGTTTGCCTATGCCTGCACTTAAGGGTCTGGAAACAAAACCTTATTTGGAACTGTTGCGGGATTTGGAAAAGTTTAGCCTGCAAAAGAGTAGACAGAGGAGACAGGATATTCAAATATCTCAAGGGCTGTTACATGGAAAATGGAGCAAGCTTCTTTTCTTTTTTTAATAATATTTATTAAGAATTTAAAAATTACAGAGAGAAAAGAAAAAGAATTAAACATAACAAAACAATACAATACAAAAACAAAAACACTACATATACATAACAGAACAAAACAAAACAAAAACAATTAAAAACACATCCAATACTTTCAATATTATTATCTTTCATTTACTTGTTTCAGCGACCTCCTCACACCTCCCTTTTTTGTATTCCACTTCAATTAATTGTTTCAGCGAATCCTTTCCATCTTCCTCAATTTATCTTAACACATTCTAACCTTATTTTTTCCTTTAATCCATTTACAATCTATTGTACTTAATTCTTTATAGCATTTCTGCTAAAGCCATGTAACTTCATTCCAACATCTTTCTAACATTCATTAATTTTACAATATTTCTGTAGGTAATCTTTAAATTTCTTCCAATCTTCTTCCACCGACTCTTCTCCCTGGTCTCGGATTCTGCCAGTCATTTCCGCCAATTCCATGTAGTCCATCAACTTCAACTGCCATTCTTCCCGGGTGGGTAAATCTTGTGTCTTCCAATACTTTGCGATGAGTATTCTTACTGCTGTTGTTGCATACATAAAGAAAGTTCTATCCTTCTTTGGCACCAATTGGCTGACCATGCCCAGGAGAAAGGCCTCTGGTTTCTTTTTCTTTTTTTTTTATAATGATTTTTTTATTATTTTTACAAAACGGAAAAAACAGGGAACAAGGGTAAAGGAAAAAGGAAAAACAAACACATCACAAACGAATACATAAAACATGACTTCCCCATACCTCCCCTTCTCTGCATTGTTATTTTATAATGTGTCAGCAACCCTTCAGTCCATTTCTTTATATATTCTCATTAAGTTTCCCCCTTTAATTTACAATTTACAGCTGTAATTCTTTGTTTCTAGCCTCTCAACATCTTAACCATCCAATATTTTACAGTAGTTCTTAAGATATACTTTAAATTTTCTCCAATCTTCCTCCACCGCCTCCTTCCTCTGGTCTCGGATTCTGCCGGTCATCTCTGCCAGTCCCATATATTCGATCACCTTCGTCTGCCATTCCTCCAGAGTGGGTAGTTCTTGCATCTTCCAATACTTTGCTAAAAGAATTCTTGCTGCCGTAGTTGCATACATAAAGAATGTCTTATCCTTCTTCGGTACCAGTTGGCCCACCATGCCCAAAAGAAAAGCCTCTGGTTTCTTTAAAAACGTCCATTTAAGGACTTTCTTGATTTCATTATAGATCATTTCCCAGTAGGCCTTAATTTTTGGGCAGGTCCACCAAAGATGGTAGAAAGTTCCTTCAGCTTCCTTGCATTTCCAACACTTATTATCAGGCAAATGATAAATCTTAGCAAGCTTGACTGGGGTCATGTACCACCTGTAAATCATTTTCATAATGTTTTCTTTCAAAGCAGTACATGCCGTAAATTTCATACCGGTGGTCCATAACTGTTCCCAGTCAGCAAACATAATGTCATGACCAACATCTTGTGCCCATTTAATCATTGCTGATTTTACCGTTTCATCCTGTACATTCCATTTCAGCAGCAGATTATACATTCTAGATAGATTTTTTGTATTGGATTCTAACAGTTCCGTTTCTAGCTTAGACTTTTCACTCTGGAATCCTACTTTCCTGTCCAGCTTAAACACTTCATTTATTTGGTGGTAATGTAGCCAATCCCTAACTCTGTGTTTTACTTTTTCATAACTCTTTAATTTAAACTTTTCTCCATCATTTTCTAAAATTTCATCATATTTTAACCAGTTTGAGTCCATGTTAAGTTTTTTAACTGCTTTTGCTTCCATATAGTAAGGAAGGCTTTGTATAATGTTTGGATTAGGTACAAAGATTTAAAGGCCTCTGGTTTCTTCACAAGCTTCTTTTCTCCTGCTCAGAAGGTAAGATTCAAATCAATGGTTTCAAGTTACAAAAAGGGAGATTGTGGCTAAACATCAGCAAGAACCTTCTGGCAGTAAGAGCTGTTTTGACAGTGGAACAGATTCCCTTGGGAGATTGTGGACTCTCCTTCCTTGCAGGTTTTTAAGCAGAGATTGGATGGCCATCTGCCTAGATGATCTAGTTGTGATTCCTGCACTTCAGAGGGTTGGACTGAATGACCTTCAGGGTACCCTCCAAATCTACACTTCTATGATTCTAGGATAAAGAAACTGTAGGGCAATTATTCTTAGGACAACCTGAAGCAGCGATAGAGGATGGGTGACTCTCTTGATGTTGTTGCACTTTGATGCAAATTTAATAAACGGCAAATAATAGCAGTGCATAGCTTCTAGGTATGGCTAAAAGTAAAAAAGGGCTTACTTCAGAGCAAGCATGTTGAGAAGGCGGCCTGCAAAAGACACACGGGATAAACACCACCTATGTACTTGAAATAAAAAATAAAAAACTGTCCAGGCAGACAATTTTATTATTATTTATTTCGAATGCGTCAGACCAACACGGCTACTTACCTGAATCTAGAACCACCTATGCAGGAAGTGGGAAGCGCTGTTTAGGGAAGCTTTTAATATTTGAGGAATTATTGTATTTTAATGGGCGGGGTATAAATAAATTATATTATTATTATTATTATTATTATTATTATTATTATTATTTGGCAGAGGTAGGAGGCCACGCAGCCCAGGAAGCACTTGAGGCGATGGGCCGGTTCCCCAGAACCCTCCTCATTTACATCCTTAGCCTTAATAAATAATAATAATAATAATAATAATAATAATAATAATAATAATAATGTTATTCCACGCCTTTTTCAAGGAAGCAAACCCCACTATGTTCAACAAGGCTTACTCCCGGGTAAAACTATATGGGCTGAATTTCAGCCCTCCCCGCCTTTTTTTTTAATAGTCAGCCTCCATGACATGCTTCCTCGTTCAGTCCCCAAAGCGACCCACCTCTCCCCAAACTCACCCCAAGGTCCGAGCGGCTTTCCGAGCCCCATCGCGGCGGCTCCCGCAGCCATGGACATCAAAGGACGCGCCTCCCACTTTGGAACGCCTTGGAACGTCCACGAACTACGAGCGGCTCCCTGATTGGTCACTTCGCAGCAACAAAGAATTTTTCTCCTTCCGAGACTTCCCTCCTAGCCAATCAGAAGCCAGGGTTTTCCTCCGTTGTTTCCGATGGCGGAGCTTCTTCCGCTCTTGGTCGCTTTACGGGCGGCGAGAAGGTCTGCGCTCTTGTGAGCATGCATTTTTGCCCGGGGGAATCAGTTGACTCTCGCTGGAATAAGTCGTGGCCCCATGAAAATGCTCCATTCTTCCCTTCCCCCCCAAACTTAATTTTATTTCTTCTGGACTACAACTCCCATAATTCCTGGCCGTTCGTCATGCTAGCAAGGGCTGATGGGAGCTGGAGTCCAACATTCACCCGGCTGTCTGTAGGAATCTTGGGCTGGGCTATCATTTAAGGCGGGGCTTGTTTGGGAGCCGAGATTTGCTGCAGCAGCTTTTCTGTCTTTCTGTTTTGGATCCTATGATTTATGTGGAAATTGTTCAATTTATTGGGGTACTTCCCTCAAAGCAAATATTTTTAATGGGATATATGTATGTGTAATGTAATGTAATGTAATGTAATGTAATGAATATAATATAATAATATAGCATAACAAAACAATCCTTAAAATATTGCTTTGTTTTGAATGCATCTTAAGATTCCCAAACTGGAAACTCATGGTCCGGTCATCACAGACAGAATAAAAAATGCTTATTATGTCCAATCCTATGTATCTTTAAGGACGCTGGTGGTGCTGTGGGTTAAACCACAGAGCTTAGGGCTTGCCAATCAGAAGGTTGGCGGTTCAAATCCCTGCGACGGGGTGAGCTCCCGTTGCTGGGTCCCAGCTCCTGTCAACCTAGCAGTTCGATAGCACGTCAAAGTGCAAGTAGATAAATAGGTACCGTTCCAACGGGAAGGTAAACGGCGTTTCCGTGCACTGCTCTGGTTCGCCAGAAGCGGCTTAGTCATGCTGGCCACATGACCCGGAAGCTGTACGCCGGCTCCCTCGGCCAATAAAGCGAGATGAGTGCTGTAACCCCAGAGTCATCCGCGACTGGACCTAATGGTCAGGGGTCCTTTTACCTTTACGTACCTTTACTCAGAAGCAAGCCCCACTCTATTCAGCTGTGGTCCCTTTCAGCTAAGTGTGCATATGATTGCATCCAAAACCCCAAAGTTCCAAATCTTCTGGACTGCAGCCCTTCAGATGCTGTTGTTTGACTATGGCATGCTCATACCATGCATACGATACGACTTTAAACAATTGTGGCTTCTTCCAAAGAACTCCGGGAGCTGTAGTTAAGGGTGCTAAGCAATATTAGGAGGCCTTTGTTCCCCTCACAGACCTACAATTTCCAGAGTGACTTAACAACCAATCCATTTTAACAGAGAACTCTGGGAATGAATTGCAATTCTGCTATTCATGGGTAGGCAAACTAAAGCCCGGGGGCCGGATCCAGCCCAATCGCCTTCTAAATCCAGCCTGCGGACGGTCGGGGAATCAGTGTGTTTTTACATGAGTAGAATGTGTCTTTTTATTTAAAATGCATCTCTGGGTTATTTGTGGGGGCTGCCTGGTGTTTTTACATGAGTAGAATGTGTGCTTTTATTTAAAATGCATCTCTGGGTTATTTGTGGGACATAGGAATTTGTTCATCCCCCCCCAACATAGTCCGGCCCCCCACAAGGTCTGAAGGACAGTGGACCAGCCCCCTGCTGAAAAAGTTTGCTGACCCTGCTGTAATCTCTGCACCATTCGAAAACTACAACTCCCCTAATTATCCGGGGGAATCAATAACTGTTCAGCATGGCATCCTAGTGCTTTCAATGTATTGTATGAATGTGGCCTAAAGCTGGCATCTTCATTTATTATTTATTTCATAAAATGTATACACTACTTGGTTGTAAAAAATAAATAAGTTCAAAGCAGTTTAATCCCACTTAGCTAGGAACAAACCCCATTGAATCCCAGAGGATTTACTTCTGACAGTGCCAGATTTACGTATAAGCTAAACAAGCTATAGCTTAGGGCCCCACTCTCTTGGGGGTCTCCAAAAAATTTAAAGGGGGGGGGGACTGGATGTACTTTGATAAAATACATATTTTGTTATGTGCAAATGGCTTTAGATACCTATTAGGTCCATAAATTGCCATACAGTGGGCACTCTGGTTGCGAACGTGATCCGTGCAGGATGCACATTCGCAACCCACAGCAGCACGTCTGCGCACGTGCGGGTTGCGATTCTGCACTTCTGTGCATGTGCAAAGCACTATTTAGCGCTTCTGCGCATGTGTGACTGCCGAAACCCAGAAGTAACCCGTTCCGGTACTTCCGGGTTTCGGCGGTCCGTAACAAACAAAAAAACGGAACCTGAAGCGTCTGTAACCCGAAGTATGACTGTATAGCATATATTCAACACAAAAAACAGCAACAACTTGTTGTTGACAAAGGACAGCTGGACATATAAAGGGCCCCATTACCTTCAGTAGCTTAGGGCTTCATCAAACCTAAATCCGGTCCTGACTTCTGAGTAGAAATGGTTAGGATTGCAATTTACTGGTGTCATTTAGGTGACAAGATCACAATGTCGATGAGGGAGCAGACCTCCACATCTCCATGCAGAAAGCCCTAGTGACATGGTGCACTTACCCTCAAAAACAGCCACCTCTCACGCCATACATAAAGTACTCAATAAAACTGCTTTGGGGCCAGGATTCTTTGGGATGCTGAGAATTTAGGGATGCTTTTTAAAACAAGGACAGTTGTTGCTTTCACACACAACCCGCCACTGCCCCTCTCCCCTCATGTCAGAAACAGGAAATTGTTGTGGTTACTACAGGGGAACCGTCCATGGCTTCATTTGTACCTGGAAGAGTAATATTCTTCCTCCAGCTCATAGAAGTCCATGGAGATCTCATCCCGCAGGGCAGTAAGCTTCTTGTCGCATTCCTCCTGAAGGCTGCGCAACTGCTGGTTCTGCTGCTTGATGGCTTCGTTGACGGAAGGGAAGTCGTTGAGGATCAGGAACTGTTTTAGGTCAGAGACAAGCTTCATAAGAGACTCGCCAGCCCGAACAATATTTGCAGCTCTGACATGCATCTCATAGTTGTCCTGCTTGCCTTGGGTTGCCCGAGAAACTTGAGTTGCTTCCTCAATCTTTGCCGTTTTGATTATCTCTGTGAAGTTATCCATGACAGACTTGATGTCATCTTTCAGCCTCTTGTTGTAAAACTGAAGGAGGGTTTCCTTGCTCTGGGGGAGCACACGCTGCTGCGACATTGTGGGGGCAAGAAAGGTCAAAAAGAGTTACAACTTACTCAATACATGCAATCCTCTTGCAGCCAGGCGGCCATTTTCTCTTTTTCTCTTGCAAACGATTCGTCTTTCATTGGCTATGTCCAACCAATGAGGCAGGGAAAACATTTCATTTGGGTACTTTATGTTTTGTTCATTGTTTATGACGACTTTTGTTACGTTTTGTAGTTATGTAATTTTTTATATGTTGTCAGCCTTGAACATGGTTTTACCTTTGGAAAGGCAGCATACATATAAAATGATTGCTTGATTGTAATAAATTTGAACACAGTCCCACCTGGATTGGAAAAGATTATTTCGTTCCAGCATTGCAGAGGCTGCTCTTGTCACAAATCCCCTGTTATCAAACTGTTGTAATTTAGCATTTTCATGCTTGATCTTGACGTTTCTGTGTTTGAAAATTGCCATTTTAAGGTCAGTAGCAGGAGTGTCCTGAAAGCTTGCCGTTTTCTCC